>NC_083358.1:43568645-43887145 GCF_030254825.1 Meriones unguiculatus
TGCTGCGCACCTGCGGGGCGGTCACTCTCAGGCACTTCTGAGCCCTCTGATACATTGTCCTCCTCCTCCTCCTCCTCGTCCTCATCATCTTCCTCTTCCTTCTCAAACACCCGTTCTTCTCCACCTCTCTGGGGCCAGAGAAAGAAGCAGGCAGAGTTAGAGCTTCTAGTCCCGGATGAAATGAAATCCAGTGTCCGACGCCACCTTTGACAACAACACGGAGTAACTTTTACGCTGTCGTTTCCGTGCCAGGTTCTGGGTTAATAAAGCCCTCAATAGCCAAGTCTTACTAAACTCGCTAAACTACCCCCAGGGGTCGCTACTGTCAGCAATCCGGGTTTACAGCAGAGGAAACTGAGGCTCCGGAAGATCAGGTCACCGACCAAGATAACCGCTTTCGTAGTCCACGGGGACCCTGGTCGAACCCCGGCCACCTGACGTGCCTCTCCCTCCCGGGACTCTCGTCCCCACCAACTTCGCCCGCACCTGCCCGGTGCGCTCACCTTGCTCCGCGCCGCGCGTGCGCTAGCGGCCGGCGGCGCCCGTCCCGGCCTGTCTCCGCGGGGCAGCGCGAGCGCTCCCAGGCGGGTGCGCTCCAGACGGCCCCGCGCCGCCTCTTCTTCCAGCAAGCCCTGCACGCGGCCGCGAGTGAGGCGTCCGCTGGCGCCGCCGCTGCCCCCGAGGTAGCGCACGACTTCCCGCAGGCTCACGGGCCGCGCCGGGCCGCCCGCCCGCGCCGCGCCCCCCTCCGGCGGCGGCTGTGGCTGCGGCGGCGGCGGCTGCTGCTGCTGTGGCGGCGCCGGCGGCGGCGGCTCCCGGGCGGCGACGGCGGGTGGCGGTGCACGGCGCGGGCCGGCTGGGGGCGCCGCGGCCGGGGGCGCGGCGGGCGCTGGTGGCGGCGCGGCCAGGGGCGCGGCCCGCTGAGCCCGGGGACCCGGCTGCGCGGGGCCGGGAGAAGGGGGCGCTGTGGCGGCGGCCGCGCGGGGCGCCCGGGTCGGGGCGGCGACGGGCGCGGGCGGCGGGGCGGGCGTGGGCGGTGGCGCGGCGGGGCCCCCGCGGGGGACGCGCGGCGGGGCGGGTGGGGTGGCTCCGCGGCGGGGCGGCTGGACGCGCGCCGCGTTGCGGTACGAGATGCTCCCCTTGTAGCTGACCCGGAGCACGGCGCGCTGCTGGATCAGTTTCTCGAGCTCCGCGCGCGTGCGCTCGGGCTCCGGGCCGTGCCGCCGCCGCACCATCCGGCAGATGCGCTCCAGGTCCGGCCGCGCCTTGCGCGAGCGCAGCGAGTCGATGGTGTCCAGAATCCACTCTTGATAGTGCGGGGAAGCGGCGGACGACGAGGCGGCGGCCGCCGTGGTGGCGGCCGCCGCCGTCTCCGGCGGGGGTAGGGCCGGGGGCCCCGCCATGCCTCCCGCCCGGCCCGGCTGCACGGTGCGCGCTGCCTCCCTCCCAGCGCGGCGCCCCCTCCCCGCTCCCCTCCCTCCGCCGCTGCCCGCCTCCTCCGCCTCCCCCCGGGGGGCGCAGCGCCTCGGCGGAGCGGCGGCGGCGCTGCTGTTTCTTCGCAAAAAAAAAAAAAAAAAAAAAAAAAAAAAAGAGAGAGAGAGAGAGAGGAGAGCGCGCGAGAGAGACAGAAAAAAAAAATAGTGAGAGAGAAAGAAAAGAGGAAAAAAATATGCACACACTCACTCACTCGCACGCACGCACACAACAGCCCCGCTTCTGCTGGGCGCGCGCGGGGCCGGGGATGCGAGGAGGGAGGAGGGGAGCGCGGCGCGGCCGGCCCCTCCCCGCCGCCGCCGCCGCACGCGCGCCCTGCGCCCGGGACACTCCGGCCCCCCTTCCTGCTCGCCCTCCCCCGCTGCCCGCCTTCCTCGCTCCCTCCCACCCCCACGCGCCCGCTTTTAAGGTGGAGCCCGGGCCCCCGCCCGCCCCGTGTACCCGGCGCTCTAGCTCACTCCGGCTCGCTCCGGCCCCCCCTTACAACTCCCGCGCGCTTTTTAAGGAGGCGCCGCGGAGTTGGCGCCGGAGCGGGGGCGGGGAGCGCGGCGGGCGGGGGAGGGGAGAGCAGGGGGGGGAGGGGACAGGGGCGGGCGGGGCGCGCGGGCGGCGTTCGGCCGCCCTCCAGCCATTGGGCGCGGGACCCAGACGTCCTCGGCGCCCAGCCCCCTCTCCACGCCTCTCCGCGCGCAGCGCTCTCGGGACCGCACTTACCGGGAACTAGCCGCGCCGCGGCCCGACGCTCCGCGCTCCTAGGGAGCCGCGGAGAGCTCACTAGCGGCCCTGCCGCGCCTACACGAGGGCTTGCGGGCGCGCGGGGCTCCCCCTTTCTCCTTCTACCCGGCCGATCCCGCTGCCGTTCGGTCGAACTGGTCCGGGCGGCTCCCTCCAGTGGCCTCTTGGTCCCGGACTAGACGAAGTAGAGGTGCGAGCAGATTTGAAGACCAGAACTCAGGGTCAAAGGACAGTTTGCCCACCCCACCCCTTCTTTCTCTGGCAGGGCGGAGGAAGTGCAGGAATTCCAGCTAAACCTGGTTTCTCCAGGGTCCCGAGGCCAGGGTCTCCCGAGCCTCGACGCTGAGGTCCGAAATTCCCTTTCCTACACCCCGAGGGTGTGATCGAAGTCGGGAATACCAGCGACACTTTTATTTTAAAACAAAACTTTATTGGTAATAGTTTTCAAATATGTTTACAACAGCACACTGTTCAAGAGGAAGTCTCATCCTTCGAAGCACACAGGTTGAACGGCCCCCCTCGCCCCCTGGGGCCCCCACCCAGGCCTGAGAGCTCCTCCTTTTTGGGAGAAGTTACGAGAGGGATAAACACAGGGATAAATGGGGTAATTTCCCCAGCAGCTCCCCACCTTTCTATTGAGAGAAAAGCACAGTCAGACTTGGGGGTGCAGTGAATGGGGATGCACACAGCAAGAGGTGATGGACAGCTGACAGCTAAGCTAGAAGTGAGGCGCCCAGGATGGGGAGGGGCTGATGCACGGAAGAGTTGGCATGAGACCCCTAGAAAAGGGCTGGGAGGCTAGCAGCTCAGGGCGAGGTTCAAAGCCCGGTTCCTTCCTCGACAGAGTCAGTTGGCTACCCCGGTCTCATCAGGATGGATTTGTGGAGCAAGGTAGTTTGGGAGGGGTGGGGCAGTTTGGAGGATGGGAGGCACTGGTGGAAATTAATTTAAATGAAGATTAAAAAAAAAAAAAAAAAAAAAAAAACTAAAACAAGAACAAAAAAAAAAAAAAAAAAAACAAAAAACCCACTAGCAAGCAGCCCTCTGTACACGTCACTAAAATCTCCCTTTCCAAGTAGGACTGCATGGAAGGGAAGGTTGGCTTTTCTGTCCATCCTTAGTGTCCGGTGCTGGGGTGAGGGTGGAGGCTGAATTTGGGCCCCTCTTTCCGTACCCTGCCCCTGGATACACCAGCAAGATGGGGTGTGACTGGAGCTAAGAAATTCATTGAGAACAGGCAGAGAAGTGTGGGGGAGAATGGCGGGAGGGGAACAGCTGATGTTGCCCCTTCCCCAGTGTCTGGCTTTCCTGCTCTCCCTAACCCTGGGGGTGTGGAGTGGGTGTTAAATTAGATGCATGGAACTCTAGGGCCCTCTGGCTGTTCGATCCAACCCTCCCACCCCCAACCAGAAAAAAAAAAAAAAGATAAAGAAAAAGAAAAAAAAAAGATAAAGAAAAAGAAAACCCATGGGGCTCAAGCACACCCCTAAAACTCAGTAAACTCCTTGCCACACTTCTCAGTGATGGAGACCCGGATCTCTTCCTCCTCATAGTCGTCAAAGTTACTCGTGTCCCCAGGGCCTTTAAACTTTGGTATGAAGGGAGCTTCCACCTGGAGAGGGATTAAGAACCACCCAGAGCTTATTAGCCGACCTTACCATCATTACAACAATAAAATCGAATGGCCAATAATCAGAAGACACTTGCTGTAACCCAGGCCTGTGCTCAACGTTAGGGCATAGTGTCTTCTTTGCAACCCAACTCAGCAAATGGAAGTCACGTCCCAGAGAATATTTCCTGTCCAAAGCCACAAAGTTGCTAGAGGACCCAGCATCCCATGCATATTCACTTACTAGCTTCAGGAAGCTCTTGTTTAATCTCAAGCTTAATAGGCTGTTTGTAAGATCCTATCCCTGATTCCTGGCCTTTCCCCAACTTTGGGCATGCTGGGGAAAAAGAAGCCCACCTTTCTCTGATAGATGGCAATCCAGTCAGTTGTGGCAAACCACTTGTGGTTCTTGATGTCATTGACCCCGTTCTTGAGGTTTCCAAAGCGCTTGGTAAGATCCACCTGTAGAAGGTTCCGTAGCAGGTCCTTCAAGTCAGAACTGAAGTGGGATGGGAACCGCACCTGGAAGGGGGTGTAGACAGAGTGGGGTGCTGCTCACATACTTAGGGGGTCCAGAATGCTTTTTCCATTTTTGACACAGGATATCCCTCAGCCAACCCCACCCCTAGACAAGGTTTCTCTGTGTAGCCCTGGCTGTCCTGGAGCTCTCTGTAGACCAGGCTGTCTTCAAACTCAGAGATCAACCTGCCTCTTCCTCCTAAATGCTGAGATTAAATGTGTGCACCACCATACCAGGTGAGACAGAATTTTAAGGTATAGCTCAAACTGGCCTTAAACACATGATCCTGTCTCCTAGCCTCCTGACTGCTAGAACTACAGGTACACACCATACTTGAACAGCCCTACAGGGAGAATCTGTTAAGATGGCTTGAAGGGCCCAGCAGTGGTGGCCCACAAGTTTGAGGCCAGCCTGGGCTACAGAGTGAGTTTCAGGACAGCCAAGGCTGTTATATAGAGACCTCGTCTTGACACAAAAAGGCTTGTTGGAGTGTGGTGGCACTTGCCTATAATCCCAGCACTCAGGCAGAGGCAGGTGGATTTCTGTGATGTGAGTTTAAGGCCAGCCTGGTCTATATGGTCTAGACCAGCCAAGGCTACATAATGAAGACCTTGTCTCAGTGGGGGGTGGGGGGCAGGAAGATGGCTCATTGCTGGGCCAATGGATGGTTCTGGTCCTGCAGAGGACCTAGGTTTGATTCTAGTACCCACACGGTGGCTCATAACCACCTGTAACTCCATTCCTGGGATATCCAATGCCTTTGGCCTCCAAGGGTGCCTGCACTCATGTGTACACACCTACATACAGACACACAAATATACACATAATTAAAAAATAAAGTAGGTAAAATATAAATAAAGATGGCCTATTGGAGCTAGCGCTACAGCTTTGTGACAGGTCAGTAGCCTAGCACAAACAGGACTCTGCCTTTAGGTCCCAGAGGCCATGTCAAAAAATATACCTTGAGTCCCCTCTGGGTTTGCTGGCTTGGCAATTGTGGGTAAGGCCTGAGAATCTACTACCCCAAGGTCACGTGTAACAGAACTATAGAGAGGCCCTGCCCAGGCCTCTAGACTTGTACTGTATCCCCTCAGCTGCGGTTCTTCAGGTAACTCTGCTGACTGAGGTCTGATGGCTTCTGAAATAAGGATATTTCATCACTCTGGATAAACTGACTTGTACATTCCTTAAGAAGCCAGTACAGTTCTTCCAGTCATGCACCTCCAAAGGCTCTTGTACGTCCCTGTATGCAGCCCCTGGATTTATACCTGTAAGAACTGGCTTCAAGGAGCCAGAGGTGATGGTACAAGCTTGTCATTCCTGTACTTGGAAGGCTAATTCAGGAAGGTTGAGTGCCAGGGCCCCATATTAAGACCCTGTTGTAAATCAATCAGTCAGTCAGTCAAACACGCAAAATGGCTCAGCAGGTAAAGGTACTTGTTGCTGAGCCTAATAATCTAAGCTTGATACCCAAGGTATCATAGTGGGACAGAACTGACTCCTGAAAATTGACCCTGACTTAAATACACTGACACAGTGCCACAAGCATAATGAACTGGTGTTAAAAAATAAAAATTTAAAAAAAAGGAAGAAAAGAAAGAAGAGGAAGGAGGAAAGAAAGGTAAGGCAGACTAGCAAGAAAAACAGACTAAAAGAATGGAAAGAAACAAAGACAAAAAGAAAACCAGCTGGTGTCTGCTATGCCTTTCCAGTGCCGTGTGACCTTGGCCGGGGTCCTTGACCTCTCCAGGCCTGTACTGGCCTCAATGACATGGGGCAGATATCCCAGGGTTCTGTGTGACAAGATAACACAGCCAGGGCCTGTGGGAACTGTAAGTTGTTACAAAGAAGGGGCTTATGCTCAGCCATGTGTGGTGGCACACGCCCGTTCACCCAGGATTTGGGAGGGAGCAGCAGGACCCGAAGTTCAAGGGTAACCTTGATTACTTGTGGAACTGGAGTCCAACCTGAGACTCTTAGTTTTCAAAACAACAAAATGCCCAGTGTTAAAAGGGAATTCGCTCTCCTCCTCAGAATCTTCCCTGGAGTTTTTTGTACCCTCAGCCACCATCCTGGACATTTCAATTTTTCATTTTGTGTTTCTTCTGAGTGACATTCTGTAACACTGTTCAAAATCTCTAATTTCACAACAATCCTCCTGCCTCAGCCTTCTGAATTTGAGAATAAAAAGCATCTACTAAGTAAGGCTCCCTCGTTTACTCCCACCAGAGGCAGAGACAGGCAGATCTCTGTGAGTTTGAAATCAGCCTGGTCTATATAGTAAATTCTAGATTAGCCAGGACTACAAAGTGAGACACTGTCTCAAACAAACAAACAAACAAACGAAAAAAGAAAAAGAAAAATGCAGGGCTGTCTTTCTTCTGTGCAATAGGAGGCACTCATATTCCACTCCTGGGTGATGATGAGTATGTGCCCAGTCCTGAGGACCATACACAGAATGGGAGTCTTCTTCCAACCTCCCAGAAAGGCACACGGCTGGTTCCCTTGTTTCCAGATGGGTCAAATGAGGCTCAGAGAATCAAAGTGATTTTGTCTCAGTTTTACCCAATAGTTTGTTACAGGACTGGGACTTGGGAGGGGCAGAGCCCACAATCCTTGAACAATGCAGGGAGACTTGGAGCCAACCAGTGGCTGTGGTCAAAGACGCTGAAGCAGGCGGCTGACAGCCAGGTTTCCCTGCTAGGTACAACTGCTGAAAGGAGAGCTGTGATTCTCAGCACCACTCCCGCCCCTGCGAAGGTGTCCACTTGCTTCTGATGGTGCAATCTCAGACCAACCATTCTCCCTCTCTGCACCTTAGTTTCCTCATTTCTTCAGCGTATGGCTAAAGGGTAACCAGGGCTAATGGATGGTAGTCCTCTTGAAAGGTACACTGCTGGGTTTGTCTTTGTTATGAGACAAAAAAGTTTTACTCTGTAGCCCAGGCTGGTCTGGAACTCATGGCAATTCTCCTGCCTTGGATTTCTAAAGAGTGCTGTATCACCATGCCAGGCTAACTAAGGGTACACAGCTGCAGGCCCTGCCCACAGCAGACTAAGGCTTGCTCTTATGGCTGGGGGCAACACTTGGGAACCAAACACATTTGTTCTTCTGGTCTGGTGTCAGGGCAGCACATTCTGTAACCAGTGATCTGATATGATTAGGCTTCCTCACATGCTTAGGAATTCAGTCCTGTCAGTTGTGAGATAGATTCTCCAAAGCATTGTCGTGTGTGTGTGTGTGTGTGTGTGTGCGTGCGCGCACTCACGCACACGTGAGTGCATGTGTCTGTGTGTGTCTTGTTGGCTATACATGCTAGACCACTGCCCTACCGCTGAGATATACCATTATTCCCCATCACTGTGGATTCAGGGCATGTGTACTATAGCTGAGCCATGCACGCCTGTCCTTGATTTTTCCGAGTTTCACTAGCTCATGCTATCCTGGAAATCTCTATGTGGCCTAGGCTGGCCTCAAACTTAAGATTCTCCTGCCTCGGGCTTCTGACTGTAGGGTGACAGGTTTGTGTCCCCACACTCAGCCTGGGGGGAAAAGTGGAAGGCTGTTTTGATGCCTTCCAGGGCTGAACTCTATATCCTGGCCTCACCTTCCCAGAGACGATTTTCTCGTAGATCTGGATAGGCTGGTCAGCGAAGAAGGGCGGGTAACCAGCAGCCATCTCGTAGATGAGGACCCCGAGAGCCCACCAGTCCACAGCCTTGTTGTAGCCCTAGAGCAAGATGGGGGGCCATTCGATGAGGCAAGAAGGTGAAGAGGGAGATGGCTCCTCAGGGGCAGGGCAGGCTAGTGAGGTGGAGCAGGCCTCAGGGGTGGGACAGGCTGGTGAGGTGCCTACTTTGCTCAGGATAATCTCGGGGGCCAAGTATTCAGGGGTCCCACACAAGGTCCAAGTACGGCCTTTCACACGCTTGGCAAAACCGAAGTCTGTCACCTGTAGGCACAAGAATGGGCAGTAGGTAGGGAGAAGGGCTGCAGGCTTCAACTGTGCCTGGGAGTGCCCTCCCCCGGCCGCGGGCACCTGAATATAGCCCTGCTGGTCGATGAGAAGGTTCTCGGGCTTGAGGTCCCGGTAGATGAGGTCCAGGGAGTGCAGATACTCAAAGGTCAGGACGATCTGCGCCGCGTAGAAACGGGCATGGGGCTCACTGGTGGGACAAGCCAGGAGGGGATGTGTGGGTGAACATGACCACATTCCCAAGTGGTCCAACACGTGGGTCTGATTGCCCACGGAGCAAGACACCCCATGTCTAGCTAATCAAAATGCAGATTCAAGGCTGGGCATGATGCTGTGCACCAGTGGTCCCAGCTATGTGGGAGGCCAAGATAGAGGGAGTGCATGAACCCAGGATTCCAAAAACAGCCTGAGTAATATACAAAGACTCAAAACTGTACAGTAAAAACTGGGGAGCCAGACATGGTGGCACATATCTATCACCAAAGCACTCTGGGAGGCAGAAGCAGAAGGACCGTCTAAAGCCAGCCTGGGCTACATCATGAGTTCTAAGCCAGCCCAGACTACATAGTGTCAAGAACAAAACAAACAACAACAAAATCAAGCCACCCCCCCCACACACACACTGAGCTGTACAATTCCATTCCAAAGCTCGAGATAGACAAAATGGGGCTGAAGGCTTAGAAGGATGGGTGCCTTGCTGAGGAGTTAACTTATTCAAGAAAGTGCTTTAAGGAATTTTGTCTGATACTCAAGAGTTTTGGAAGAAAGTAATTAGGGTACATACAAGCGTCAAAACAAAACCCACCTACCAGGCATAATGGCATACACATTGAACCTCAGAACTCCAGAGTCCTGTCAGTTCTAGGCCAGCCTGGTCTACGTGGTAAGCCCCAGGCCAGCCAAAGTTACATAAAACAAACCAAACAACAAAAATAATGCCAAACACCTCACAGGTTTGGTCATCAAGGACTTCCGGTCTTGTTGGTTTGTTTTTGTAAATTAGGCAAAGCTGAAGTTCATAAAAAAGACAACTTTTAGAGTTTGGACAAGAAACCGCAGGGGTGGGGGTGGGGGTGGGGGCTCTCAGCAGCTGTCCAGAGAGAAGTGAAGGAGAAGGGTGAAGCCAGGCTGTGTGCATTGCCAGCAAGGAGGGCAGCATGTAACAGCAGGCACTCACACAGAAGCACACAACTTCAGAGAAAAAGGAAGCACGAAGTACTGCAGACATTGTACCCAGCGCCCAGCCAGCACTGGACAGGTAGAGACAGAAAAGGAAAGGCTTCCCCTTTCTGACTCAGGCAAGCCTCACAATGGCACACAGAAATCTCACTTTTTGATTTTGTTTTGAAGATGGTTGCTTGTTTTTGACACAGGGGTTTTCAGTGCAGCCTGGGTTAGTCTCAGACTCCTGATCATACTGTCTCGACATCCTGAGTGCTGGGATTAGAGGCACACACCTCCACACTTGATGGGATGTTTGGATTTTAGTGTGTATAAAAATATTTGTTTAGCTGGGCAGTGGTGGTACTCACTTTTAATCCCAGCAGAGGTAGGAGAACCTCTGAGTATGAGGCCAGCCTGGTCTACAGACTGAGATCCAGGACAGTCAAGACTATATAGAGAAACGCTTTCTCAAAAAACAACCTCCCCCAAAAGAACGCCAACAACAAAGCGCGCGCGCACATACACACACACACACACACACACACACACGTCACATAACATACTACCATAAAATTTAAAACTACATGAAATTATCCACTAATTTTAAATTAAAAAAAAAATTCTTTTGAGGTGCAGTGGTGGGCTCCTATGATTCCAGAAAGCTGAGGAAGGGGAACCGAGTCACCCTAGGAGTTAAAGGCTAGCCTGCACCACATAGTGTGATCTCTTTTTTTTTCCTTTCTGTGCCGCCACTGAGCTCCACCCCAGACAAGCCAATTGAAACTTTGAGCCTGAAGTCACCATGACTGGTCATTCAGCTTGGTTGGCTGAAACATCACAAATTGCTTAGCATAACAGGAACAAAACCCCATGGGGGTTAAGTGTGGTGACAGATGCCTGTCATGTCAGCACTCAGGAGGAAGGAACAGGAGGATCTTGAGCCAAAGACCAGCTTCAGTTACACAGCAAGACCCCACCAACAAACACCGTGCACGCGTGCGCACACACACAAATCAAATCAAATCAAATCTGACTGAAACCCAGAGAGAGCACTTTCCACTGCTAAGCAAACTGGATCCCTGTATGCCCCTGGGATGGAAGGGAAGGGACCTGCTTACCTGAACCTTCCGATCCGCCGTAGGTGAGAGAACATCTCTCCACCAGGCACATACTCCATGACCATGTATAAGTTTGAGTTGTCCTGTGGGAGGCAAATTGAGTCAAGGCCCTGTCCTTAGGCACTGGGCTCCATCCAAAGACCACGGTGGCCTGGAGGGCCACTGAAACCTCGGTGACAACTATCTTCCCAGTGGCCCATGCTTCAAGCAGCAGGAGCTGATTTTGTCTGGGAGCAGGAAGAAGCAGCTACTACTCTGTCCTCACAAGAGGGGAAGGTGAGGACGTGGCCAGTGGCCAGCTATACTTCTGCAGTGGCTACTGTCTCAAGCTTCAGTGTCAGCATTTGCCACACAGGCGAGACAGGCGACAGGATCTGCCAGACCCAAAACAAGAATGTGTGGGGCAAGATGGCACTCAGCTAGAGTCTTGGTGACTGAGGAGGGCAAAGACCAGTGTCTTAAGACCAGCCTGGTTATGCAAGAAGAAGAAAATATATTTGCTGATGAAATAGCTCAACTGTTACAGGCTCACAGGCAAAAGTAGAAAAGATTACTACAGGATTGGGGACGTGGCTCAACTTCAGAGCATTTCATCTAGCACATATGAAGTCCTGGATTCTATCCCTAACACCATAAAAAACAAAACAAAAACTGACAAGGCATGATCTTGGCACTCAGGAAGCTGAGGCAGGAGAACCATGAATTCTAGGCCAGCTTGGGATATACAGTGAGATCCTGTAATCCCAGTACTTGGGGAGGCAGAGGCAGTGATCTCTGTGAGTTCCACGACAGCCTGGTCTACAAAGAGACTCCAGAACAGCCAAGGCTACACAGAGAAACCCTTTTTTGGAAAAAAAAGAGAAGGACGGAAGGAAGGAAGGAAGGAAGGAAGGAAGGAAGGAAGGAAGGAAGGAAGGAAGCAACGAAGGAAGGAAGAGAAACTATGAATTGCTGTTTTGAGTGGTATTCCCACAGGTTCTTATGCACCTGCATAAGAAAGAAAGAAAAGAAGAAAGGAAAGAAAGCAAAAAAAGAAGGAAGGAAGGAAGGAAGGAAGGAAGGAAGGAAGGAAGGAAGGAAGAAACTATGAATTGCTGTTTTGAGTGGCATTCCCATAGCTTCTTACGCACCTGCATAAGAAAGAAAGAAAAGGAAGGAAAGAAAGAAAGCAAAGAAGGAAGGAAGGAAGGAAGAAAGGAAGGGAGGGAGGGAAGGAGGGAAGGAAGGAGGGAGGAAAGAAAAGAAAGAAAAAAAGAAAGAGAGAGAAAGAGAAACTATGAATTGCTGACTGCCTGTTTTGAGTGATGTTCCCACAGGTTCTTATGTACCTGCAAGAAAGCCTCACTCTTAGCATAGTGCTGCATCCCATTTCGCAAAAGAGGTGAGCAAAGCTCAGTGTGGCCAGTGCCTCTCCTGCAGGGTGATGCATATGAGAGGCAGGGTGGGAAGCAGTTCCCTGGTTGCCTGGCCTGGTGGCAGTCTGTGTTCCTGCGGACGAGTCAGGGTGGTGATTCCAAGGGAGGTCATTCAGGCTGGGTGATGTACCCAATATTACTGAACTAGCAGTTGGCTAAGTGAAGAGCTGAGCTGGAGGTGCCCAGGGCCCCAGCCCACCCTGGTTTCTGGCATTCCTCCTCTATAATCTTCTTCCTTGAAAGTGGGTGGCCCCAGCCCTCGGGGTCAAGAGGCTGTGCCCTGCAGATGGCTAGGATCTACCCTCCACCCTCCTCAAGCCCAGGCTGTGGCCCTTACCTTGAAGGAGAATTCAAGTTTGACCAGGAACGGGAAGTTGACAGCCTGCAGGATGCGCTTCTCATTCAGAGTGTGCTCGATCTGCTTCAGCTTTACCACCTGAGTCAGAAAAGGGGTGTGAGATAGGCTCCTTCCCTAGCCTGGGTCACAACCAGGAATATGGGAGTGGGGACCATTTCTTCAGCCAGAATGGTCCAGATACCCACAGCTTGGCTGCATGCTGAGACATGGCACACAGATCAGAGGACAGAACATGTATATAGGAGCCTCCCCACAGACCAGAGGAAATTTTTATCTTGTGTGGTACTGGGCATGGAACTCAGGGCCTTCCATGTGCTAGACTAACTATCACTGAGCAACATTCCCAGTCCTTTTAAAACTTTATATTTATTTATATCTCTGTTGGGAGCAACCTGAGCATGCTCAGGCATACATGTGGAAGTCTGTCCCCTTTTACCATGTAAATCCTGAAGGTCAAATTCAGGTTGTCAGGCTTGGTGGCACCTTCACCTGCTAAGCCATGTTGGTCATCTTCCCCAGCAACTTCCAAACACATTTGGAACAACTGTGACAGAGCAATCTTTTCAGTTTCTACACTTTCTTGCCTTTCCACGGATTTGTAAGTGTAAGATGATCTGGATTTGGTATACACGTTAAAGATTGAGGCAGAAGGATACGGAGTTTAAGAACAAATTTGGGGGGGGGGGGGCTGGAGAGATGGCTCAGCGGTTAAGAGCATTGTCTGCTCTTCCAGATGGACCCTGGGTTCAATTCCCAGCACCCACATGGCAGCTCACAATTGTCTGTAATTCCAGGATCCAACACCCTCACACAGACATCCGTGCAGGCAAAACACCAATGTGCATAAAATAAAAATAAATAAAATGTTAAAAAAAAAAAACAGAACAAATTTGGTTACACAAAGGCACTCACCTAGGCTACATGAGACCCTATCTCAACACACACACACACACCCCAAAAGTAAAATACAGTGCATTCCAAAGCTAACATGGAAAAAAAAAATCACAAACTGTTTCACCAGCAGAGTAGTGCATGCCTGTAATCTCAGCATTCAGGAAGGCCTCAGGTTTGAAGGCAGCCTGGGCTACCTATTAAGGCCTTATTTTAAAACCAAGGCTGTCAAGTTTGATCTGAGTCTGATGAACTGAGTTCAATCCCTAGAACCCACAAGGTAGGAGAAAACCAAGTCCTTAAAGTTGTCCTCTAGCCTCTACACTTTTGCTGCGGCTCTCACCAACTGCCCAATTAAAGGTATAACAAAAACAAAACAAGCAGCAACCGCAACCTAGCCTGATGTGGTAGTGCGTGCCTGTAAGTCCAAGCACTTAGGAGGCAGGAGGATTAGCAGGAATTCGAGGCTATCCTTGGCTACACAGAGTCTGAAACTAGGGCTTTGATTGATGAGACAATCAAAACCAACCAACCAACCTTTACATACACTGGCAGCACAGAAATGGTTACAACAGATCCACTGTATTAACTGTAAAACATGGCTAAAATAAATTCCAGGGCTGAGGGATGTAGCCCAGCAGTGTAGCACTTGCTTAATGTGTGTGAGGTCTTGAGTTCTAGTCTCAGCAGCTGGAGAGGAAAAAAAGAATTTCCTCTGTTTTGTTGTACTCTTTCGACGGGATTACTGGATAATGGAGAAATCCTCCTGTTAGGCTGTGGGGTAGCTCAGTGGTTGAGCAAGTGAATGGCCCAGATTTGATTGCCAGTACCACACAGAAACAGAAACAAAGAAATTCTATGACTCACGCTGTTTCTGTTGGTGGTGTTCTATAGCAGTGTCAGCCTCAAACAGGGGTCAGAAATCTTCATTGGTCTGGACAGGTGGCTTAGTGGTTTAAAAAAAGGATGAGCTCATCTTGCAGAAGACTAGAGTTTGATTCCCAGAACCCATGTCAGGTGGCTCAAAAACTCTAGCTGCTGGGGGATGCAATGCCTCTAGCCGCCATGGGTACCTACAAATATACCCACAGGCACACACAGACAGACAGATACACATAGACAATTGTAAGAAAAAGCTTTATAGCGGGAGTTGAGAGGATGGCTCAGTTGGCAAAATGCCTATTGCACAAGCATGAGGCCCTGAGTTCAGATCCCCGGCGCCCTGGCCAGTGTGGCGGTGTGCATCTGTAGCCTGGCACTGGCACACTGGAGACAGGTAGGTCTCTGGTGCTCGTTGGCCAACTTCACTCCAAGTTCAGTGAGGTAAAGTGGGGAGCCAGGCATGGTGGCACATGCCTTCAAGGCAGAGCTCATGGTTTGAGACAAACCAGCCTGGCTTATACAGTAAGTTCCAGGATAGCCAGGGCTACAGAGAGAGAAACCCTGTCTCAAAAAACTAAAAAATAGTAATAATGATATTAAAAATATAATTAAATAATTTAATAATAGTAAATAATACTGTAATAATACTAAATAATGATAATAATGTGTAGAGTGACTGAAGAAGAGATCCAGTATATATCTTAGATCTCTAGCTTACACATGGACACACAGACATAAAGACGCACACTCATGCATACACAGAGTTTATGAAAAGCTGCATGTGGTGGCAAACACCTGTCACCCCATGATTCTGGAAGAACATGGAGAAGGATCTCAAGTTTGAAGCCGGTCTGGGCTACATGGTGAAACCCCATTTGCAAAAAGCTTTTTGTTATTTTGAGACAAGGCTTCATATAAGCCCAGGATGGCAATAAACTTGCCAAAAGGATGACCTTGAATTTCTCACCCTGCCTCCACCTCTGCTCCTGACTGCTAGGATGTTCCACCACAAAAGTTTTGTTGTTGTTGTTGTTGTTTCTGTCCTTTATTTTTCTCTGCATAGCACTCGCTAGCTGTCCTGAAACTCACTCTGTAGACTAGGCCGGCCTTGAACTCAAAGATCCCCTTGCCTCTGCCTCCTGAACTGGGATTAAAGGAGTGTGCCACCATGCCTGGCTTCTACCACAAACATTGTGAGTGTCTGTCTGTATTTGCGTCCATGTGTGCACACACACATTCCCCAATCATTCTCCATCTCCTTTTTGTTTTTTGAGACAGGGTTTCTCTGTATAGCCTTAGCGGTCCTGGACTCGCTTCGTAGACCAGGCTGGCCTCGAACTCACAGAGGTCCTCCTGCCTCTCTGAGTGCTGAGATTATAAGCACGTGCTACTGCTCCCGACATTTTTTTGTTTGTTTGTTTGTTTGTTTTAAAGAAAATCCTCTGTATGGAGTTTCAGGTGTATACACCCACAGTGCATGTGTGGGGATCAGAGGTCAACCTCAGGAGTATGTTTTAACCTTCTATCTTGCTTAAAGCTGGGATCTTATCTGCTGTTGCATATAACAAGCTACCCTTGAACTCCCAGGGACTCTCCTGTCTCCACTCTGTCTCACAGGAGGAGTGCCGGTACAAATGAGTGCTACTGTGGTAGGCTTTGTGTGCCCTCTGGAGATTGAACTCAGGTCCTCAGTCTTGCCCGAGAGGTGACTTATCTACTAAGCTATCTCTTCAGCTCTTCAACTCTTTAAATTGTTTTTCTTTAAATTCAGTTATCGGCTCCACACAGCCACAGTTCAAAACAAATACTGAGAGTCACAGGCAAACATGGGACGAAGCACAGGGAGTCTAGTGGAAAGAGGGGGGAGGGACAAATGGACATAGAGGTGACAAGAGCTCCACAAGAAGACTGTCAGAACCAGTCAACCAGGACTCAGAGGGGCTTGCGGAATCTGAAGCACCAACCAAGGACAATGCACAGACTGGACCTAGGTCCTCTACATATATGTACCGATGGGCAGCTCAGGCTTCACGTGGGGGCACTAGTAAGGGGAGCAGGGGCTGTCTCTGACACGGACTATGTTGCCTGCTTTCTCACCACTTCCTGCTGATGGGACCCTACCAGGCCACAGGGGAAGAAGACAAACCCAGTCCTCATGTGACTAGATGTGCTGGAGTGTGTGGATAGGGGGGCTCTCCTATTTTGAGGAATAGGGGAGGGTGTGTGGGAGAGGAGAGGAGGGAGAGGCCTATGACCGAGATGTAAATTGAATAAACTAATTAATTAATAAAAAAAGAAATTCACTTATCTTGTTGGGTGGAGGTGGGAGGGTGGGGGTGGATGCTTGTGCCATGAGATACTTGCAGAGAGCACAGGACACTTGATCTTGATCTAAGGACAACTTCAACTTGTAGGAGTGCTCTCTCCTTCCACAATGTGGGTTCTGGGGACTGAGCCAGCTCTCTAATCCCATCTCTGCCTCTACCTCATTTTCAGATAGGCTGTTTCACCCTGAAACTTGGAGCTGGTTATGCTTATTGGCCAACAAGCCACACACACACACACACACACACACACACACACACACACACACACACAATTCTTTTTAAAGAACTTCTGTGTAAGTGGAGCAGTGTTGGCATGATCCTTTAATCCCAGCACTCAGAAGGCAGAGGCAGGAGGATCTCTGTGAGTTTGAGGCCAGCCTGGTCTACAGAATGATACAGAGAATATTTTGTCTTAAAAAAGCGAAAGAGGGTGAAGGGAGGGGCTAGAGAGATGGCTCAGTGGTTAGAGGGTCTTCCAGAGGTCCTGAGTTCAGTTTCTGGCAACCACATGGTGGCTCAAAACCACCTATAATTTGATCTGATGCCCTCTTCTGGCATGCAGGTGTACATGCAAACAGAACACTCCTACATTAAAACTAAATAAATAAATAAAAGAGAGCAACTCAAAAAAAAAAAGAGGACCTTGTGTGTAAACCTGATTTTCTCCGGAAGACCCTGGCCTCCTCTGCCCAGAGATCTGCAGAGCTCTGGCCAGGGTGTGCAGTGATGCTGCTTCCACAGGACCTCACACCCTTTCCCACTTCATCTTTTTCAGAGATAAGGGGGGAACCCAGGGCCCTGAGAATGCTGGCCAAGCGCCAAGCCTCTGAGCTGCACCTCAGAGGCCGACAGTAAACTACTAATAGATGACTTACAATGTTTAAGAAAAGAGGCACATGTCCCTTCACTTTCCGGAACTCAGAACAGTATTTTGCATGTGGCAAGGCCAAGCTGCCACTGGACCCTCCTAAAATCTGAGGTGGAAGAGAGGGCTGCGTTGCTAATTTACAGCGAACTGCAGCTATGTTCTCGTGCAGCCCTTGGAGCTGGCAGCGGTGAGTGAATGGGCAGGAGAGCTGGTAGGCAGAGCTGGGAAAGCCTGGTAGCTGCTCATCTTACCTTCTGTTTGTCCAAGATCTTCATGGCATAGTGGTTCCCGCTCTCCTTGTGCTTCACGAGCATCACACGCCCAAAGGAGCCAGTACCAAGGGTCTTGAGTCTATCAAACTGATCCAACTGGGCTGTATTCTGCACGTAAGGACAGAAGGGTCAGGGCACCTCCCTGCAGCCTTCTGAGCTGGGGAGTCCCCTGTGTCACCGGCAGAGGGGGCCCTGGGGAGTGGATGGAGATGACCCAGGGGACATTCTTCCAAGCAGGGTAGCAGGGGCCAGATCCGGCCCTGGCCTGGGGCCCAGGAGCTGCTAGCAGCTGCATGGAGAGCAGGGGCTGCCAGGTGCAAGGAGTGGGGTGGGGCCCAGCGATGAGAGGCAGGGGTCACCATGGGCGAGAGAGAAGGGAATAAGAAGACAGGCCTGGGGAGGGCACACAGTGACAGAGCACACAGTCTGGCCCCTGGGTACTGCTCACTCTGAGGTACTCACCTGAGAAGGGTTCTCCCATTTTTTCAGAAAATCTTCCTTGGCTTTGGCTAAGAACTCTTTCACTGAGGGAGAGAGAGTAAGGTTAGGTGAAGAGTCCTTGCTTCAAGGCACATCAAGTTTTCCACGCTGGTGGAAAATGAGGTACAGATGTTTCAAGCCACAACCCGATATTTTACTAGTGTCTTTGGAGGGGGGATCCTAGATGCAACTTGGGGAATCTTGATTGGACCAGTGCCCGAGTATCCTACTAATTACAGAGCTGGGTCTCAGATTCCGGTACTATCTGAATAGGGTTCATGGAGATTCAGGCACACAGGCCAGCCCACCCCACTCTCCCCACACTAACAGACATTCCTTGGCCTGAGTTCTGCCAGCTGAGGTATTAATAGCCTCTGATCTGGCTGCTCCTCTGTTGAGGCCAGGCCTTGGTGGAGGCCTGTAGGGCTACTGTAGCAGGTGCCCTTGGGGGGCTCAGCTGTCACCTTGGTCCCCGCTGGCTCTGTGCCTGCCTTTGCTGAGGGGAGAACTCTCACCCCTGAACTACTTCACTGGGTACCTCCCTTCAGGCACACTCCACCCTGGCGCCTACAGCACCCTGAGGCCAGCATCTCATTTCTGAATGTAGAAGCTGTCCCTGGAGACTGGCTAGGGCACCCATTTCATCTATACTCTTATTTGGTCTGCTTGACAACCTTCCATACATCTGTTTTAACCACTTAATAGCTCAGGAAAATGAATGCGGTCTGAGGACAGCTCATTGTTGTGTACGGCTACTGAGAGGCAGCTGAGGGCCAGGACTTCAAGGTGGTAACTCAGATACTCTGTCTGGAGCCTGATGGGCTGTGTGTCTTCGGACAACTGATCCTGTCTCGCTGGGTCTCAGTTTTTCACATGAGCAAATGGGGATGAAGCAATGATGACTTTGTAGTGCTAGGGAGTAATTCCACTCTGGCAAGGGGAACTGGACAGTGGCCTGGCGCCAGGTTTATGGTACAGAAATATCAGCTATTCTCTGTGAGGGTTAATCTTAGTTGGCAACTTACATCGGGAATCAACTAAGACCCCAGCAGCTAGGCACACCTATGAGGAGTTTTTCTTAACCAGATTATTTGAGGTGGGAAGACCCACCGAAATCTGGGCCACACTGTCTGATGGCAGCCCACCTAGAAAAGGACACGGAAGAAGGAAGCTTTGCCTTTTGCCTGCTTGCCCTGACTCGCACTGGCAAGTTCATTTGTCCTTTGCTGGTATTAGAACCCACTTCTTCAGTATTCCAGTATAGACTGAAGACCATCGGCTGTTCAGGGATCTTCCAAAACTAGACTGAGACAGTTGACACATCCAGTCTTGGGACTGAACAACTACCCAAACTACAGACTGTACACCAGTCTAATAAATCCCAGATATTTATTTATTTCCATCTGTTCTGTTCCTTTAGAGAGCTATGACTAATAATCTCTTTATTTTATTTATTTCTTTATTCTGAGGTAGGGTCTCAGTCTACATACCCCTGGCCACCCTGGAACTCACTACATAGAACAGATTAGCCTGCTTTTGCCTTAAAGGTGTGCACCACTGAACTTAGCCCCTCTATTGATTTTCTGAGACAGGATCTTACATTGTAGCCCACTATGACATGGAACCCACTATGTAGCACAGGATTTCCTTGAACTCAGAGCAGTCCTTCTGACTCAGGTTCCCTAGTATTGAGACGGATATGAGCCACTATACCTAGACATTTGGGGTCAAGGCACAGAGGGGACAGTGCCAGGAGGACCAGGCTTGGAGTAATGGCACAGACTTATAATATCAAGACCTGAGGAAGGATTTTGAGCTCAAGGCCAGCCTAGGATATACAGCAAGGACTTGTATTGAAAGACTTAGGGACTGGAGCTGTTGCTCAATAGTAGAGCACTTGTCAGTGTGCACAAGGCCTAGGTTCTAACCCTAGCATGACAACATGAGAGAACACACTGGGGTGTAACCCACAATTAGGAGGCTAAGATAAAAGGATCTCAGGTACTAGACAGCCCTCTCAAAAAACAAAACAAAACAAGTAAAGGCAGTGGTGGACAACAAGAATAAGCACCTGAAACAGGAACCCCGCACTCACCTGCTGCCTGTCTCTCCCAGCAGAGTGTGGTATGGGGGTTAGGTAACATGGGGCAATCTAGGGCCCATCAGTTCCCAGCCAGGATTCAGGGTGCTGACTGAGGCTTTAGTCCCCAGAAAGTGTAGCGCAGGTAACCCAGGAAACGGACAGCCAGATGGGCCCAGAGGAACAGCTGCAGCCACAGCTGGAAGGTGGTATCACCCTCACCCTCACTACTTCCAGACCCCAGATGCACCTCACATTCACTACTTCCAGACCCTAGATCCATCCCAGGAGGCCCTAGGTTCTCTCTGCAATCTTCACTTTGATGGAGTAACCAGTGCCTCTTGGTAAGTCCTGGGGGTTGGGGAAGGAGCTGGTTGCCACGGAAGCATTTAAAGGCACCTGCTCCAGCCTGGCCAACGTCTGCAGAGGCTCTCCTTGGCATCAAGAGGTGGGAAGATTCTCTACAGGGTATCCCTCTGCCTGGCCTATCCTTCCAAAGATGCCCATGGCTCCCAGAATGTCTTTCCCAGTGGTGCAGTCTGCACAATGTCCATGTGCCCAGAAGACTGCCCATGGGCAGAGGTGAAGGAGTTAAGATCCAGGCTCAGGCAACAGGTGCCAGCTCTCCAGAGGTTAAAGCCCCAGAGCTTGTTATTAGCTGAAAGAACAGGCAGAAAGGAAGGCCAGGGTGGGGAACAGTGGCAGAGCCGCTTTATCTTCTCTTCTGAGTTCCCTTTTAACGCAGAGCCCCCAAATCCTGCTACCTTGAGAGAAATGAGCACATCTGGTTCTCTGTCTTGTTCCTCTGTAGGGGTAGAGAGGGGAATGGTGTCCCGGGATGTCCTTGGCCTCTGTCAAACGTTACCCTGCGCCTGGCTCTGTTCTCAACCATGAAAGTCCAAACCGGAAATGAATGGCTAAACTTGGGTGGGGGAGGGGAAGGTAGCTTTACTCATCCTCTTCCTTCTTTCCAGGCTTCCAAAAGCCAAAAGCTCTACAGCAGCTTTCCCAGGGCTGCCTGGCACCCATGGACCCTTGCTGGCAACAGGAAGTAGACAAGGAGAGTAGACCAGCAGCTGCTAGCCTGTGGAACTGCAGCCCTGCTCACTTCTCTCATTTGTACGGGAAAGGTGCCATTGGCCTCCACTCTCTGGATCTGATGTGCTGAGAAAACTCCAGACACCTCTACGAAAGTCAGTGCCACAGCAAGACATGGAAATCACCTTGGATTCAGATATGGGGTCATGGCAGCAGGCGAGTGCACTGCATCACAGTCCCAGTTTGAGGGTGACCCCCAACCCTAGGTCCCCTCTGTCTCCAGGCAGGGTTCAGGGTAACAAGCTCTACTCTACCCAGGTCTAAGGTGGACCAATCTTCATTTTGGGTTGATCCCCAAACTGGGTGGGACTATTCCATGTCTCTGTCTGAGCTGGAGCCCCACTCTGGGTATACCATCTACTCTGGTCTGAAATGGACCCTCTGCTCTTCCTTCTCAGGCCCCAACCCAGGATGTTAGGAAAGGAGGGGTTTCGAGGGATACCCAAGGGTCCACAGACTCCTTCTCTCCACCTGCTCCCCTAAACCCTTATCACAGCCCCTCCCTAACTTAAGGGGCAGATAGTGCCTAGGAAGTTGCTATAGCAACAGGGCTCAGCCTCACCATCGTTGGAGCTGGAAGCCATCACTCAGTCTTTCTCAGGGCACTAGCACTACGGTGGCTGGGAAGCCTCATAAGATCTGCTGCACCAGTGTGGCTGCCAGTCCTCAGGAGGCCCTGCCTGTAGAGGGAGCCAGGAAGTTTTAGGGTAGGAACAGGAAGAGAAACTCAACCTGCAGACTAATGGGTGCAGGGGAGGGGCAGATAGAACCCTTCAAACTTCTGTTGGCCTGACTGGCAAAAGGCAAAGCTGCCTGAGAAGACCCTCTTGGGCACCCATACAACTGCCGATGCTAGCAAGGGTTTGACCCTCTGAAGCCTCTATAGGATATTAGAAGGCAACAAATATTTCCATGCAGAAATGTCCTGAGGACATTCCCTAAGTGACTGTATCCACTTGTCTTGGGGACTTCTTTGGGGCTCCTTCTTAACCACTCCTGCTACTTTCCCCGTGGATCAACTCCCTGGGCTGTGTACTAGCGGAGACCTGAGCCCCACTTGGCTGTTAGTGTTGACAGCCTCCTGGGGTTAGACCTTTCCCTCTGTCCTCTGGGCTTCTCACCCTGGACCCTGTCGACATCTGTGTCATTTCAGGGTCATTCCACATACCTTATTCTGTACTGGGCTGCTTCTATATTCTTGCCCTTTTTCTTGGTCAAGGAGGCAGTAAACCTGGGCCCTGTGATGGCAGTGCAGTGGACTGCAAGATGCCTGCTTAGTGCCTAGGCATCTTCCCGACCCCAGTGGGGCGGGCATGTGGCAGATGAAATGCAGGTGCCCCCTACAGGCTGGTGTGGCTACTGCCCCAGTCCTGCTTATAAGATAGTATCTGGCTTTACTTCTTCCTCTAAGCAGCAGCTTCCAAGTCAGAAGGGCTTCCTTTCTTACCCTGTTCCTCTCTAGGGGTTGAGGGATGTTTCCAAAGTCTGCCTCAGAGGCAGAACACAAAGTTATTCTGGGGATGTTTCTTTCTCTTTTTTTCGAGGCAGGGTTTCTCTGCATAGCCTTAGATGTTCTGGACTTGATTTGTAGACCAGGCTGACCTCAAACTCAAGAGATCCTCCTGCGTCTGCCTCCCTGAGCGCTGGGATTACAGGCGTGGGCCACTGTGCCCAGCCTGGGGATGTTTCAATATCCAGTTATACATTTAAGTGGTGCTGGGGGTTGAACCTAGGCCTTGCACATATTATTCACATATTGTGCCACTGAGCTGTGTCTCCAGTTCTTATTTACTTTTTGAGATAGCATCTCATTACTTTGCCCAACTATCTTAGAATTTAAGATTCTCTTGCTTTAGCCTCCCTAGTAGCTGGGATGACAAGTCTGTACCAGAGACTATAAAAGGCCTAACAATCTCAGACTGCAATAGCTTAGGACCTATGAACAAGAAAATGAGGAGTTTTTATTTTTTAAAGGCTGTGTCTCCATTGTGGCCCAGGTTGTCCTCAAACTCAGGTCCTTCTGCCTCAGTACCTTTCTTGCTTGTTACAGGTTCAAGATACTGTGCTGTTCGTATGTTTAAGTTTTTTTGTTTTGTTTTTACATTTATTGTGTGTGTACACACACTTTTGTGGAGGTCAGAGGACAACTTGCAGGAGTCAGTTCTCTCCTTCTACCATGTGGGTCCGAGGAAGACAACTCAGACTGACAGGCTTGGCATCAAACATCTTTACCTGCTGAGCCATCTTGATGGACACAGGTTTTATTTGTATTTTGATACAAGGTCTTGCTGTTACCCAAACTAGCCTTTAACTCTTGGATTGAAGCAAACCTGCCTCAGCGTCTCCTATGGCTGGTAGCACCAATATACACTATTAGGCAGAGTTTATTTTAATTGTTTCAAGTTAAGATATGACTGAAGTTAAGTCTTGAAGGCTGGATGAGGTGGCGCACACCTTTGATCCCAGCACTTAGGAAGCAAGGGCAGGTGGGTCTCTGTGAGCTGGAGGCCAGCTTGGTCTACACAAGTTCCAGGCCAGGTGGAACTACAGATTGAGACCCTGTCTCAGACAACCAAAATAAAAGAATGTCTGCGTTGAAACATCCTGGGGTCCAGGAGATCTGGCAGTAGACAGTTCTGGATGTGAATTCTGCCTATATGGTGTCATCTGTGTAAACTCAGATGGCTCACTTGGGCAAAAATCATCAAAGTAAGCATGTTGATGAAGACCAGTTAACTTAGCCCTCCTGAATGCATGTTAAGTAGTCAATGGATTTCATCCCAATGGTTCACTTCTGAGCAGCTGGCCAACTCAGAGACTCTGATCTTTTTCTTGGGATCTTTCCTCCTCTGTGGTTCTTAGTTCCTGCTGTACGGGTCTGATATGCTTAAAGCTTTCCTAGCAGTATATCTAAACTTTCAAAGGGGCCACTGCAATATACAGTCCACTGAGTGTACCATCTACCTCCTGTTGGGCATCACCTGCCAAGGGGGCTGGCCCTTCCCCTTCTGCCTGGGCCCCTCCAAGCTCAAGGCCAAGACCTTTTTGGGCACTACCCACCTGCTCCTCTGTCATCAAGCCCTCAACTACAAGCACTTGCCTCTCTGTCCCCTGCGCATCAGTGAAACGCCAGGCCTCTTAAGGCTGCCCTGCTGGGCTGAGCTCTACTGTTTGAAAGTGGGGGAAGGGCAAAAAGTTCTTGGGCTTCCATGGCATTCTGGGGACTCAGATACTGAAATGGGCAGAACTGATCATGGCCTCTTCTTTGGGAGGTCTGAATACTTCTGGGTAACTGGAAGAGGTTCTCAGCTGCAGTCCATCTTTAGCTTGGAGTTACACCACTTTAAGAGATGGAATTATTGGGGGACAGGACCCAGGTCTCTTTATGAATGTATTTCAAATGCACAATTACTTTCTTTCTCTGGCTGGAAAAGTTCAGCATGTTTAGGGGTAGGATGAGCCCTGTGGATGTTCGGAACCCATCTGCTCCAGCAAACCAAATCATTAGCTGTCACCTATTGCTGGATAGTGGCACCCCACTTTTGCAATTCCTCTTTCTGACCATTCCAATTCAAGTTGAATGAGCCCTTGCTAACTCAACATTTCATCCTCAGCCTTGAACCAGGAGGAGTGAAGCAGTCCCAGGGACTGGGTGAATGACAGAACCGCAGTTGTGAAATGACCATTTATTGAGGGGCCTTCCAAGGAGCCCAGACCTCAGGCCAAGCCAGGAGATGGAAGGGTGCTCTGCTGCCTTCCCCCACCACAACCCAAGAGAGAGGACAGACGCAATGGCTCTGAGCGAGACCAGCTCCAACTTGGATCTGGGAGCGCAGGAGCTGTCTAGGTTCATAAACAGTCTGCCACCCAGCCAGGGCCAGACTGAGGAGGCAGAGCGACAGGATGCGAGGGGCAGAGGGACCCAGCAAGATCTTGTCCCCCATGCCAAGTGACACAGAAGGTAAAAACAATGCAGGAGGTGGCTCTGGGAAATGCTCATGGGGGCAACTGGGGCTTGGAGGTGGGGGCTGTGATTAGGTGAACCGGGCAGGGGTAAGAGAAAGATGGCGGGGGCTGGAGGGGGAGGGGTGTGGTCACCAAGTGGCCAAGGTCCCTGCAGAATGGACCCTACAGCACTCCCGAGATTGGCAGGAGCCTGGATCAGGGTCCGGCATTGGGGCGCTGTGTGGGAAAGGTGAATGGCGAAGTGGGGGTAGAGTTAGAATCTGGGAAAAGGGACTAGGAGAGGAGGGAGTGGGGTGGTGAGAGGGCCCCATCTGGGGCCCGGCGGTCATACATGCAATGGTTGGCAGTGACAGCTGGGTGGGGGGGCATGGCCTTTGCAGTGGGGGATGATCGGCCATGGGCACAGGGGCCCTCCCGGGGGCAAGGTACCTCTGCGGTGCTCGGACTCCAACGAGGACAGGCAGCGGGCAGGGGTGCAGACAGACAGGATTGGGGAGGCATATGGGGGAGGGGCCATGCAGTGATGGGCACGGCACGAGCAGGCCGCACGCAGGAGAGATCAGGGTGACGACCGGGCACTCACCGCTCTCCTGCTCGCTGCCCTTCTTGGCGGCGGCGGCGTTGCCCATCGCGGCGGCGTCGCGGCCGGGGCCGGTCCCGGAGCTGCGACGCGGCGGGTGCTAAGGCGGCCGGCGGCCCGGGAGCGCGCTCGGCAGCAGAGGCGGCGGCCCCTGGGGCTGGCTGCGCTGGCTGCGGCGCCACGACCCCCGCCCAGCCCCTGCTTCCCGCGTCTCTCTGCGCCCGCCCGCGGGGGAGCCTCAGCCCAAGTCCTCTGTCCGTGACGCCCCCGCAATTTGTTACCCATTGGTTGAGGACTCCCTGACTGACAGACGTACGCCGCTGTCCATTGGCTCTCCCGACTCCTCCCGCGTCACCATTGGCTCCCTGGTGCGTGACGTGCGTTGCGAACGTTCGGCCACTCAGAGGCTCGTGAGGCCGCAGTCGGGCGGGCGAACGCTCATCATTGGCCGAGAAGCCCGATAAGGCTTGGGACTCGCCCTAAGAGGCCGCCGATTGGCGGAGACGCGCGGCCCCGGCCGGTGTCAGTCCCAGGGTGAGAGGGCGGGGCAGCGGCGCAGGCTGCGGCCCTAGCGGCGGGCGGGGCGGAGGCTGCGGCGGCCGTAGCTGGAGGGTGGCTGGGTGGCCGGCGCTGCGAGGAGCGGTAGGCGGCCCGGGTGGACGCGCGGGCGGCACTGTGTGCGCTGCAGCCTTCCGCTCCTGCCCAGTGCGGCAGCGGCCACGGGCCAGCGGAGATTGACACTACGGCGGGCGAGCGCAGCGGCTGTCCACCTGCCAGCGGGGGGAGGGGCCGGCTGGCGCCGCGGGTCAAAGGTCGCCGGACGCCGTTCGGCGTCATTCATAAGGCCTGACGCTGGGCTGCCGTGACCTAGCCAGCTGGGGAGACGGGGCGGGGGAGCCGGCGGTTGCGGGGAGCCGACGGGGGCGGGATGCTGGACCCAGAATTGAGGGCGCACTGGGAGGGAACTCTCAGTGTCCAGTCTTTGCTGTGGCCCAACCCGAAAAGTATAACGGACACTGGCCAAGTACATGACTTCTTGTTCTTAGCACTTTGGTACTGTCATACTCCCATTTTACGGAGGTGGCACGGTCAGACTGGTTCCTTGCTCTTAACTAATCATCCTGCACATTGCCAGCATAAACTGCCCTCTGTGGGCAGGCAGAGAGCCATTCTCCTTCCTTGTGGTTGCCCATCTTTAAATTTTATTTTTATACAATGCTTGGGATTGAAGATGATGCCCACCACCTGCTAAGCAAGCATTGTACCATTGAGCTAGAACCTCACCCAGGGCACTCTTTTAAGTCTGCACTGTCAGAATGTGGTCGGTTTTCTGGGCCACCGACATCAGGAGCCTGAGTGCTCTGTGGAGTGGTCTCCTGCACTCTAGAGTGGTGTTCAGAACCCCCACCCTCACACACTGGATGCTAGTACTCCTCCATTTTTCTATTGCAACATAAACCATCTCCAGACACTGCTCAGTGTAGCCTGGGAAACAAACCCCACCCCCACCAGAGGACCTCTGTAATAGAGGGTGGCCAGGGTGGAAGGTGCTGAGGGCACAATGACTCCAAAGGGTAGTTGGCCCTGAGTTACATATACCCAGAGGCTCACTGCGCAGCATGAGTGTGCTCAGCTGTGCGTGTCCAGCTTCTAAGCCAGCAACTACCTAACTGCTGCTAGGTCAGCTGCAGTCCCCACAGGGAAAGCACCCTGCCAGAGAGTGGGGTTTCTTTGGATTATGAAAGCTGGCTGAGCAGACAAATGCTCCATCTCTGATTTGAGGAGTTACACCACAGCTAAATGAAATTATCTAAATTGTGGCTGTGTGTGTCCTTGGGTCACAATATTGCTCTATGCCTGTGGGTCAAGGTCAGAGTAAGAAAAATCACTGGCTATCATCTACTGGGCAGCTGGTATACTTAAGCTTGAACAGAAAACAAAACCCACAAAAAACAAAAAACCTTGGGCAAAGAAAAACAGTCTTACCCTCAGCGTGTGGTGCAAACTGTACAACCAGGTGAGACTGAAATAGGGAAGCAAGGAAGGGGAGGGAGGACAACAAGTCACCCATGAAGGTGACAAAGCTACTCAGGTGTAGGAGGCAAAACAAAACAAAAAAGCATTAAAAGAAATTTATTTTATTTTTTTTAACGGGCTAGATGACTTAAGAGCACTGGCTGCTCTTCCAGAGGACCTGGGTACAAGTCCCAGCTCACATGGGGATTCACAGCCAGTTCTAGGGGTTCCAATGCTCTCTGTGGCCTCTGCAGACACCAGGTGCTCAAGTAGTACACAGCCAGCCTTACAGGCAAAATACCCAAACACATAAAAACTTTTAAAAAATGTTTTAAACCAGGCAAGGTGGGACACACATTTAATCAGAACAGGGAGGCAGAGACAGGTGAATCTCTGAGTTTGAGGCCAGCCTGATCTCAGAGTAACTTCCAGGACAGCCACAGAAACCCTGTCTCAAACAAACAAAACAAAAAAAGCCAGACACAGTGCATGCCTAGCACTTAGGGAGGCAGAGGCAGGCAGATATCTGTGGGTTTGAGGCCAGCCTGGTCTACAAATAAGAGTCCAGGGCAGCAAGGCTACAGAGTAACCCTGTCTTGAAAAAACAAACAAACAAACAAAAAAACACATTAAAACAAAGCCTTTCTGGGTGTAATGTTGCACACTTGTTAAAAATAATTACTTTATCACTTTGTATTCCAGCTGTAACCCCCTCCCTCCTCCTCTCCTATGCCCCTCCCCCAGTCCAATGATAGCATAGGTCCTCCTCCCCTTCCATCTGACCCTAGTCTATCAGGTCTCATCAGAACTGGCTTCTTTGTCTTCCTCTGTGGACTGGTAAGGCTGCTCCCCCCTCAGGTGGAGGTGATCAAAAAGCCAGCCCATGAGTTCATGTCAGAGACGGTCCCTGTTCCTATTATTGGGGAACCCACTTGGACACTGAGCTGCCATGGGCTGATGTTGTACACTTTTAGGCAGAGGCAGGTGGATCTCTGAGTTTGAGGCCAGCCTGGTCTACACAGTGAATTCCAGGCCTGCCAGGAATGAAAAAACAAACAAACAATCTAAATGAAGTGCTTTTATTTTTAAACCAACCAAACTTTTAATATAAAAACTTTTAATATACACACTGCAATCACAAAAGCGTACACGTAGCAGCAAGGCTTAGAGTAGGGTGGATGGAATAGGGATTTTTCAAGTCAGCCTGCCAAATGCCTCCCTTATCCTAGAGTACCGGGTAGCTCATAAAAACATGTGGTCAAAGCAAACCCTGATGACTCCATGGGGCCAGACTGCATGAAGCAAGACTTCTAATATGCCTCCCACCAAAATGCCTCCAACCTAGGGCAGTCCTCTCAGAAAGCCAGGCTCAGTAAGATGAGACGGTGGCTGTGACCAAAGTACCACCATCTCTCCCTGGCCCGGGGAGTTCACCTTTGGGGAGTTTTCTACTGAATGACCTAGACACCCTGTGGACAGTGGTGGTACTGAGTTGGCCTTCTAACTAGGATCCCACGCCTGAGCCTGAGCCCCCAAGAACTGGAGTGGGAAGGAATGATAGCCTCTGGCCAAGGCTAGGCAGGCACTGCCCAAGCAAACCTCAAGGCAGGTGGTGTTCAGAGAGCTTCTCACAGAAACTGATAGTGTAGAAGAAAAAAATGACACAATGAATGAGCAATACAAGTACCTTCTTCTTAGAAGCCTGTAGGTCATAATAAGTGAGATGAGTCTCTTGGACCTGGGTGGAATAGATCAGGACCCATTTTTTTCCTTGGGGCTGATAGATCTAGAGGCAGCTGGTTGTCCCCAAAATCTTGAGCTAACCAAGCATGACTGTCTGAGGGCCCGTAGGTCCCCTCCAGGTGTGCAAGGAGACTGCCATGGTCCTACTGAGCCCTGCTTGGACCCCCGTCAGATGCAATCCATGGAGTTCTCGGGGAGGAGGCCTGGGATGCAACTAGGGAGGCCCAAGCTTTTGATGGGAGTGCAACTGAGGGGAAGGCCAAAGTCCAGGTTGGGGTCCTGGTTCTCTATGGCCTCCAGCCTGTCTGGGTTGTTGTCCCAGTTGATATGGAATCGGGTCACCCGGGGATTAGAGGCCAAGATGTTCCGCTGTAGCTGGAGTAAGAAGAAGAATGTCAGCCCCTATCACCCACGTGTTTATCATTCCCTCAGACCTCCACTTGGAAGTAGCAGACTCTACCACCCCTGCCACCCAGACGCAGAGATACTTATAACTGTGGGTAGGAATAGGGCCTTCTCATCTTGGTTTTGCTTGGCTTTGTTCATTTCTTTTTGGGTTGTTTTGAGAAAGGGTATCAACTATGTAGCCCTTGCTGGCCTGGAACTCTGCACACCAGGGTGGTCTTAAACTCATAGAGATCTGCCTGCCTCTGTCTCCCAAGTGCTAGGGGTAAAGGTATTATGCCTGGCTTGTTTGGTTTTTTTTAAACAAGTGTATGGGTGTTTGGCTGCACGTATGTTTGTGCACCATGTGTGCCTGGTACCTTTGGTAGCCAGAAGAAGGTATGGATCCACCAAAACTGGAACAACAGTTGCTTATCTACCACCATGTGGGTGCTGGGAATCAAAGTTGGGCTCTCTGGAAGAACAGCAAGTTTCTTAAACACTCAGCCATCTCTCCAGCCCATTTTATTTTATAAATATTATTTTTATTGTATGAATGTTTTGCCTACATGAATGTCTGTCAACCTATGTGCCTGATCCCTGTGGAAGTCAGTAGAAGGCATAGATTCCCTGGAACTAGAATTAAGGGTGGCTGTGAGCCACCATGTGGATGCTAGGAATCAAACCTAGGTCCTCTGCAAGGACAGGATATGCTCCTGACTGCTGAGCTCTCTCTTTAGTAACCCCCCCCACACACACCTGGTCTTGCTATGTAGCCAAGTTGGTGTGAACTTCTTATGTAGATGAGGCTGGCCTCTAACTTATGATACTCCTGGCTTAGCCTTTTGAGGGCCGGGGTGCTGAGATAATAGAATATTCCACTGTCTCTAGTTTTAGTACTCATGCCTCAAGAAAAGACTTATTCTATCCTAGCCCTACCTCAGCAATGCAGAAACAGCATGACCTGTTAACCTTCTCTGACCTTGGCTCCCATACCCCTCAACTAAAGGAACTGGCCTAGCTGAAGCAGGAAGTGCAGAGTCAGGCCCCACCTGAGAGAAGTCTGGCTTTTGGGGTGGGTTCTCCCGAAGCTCTGGGTTTGGGTACTCATTGTTGACATAGTAGCCCACACGGATGAACTCCTGTCCATGGTAGGTGCAGGTGATGAGAACCACAGTCACACCCACGGCGTCTGTCTCAGGAATGAGGGATGGGTTTGGGGCATCAGCCTGGGAAGACATATCCTGGACTTTAGCAGTGCCAATCACAATCAAATGTTATTAACACAAAGACTACCAATGAACTGGGACTAGACAAACTGATAGCACAGATGACTATGAAGATCATGAATTTGATTTGGCAGCATGCTTACCCAGCATGCATAGAGCCCTGTCTTTATCCTTAGTCTTTAGTAATTATACCAACAATAAATTCAAAACCGCTGGATTTGATTAGGAGACAAGGGTATTATGGTGGAGTATGGTAAGCAAGGGGATTGACATGAGATGAAGCTGGTCAGGTGGATACTAGGCAACCCAGGCCTGTGAGGGCAATTAATGGCTTGGGAAAGAGCAGTGTTTAGTGGGAGGTAGAGTCTGAAAAGACTGGTGTCTGGTAGAGGTCTGGCTGCAGCAGAAGTATGGATGCCAGGCAGGGGTCATCCTAGAAAGGGGCAGTAGCCTAAACCCAACAACAGGGAGTAGAATCATGGATCAGGGTCTTCGGCGTTGGACAGAATAGCTATATGAAACCAATGGAAATGAAAACCCTTAACCAGAACCACAGCAGAGAGGTCACACCAGCAGCCCTGTTCCAGGGCCAGGCTGCATGCTCTGGAAGGAGACTGTAAACACAGAGCTCAGTGGGCTGGACAGGTAGGAGTGTCAGGGGCAGGTAGCTTGAAATAGGGGAAACCAGTGGGAGATAATGGATGATGACTTACTGAGTATCCACTGATAAGCCTGGTGATACTAGACAGCACTACTTGAAAGTCACAGCCCATTTTTGTATTCACTGATTCTGAGTTTACAAATCTGGCAACCTGATACATCTAGAAACTTCAAAATTAACTAGTGTAGTACTTTCATAATTGTTTTTACAAACATGTACAGAGCAAGGGAAAACCCTGTGCTCAGGCTCCAACATGGTACCAAACTAGGGGCTACTTGACCTTCTTGCCTCTGCTTTCAATGCAAAGTACTAGGAGGACCCTTTTTGACTATTGATCTAGTGTCAAAATTCTAAAGTTGCTTATGGTCCCTGTATGTCAGGATAAGAACAGTTCTCCCACACATACCAGCTACCACAATATTTTGTCTCTCTCCTTGCATAGAAACACAGAGCTAAGCAACCATGAATGGAACCCTCTGGAACCTTTCTTGCTACACTGCCAACAATCCCAGAGCACAATGCAAACACTAAGTTTTTTATTCATCCTCACCTTTACTACACACCTTTGTATTTATGAAGACAGGGTATCACTATGTATCCTTGGCTGGCCTAAAACTCGGAGATCTGCCTGCCTCTGCCTCCTGAATGCTCAGATTAAAAGTGTGCCACACCCTGCCTAATTGGTTTTAACAGCATTTGGCTGTGTTGCCTAGGCTGGCCTTGAACCTGAAGCAATCTTTCTCTCAGCCTTCTACATACTGAGACCACGAACAAGTACCACTAAACTCAGCTACCACCTGTAAGAGAAACTGAGTACTTCCTTGATTCATTATACACACAAATGTTTAACTCACTGATGCCAAATGCTTTATTGAGATGTCCTAAAATATATAATCAGTGAGTAAAGATTTACATCTTACAATAAATAAGACAATAAGTAAATAAGATCTCCAATACAGTGCCTAAGTGCTCTGTGCTGGGTAAGCTTTGTTCAGACATGGGTTAATGCTGCTGGCTGAGTTCATAATCAGCATTTACTATACTAATGTATTTGGAACAGGGTCTTACTGCAGAGCCCAGGCTGGATCCAAGCTGTGTGGACAGTACTGTGCCTAGCTCTGGCTGATGAACAAGTAACAACAAAACCTCTTAATCCTTATTCTTCCTTGAGGGGAGTAATTCAATATTCATGAACTGTGTTCATGGGTTTTGTACAACTCCTATGAACAGATCACAAATTAGTGGACCTGTGGTCACTAGGAGCTGTGACCCAGAGGTTGGGTGAAGATGAGACTGGGATAGCATTCCCCAGGCAGCTCCTAGCAGTCACCCAAAATATGTGACTTAGGTAGGCCTTGAACTTGTGGTCCTCCTGCATCATTGTCCTGGGTAGCAGTTCTAGCTCATTAGGATTTAAACTTGAACCTGACTAAAACTAGTGAGCTTTCAGGTAAAGGAGGAAAGTTCTAGGCTGGGGTAGGGCTTAGTGGTGGAGTGCGATGTCTGGCATATAGCAGGCCCTGGATCCATCTCCAGCTTGAAACATTTCTGGCAACTTCCTTACCTGAAAGATGAACATATGTCTTCCTGCAGGGACAGGGCCCACCAGCACTGAATCTAGGACCTGATCAAACTCCTCGCTCTCAGCTGAGCCCACATAAATGATCTTCCATTCCAGGTCTGCAAGCACATGGGGATAAGGGAGTTGGCGACTGAAATAGCTGGAGAGCAAGGCAAGGGTCTTCTTGTTAGTTTCAGGCAAACCTGAATATACTAGAAGTCCTATGAACTGGTGTGTTTGCTGGGCGGTAGGCTCTGGCACTGTCTTGAATTAGAGCAAGTATGAAGATCTACATTAGTGGAGGCATTTTTCCTGTGGGCCCAACTGTGCCAAGTGACCTTGACTCCAGCCCTCCAAGGAAACTTAGGCCTGTCAATAGCAGAGAGAAACTACACAGCAGAGGCTGACTCAAAAGTCCTGTGACACTGGCTGGTGAAGGGAACAGCAGGGAACTAGGCTACTCTGGGACCCTGGTCTCTGGGTAGGAAGTGCCGTCTTCTTTCACAGAGGGATTAGTGTCACCAAGTAGAGCAGATCCCTTGACAACTGGGACAGAGTGGCAGATTCCAATCCAGCAGGAGAGCCAGGTGGCAGGAGGAAAAAAATCAAAGCTGCTAGGGGAACCAACTTCTCCCAAAGTTGTCTACATCTGGCACCAACTCATGCCTACTTGTGCACATTGTGGGACAGAGGCTCTGCCAGCAAATGGTGTGTGACATACCTCCAAAACCTGACTCTGTACTTCATCGCTAAGGGGGCTCAGTCCTGGAGTATACCCACAAGAGATGAAAGAAAAGTACCTGGAGACCCTTCCCATTAATCTCAGAAGATCCCTGGTGCCCATAGCCTCTTGCAGGAGGGCCAAGTGCTACCAGGAGCAAGGTCATGCTAGTACAGAGAAGCTTGGCATCAGACCCAGAACTTATTTTAGGCTCTTTGAAATTACACAACCCCTAGCTCCAGCAGCTGGGAAAAGTTGCACAAGCTGAGATTTTTCACAGGGAGCTCTTGGAAGCTGCCTGGCCCTTGGTCCGGTATGGCACAGGCATCCAACACTGGAAGCACAGATAGATACCAGATCATACTATAGAGTCAGTCACCTGAGCCACAGAGCCTTCCTTGATACATCCATTCCCTTGTCCCTTTACAATTTCATGTAGGTCCTTCTTGTTTAAGCCTTATTTTCTTGTGTGCCTTTCCAAAGCTTGTTTTTCTTTTATGTGTATGGGTGTTTTGCCTGAATGTATGCCTGTCTATCAGGTCATAGCTCCCTAGGTGCCTTGTGCCCACAGAAGCCATCTGCTGGAACTGGAGGTACAAATGGTAGTTAATCACCATGTGGGTGCTGGGAACTGAACCTGGGTCCTCAGGGAGAGCAACTCGTCTCTAACTATGGAATGGTCTCTCTAGCTGTCCCTAGCTATTTATTTAGTAGCAGTGCCGGCGATGCACTCAGGGCATGCACATGCCAAAAAACTGCTGAGCCAGGCTCCAGGCTCCCAGCCTCATGGATTTAGTTTTGTATAAAGTGACACACCAGAATCAATGATTCTGGAAGGACAGAAAAGTATGCTACCCTTGCTTGCTCTTACCTGCTGAGATGGCTGTGCCAAACTCTTTCTTCAGGCCTCTTCCCCAAAACCCATGGAGTCACATATTCATACATTTAATTAATGTGCTGGAGAGAAGGCTAGGCAAAAAAAAAGTTTGAACAGAAAAGTCCCTTGTGTCCCTAAGGCACCTGACATTGCTTAGTCTATGTCAATACTTTTTGGCAAAACCTACTGAAAGAAAAATATAATATATGCTGGAAGCAAACAGATGGTGAAGTCCTGTCTTGTCGTGGGCCAAGAGACAGACTGGAGAATTCACGAAAGACCACATAAAATAACAACTAAAAAGTCAGAACTGATCAAATTATCTACAGAAAAAGATGACTGAAACAAGGGTCCATAAACTGCAATAATGTTTAAATTTAATGAAATTCTTTTTTTAAAGTTTAGGAAAAAACTCTTTTTATTATGTGTAGTGTCCTGCCTGCATGTACACCTACATGCCAGAAGAGGGCACCAAATCTCATTATAGAGATTTGTGAGCCATGAAGTGTTGCCGGAAATTGAACTCAGGACCATTAGGAAGAACATCCAGTTCTCTTAACTGCTGAGCCATCCCTCCAGCCCCCTTGATAAAGGTCTTTTTATATTTTCTTCCTTCAAAAGGTAGAATTGTATTGATACATGCCTTTAATATTAGCATGTGAGACACAGCTTTAAAAAAAAAAAAAAGAAAAGATAGGTTTGGGCCTGAAAGATGGCTCTAAGGGTTAAGGAACTTATCACAAAACCTAAAGACGAAGCTCACTCCCCAGAAAACACATGACAGAAGGAGAGAACTGACTCCAGCAAGGTGTCCTGACCACCGCATGCATTAGAACACATACACATCTGCAAAAACAAAGGAACAAATGACAGGGTCTTTCTATGGAGTGTAGGCTAGTACAGAACTTACAACATTCCTGCAAGCCTTCCAAGTATTGGGATTATGAGAGTGCACCTATGTGTGTCTCTCATCGAATCTGGAGCTTGCTTTGTCAGCTAGGTAGGCTAGTGGCCAATGGACCCTTGGGAGTCACTTACCTGTACCTGCTACACACTCCCCCACTTTTACCTGAGTGCTGAACAGCCGAACTCGGGTCCTTTCTGACACTGGGATGCAGTGTTATGAACAAAGAGAAACTAAAGATTTCATTTCAGAATATACTCAGCTTTTAGCACCTGAAGGTTATGCAGCCATAAACTCAACCAAGCACAGATAGAAAATAAAACATCTGGAGCTGGGCAGTGATGCACGCCTGTGATCCCAGCACTTAGGGAGGCAGAGGTAGGCAGAGCTCTGGGAGTTTGAGGCCAGCCTGATCTACAAAGTGAGTCCAGGACAGCCAAGTCTACACAGAGAAACCCTGTCTCAAAAAACAACAAAAAAGCAAGCAAGCAAAACAATCTAGGGTGGAAGGCGTAGCCCAGAGCGGGAGTGCACATCTAGCACTCACAATGCCTGGGTTCCATTCCCAGCACCAAACACAAACACAAGTTTGTGCTGAATATGCATATGTACAACTTATCTTTTTTTAATTTATTCTCACATTATGTATCCCTAGCTGATCTAGACTCAGAGATCCAGCTGTCTCTGCCTCTTGAGTGCTGGAATTAAAGGAGTTTCATTTAATCTCTAAACAACATAGTATAACAGGTGTTTCTACAGCAACTGACACTTAAGTTAGAATAAGTCACATCAGGATGGGAAAATGACTTGGTATACAGTGCTTTCTATATAAGCATGTAAAAAGGTATAGTGGCTTATATAAGTCCAGCCTTGGAAGGTGGACATGGGATTGCTATAATGAACTCACTAATAAGACTAGCCATGCCATCAAACCCCAGGTTTAAGAGACCCTGTCTCAATGAATAATGAATAATAAAAATGATCAACTGAAGATGATTCCTGACATCAACCCAGGAACTCCCCTGTATACAACCTGCCTGCCTCATCTCCCACAAAAAAAATGGAAAAAGAAAAAAGTCACTTGTACATGATTAGCCTTCATGGAGGGGCTGGACACTGTGGTACACACCTGTAACCCCAGCACTCTGGAGATAGTTGTAGGAGGATCCAGAAATCAAGATTATACTCTTATTACATATTAAGTTCAAGGCCAACCTAGGCTTCATAGACCCTGTCCAAACAAAAGAAGAAAAAAAAAAAGAAAAAAAGAAAAGAAAAGAAAACCAGACTAATAAATAGTCTACGGGAGATTGTGCAGGTTCTCTGCAAACACTGTACCATTTTGTAAAAGGGCCTTGATACTGGTACCTGAGGGACTTTTCTGAAAGCGGTGATGAAGGCTATTTCTTCAAAAGTAGGTGTGGACAATCAATCATTCATACAGAAAAAACTCACACCAATTACAGAATATTTTTTCTTTCTTTCTTTCCTTCCTTCCTTTCTTTTCCTTCCTTCCTTCCTTCCTTTTTTTCTTTGTGCGAGACAGGATCCCATTGTATAAAACAGGCTAACTTTGAATTCACAAAGATCCTCTTGCCTCTCCTTCTCAAATACTGGGATTAAAAGTACCCACTATTTTTGTTTTTTCATATGTGTATGATGTGTTTACATGCATGTAAATTTGGTTGTGCTTAAGTCATGAAGTATATGAAGATAAGAGGACCTTAAGTGCAGTACATGTCAGCCTATACAGTGAGCTTTCGGGGAGTCTCTTGTCACCACAAAATTTATCCATTAAGCTATCTCTGCAGCTCAATTCTGTTTTGTTTTGATACTCTGTTCACATTGATCCCTTTAAAGATTAAGATACATTTTTTACAAATTGGGGGGAAAAAAAACACCAAAGCTAAAAATATTACTAAAGACATGTAAAAATTATTGAAGATTAGCTGAACTTGTTTTAGACAGCACTGGGGTCAAAATCCAGAATTTCACACATGCTATATAACTGCTTCATTAATGACCTAGACCTCAGGCCATCCTCCCCCCACCCCTTTCTTTTTTAAGATTTATTATTTAGACAGTATTTTGCCTGTATGTACATCTGCATGCCAGAAGAGGGCACCATTAAATATGGTTATGAGCTACCATGTGGTTTGCTGGAAATTGAACTCAGGACCTTTGGAAGAAAGGCCAGTACTCCTAACTTCTGAGCCATCTCTCCAGCCCCTTCCTTTATTTCTTGAGACAGTTTCTGACTGTGCAGCCTTGGCAATCGACCTGCCTTTGTTTCCTGAGTGCTGGGGTTAAAGATGTGTACCACTATGCTCTGGCCTTCTTTGCTTTTCCCTCCCTCTCTTCCTCCTTCCTTTTTTGAGACAGTTTCAGATAGGCAGGCTGACTGGAACTTGCTATAAGCTAAGGCTGGTTGGCCTTGAATTTCTGATCCTCCTGTCATCCCCCTTCCCACCCCCTCATATGCTGAGAATACAAGTAAGTGCCACACCTCCTGTTTCTTTGAGTCTAGGTTTTCCTATGTAGCTCAGGTATCTGCTTGCACGATAGGGCTATAGTTGTTCACACTGTTCTCTTTCCTTAAACTTCCATATATCTATTGCCTGGACTTTTGTTCATTATACAGATCAACTTTGGTGCACAACATCTGCTTCTCTGACTCCTTCAACTGTACCTACTGAAATTCTCAGCTGAAAAGGAAAGAAGCTGGGCCAAATCCACTAAATGTAGACTGTGCCTTGGATGTCTACTTCAGATGTTGAACAGAGGTAACCACAGGGCTTGAGAGCTTTTCAAAAATGGGGGCCAGCTGATCAGGGCTAAGGGGCTTATCAGGTTTCAGCAGATAGTGCCAAAATGCAAGGAAACAACTACTCTATGATTCACTGGAAGGAGGCTAGGAAGATGAAGGCGATCTTGCAGGTTAGTCAAGAGTGTAAGGAATAGAATCAATCAGTATAACTTGGAGGAAAAGCACCACCCTCTTGTATCTTTTCAAAGGGTCCTGATGTGACAAGAAATTCTATGGTCGTTCCTAATATGTTCTCCTAAAATACTGTTGAGCTAGTCATATAGCTCAATGGCAGAACAACTGTTTAGCATGTGTCTAGTCCTGGGTTTGATTTCTAGCACAAACACAAGAGACAATACACATAGGTCCTCTATTGCCCCCACCAAAGTATATAAATTAAAGTAAAATAAAACTTACAAGCAGGGGCTGGTGAGATGGCTCAGCATTTAAGAACACCATGAATACTCTTACTGAGGACCCAAAGTTTGATTCCCAGCACCCACCACCCACATGGTGGCTCATAACTGCCTCTAATTCCAGTTCAGGTAATGATACCATCTCCTGGCCTCTATAGGCACCATGTGAATATGTGATGTACATGCAGGCAAAATTCACATAAACAAACAAACAAACAAAGACCTACAAGTAAATGTTTTCTTCCTTTTCTAATATTGTAGGAAAGATAAGGAATCTGGGAGCTGGCCAGATGCCTCAGCAGATAAAGTGTTTCCCATGAAAGCCTAAGAACATGAATTCAGGGTGCTGGAGAAATGGCTCAAGGTTAAAATCCAGTATTACTATTAAAGGCCCAATTTTTATTCCCAACACCCATTTCAGGAGGCTCATTCTAGGCTGGCCAGAACTAGTATAGTGAAACCCTGTTTCAACACACACACACACACCAACCACAACAACAACAACAACAACAAAAACAAAACAAAAAAACAGGAAAGAAAATTGCACTACTGAGGCTGAGATGGTGGATCTCTGGCTCATTAGGCAGCCAGCCTAGCAGTATTGGAGTTCCAGGTTTTGCTGAGACACTGTCTCTAAAATAGGTAGGACAGGGCCAGAGGGACAGCCCATGGGTTAAGAGAACTGGCTGCTCTCCTACAGGCCAGGTAAGATTCCCAACACCTACATGGTGACTCAAAAAAACCTGTAACTCCAGTTCCAGAACACCCAGCTCCTTCTTCTGAACTCTGTAGGTACCAGGCACTCAAGTGGTACCAGAAATACATGCAGGGAAAGCGCACACGCACACCAAGGTGGAGAGTAATGTGTCTCTGGCCCACACCCACAGACATATTAAACTCAAAAACAAAATTAAAAACAATCTGCACTCAGAGCTGGAAGACAAACTTCAGTGATAATGCTCCTACTATTGGGCTGACTTGGATAAATCAGCCTGCTCCTATTTAAACATGACCAGCAGGCTGACTCCTGCCTCGTTGTTGTGACTCTATAAATAAGGAATAAAAGTAATACCAGGCAATGACCATGTAACCCTTTTTAAATGCAAGGAGCACAAACAGGCTGATTGAAACCTGATCTCAGCATCTGGGAACTGTGAATCCCTTAAAGTCTTAGCTCCTTATAGCTCCTCTTAGCTTCCAAATACATCTTATTCCATAGTTACCCTACCTTTTATTTATTTATTTACACCCTGCCTTGTTCCAGCAAGGATTTAACCCAGCTTATTCTATACTTAGTTATAAGTAGACTCCTTTAAACTTAAAGAGAAAATAGGGAGAAGCTGAGCCACTGGCCTACCCCAAGCAAACACTATAGTAGCTCCAAGTGAACAGGAGTGAGTGGGCTGGCTTTGCCTGAACACCACCCAACAGCCACCAAGAGGCTCTAGTTGCTACAACCTAGCCTCTCAGAGCTCCACCTCCTCAGCTGCTACATCCTTTTCAATCCTCAGTAGAGAAATGGTCTCACAGAGGACTTACCTTGCTGTGTAGCTGAGACTCCAGAGTGACCTCACATTTTACATGTTCACAGGTTTATTTGAAAGGTCTTTAGCTCTTTATGGCTCTTGCCCTCTCATGTGTGAGATGAGAGCCATGGCCACCTTTACATCTCCATATGAATTAAGTCACTCTGTCAAAGATTCACAAAAGCCAGTGACCTCCCAGCTGACTGCAGTTGCATCCCATCCCTGTTTGGCCAGTCCACCCACTCCCCAGATTAGGTCAGCCATGAAAAGAGACAGGGATTCCATGCACAGAGTTAGCTGGAAGCTGGCAGAAATCTCAGAAACTAGTAGAGGCCTGCCTGGCTGTGGTACCCTTACCTGAGTGTTCATTCAATACCAGAACAGGAACTGAAGAGACCAAATTACCTACAAAGACTAGAGACAGAAGGCCCCATCTCTCCCTATGGGTGGGCAGGGTCACAAAAGAGGAGGGTCTAGCAGGTTGGAGAAAAAGATGCCCACAAGAAAAAATGGGAGGACGGTAACAAAGGTTGAGTTTCCATAAGGAAGCAAGATGGAAGGTTTCCTATGGGGAAACCGGCATGAAATCTGGGTTTAGCCATAGAGAAAAAGGCGTGGCTGCGGCTCTCCACGGGTTAAATGGAGGCTGACACCTCTACAAGGAAAACGGGCCAAGGATGAACGGTGCAGGATGAGGGGTGACGAGGCCTCCACGAGACAGTGCAGGGTACTGTGCACAGGGTCATATTCACCAAGAAGTCGGAGTAGGGGCCATGGCGGCGTATCACCAATGGGAGATTCAGTTGGCCAAGGGGAGAGGTTCCGGGGAGATTGGGGGTGGCAAAAGGGTTTGGGGTTCCCTGCACAGGCCCAGCCTCACCATCAGACAGGGCCTCACTGCATTCGAAGCTGATCTCGAACCGGAAGGGGCTGTGGAAAGGGCTCGGGTTCTCCAGCACAGCCACATTCAGCACCGACACCTTGGCCATAATCTCGCCAACGGGCCGCAGCTGCAGAGGAGCCTTCTTCAGCGACCTGCGACGGGGGAGGAGACACTCGGCAAGGCAGAGGCCCCGCAGTGACTCCCAACTCTTGTCTCTAAAGAGCTTCTCCAGGCCGCGCGCAGCCTTCAAATAGCCGGCTCAGCCCTCCAGCCAATCGTCGCTAAGAATCTGTGACGGCACGAGAGCCTCGTCAGCCAATCCTGGGGCGTCTTCCGGCGCGCGCCTCGACCCTCAGACCAATCAGAGAAGCTCCCTCTTCACGGGCCACAGGAGGCGGAACGATAATCTCTTAGCTTCGTCAAGTGTCGACCGGGAACCAATCCCTAGCGTCTCCGACTCGAATATCTTGCCCCAGGGTGGGAGGAGTTAGAGCGCGGAACTTCTCTTGTCCAATCCCAAGCTTTACCGCACCAGCCTGACCCGCCCCTCGTTCAGCTTTTCCGGTAGAGGCACCTCAGAGAGAGCAGCGCCGCCAACGGTCGAACGGTGGCGCGCGACTCTAACCAAAGCGCGCAGAAAGGCCGGTACTTGCTCTCACAGTGATTGACAAATGGCCAGAGGGCGGGGCTTACACAGCTTCCTAAAATGTGATTGGCTAATGTCGTGGCTGGGCTTGAGGAAGGCTGGGCCAGAGAGCTGTGCCCTCACAGTGAAAAGTATAAGGAGGAAAGGTAGCTGCAGGTGAGCGTTTCCCGGAGCTACCCTGAAGGGTTCCTGGATTTAAAGCTTAGTAGTCGAGGAGACCATTGTGGACTTTTGGATCACCCCTGAGACAAGATGGCGCGATGCTGAGGGAGATGCAGGATCGCGTACCAGTCCGAAAGAAGTACTAGTTCGTGGACGGACCCAGGGTTTGAATCCTGCCTCTGCACCCCGTTTTCCAGCCCGTTGAAAATTCACTGTTCGGGCCGGGCCTGGTGGAGTACACACGGGAGGCAAAGGCAGGCGGGTCTCTGAGTTCGAGGCCAGCCTGCTCTAACAGTGCGCACCAGGACAGTCAGGCTACACAAAGCTACCCTGTCTCGAAAAACCAAGGCAGACAAAAACAAAACAAAACAAAAAAAACCTGCCACTATTTATAACAATATAATGCATTCGAAACGTATCTTCCACAACTTCCTGACCATACCCTGACATAGTCTGTTAACACAATCAGTGAGAAATAACATGAGTCCCAGACCTTTTACCAATTACATCTTTTAAATGTTAAAAAAAAAAAAAAAAAAAAAAAAAGCGGACAAACAAAACATCGGAAGTGGTAGGTGTATATCATTAATCCCAGCACTCGGGAATCAGAGTTAGGCAGACTTCTGTTAGGCTCCTGTGTCTGTTAGGCTCCTGTCAGCGTGGTCAGCAAATCAAGTTTGGGGAAGTAACTAGATAAATTAGTTTTCACACTTGACCAGCACAAAAAGGCCAAGAAGCAATCTAATTTTAACTCAATAAAACAAAATGCTGATTTCAAACATAATCATTATAAAAATACTAATGCGCTATCCTGTATCCTTTTATTCAGTGAGAAATGTTTGGACTTCTGTGTTTCACATTTCAAGTACATCTGTAACCTGATATGGGAATGTCCATTTTGATTTGAAAGAGGTATCTGGCCTTTTATATTTCACAAAATTTATGGTTGAAAATGTAAGCTAGAGGGAGCTGGAGAGATGGCTCAGAGGTTAAGAGCACTGGCTACTACTTCTAAAGATCATGAGTTCAATTCCCAGCAACCACATGGTGGCTCATAATCACTGTTAATAAGATCTGGTGCCCTCTTCTGGCCTGTAGGTGTACAGGCAGACAACATTGTATACATAATAAGTAGATTTTTTTTTTTTTTTTAATGTAAGCCAGAAATTTCAGCACTTGGGAGGCAAGGCAGAAGTTCAAGGCCAGCCATGGCTACATAGAGAGACACTGTCTCAGAAAAAATAAAACAACAAAAAGAACAGAACACATACTGTTCTTGCAGAGTTGGTTCTCACCCACATGACATGGCTGTTCACAACCATCCATACTTCAGTTCCAGGAGCTCCAAAGCCCTGACTCATCATGTGCATTCAGCAGCCATGTGTCGCACATGCAAATGAGGCAAGCAAAACACTCTCCAGGGTACAAAAATAAACGAATCGTTAGAAAAACAGTTGGGCATGGTGGCACACTCCTTTAATCTCAGCACTCAAGAGTCGCAAGGATCTCTGTGAGTTTGAGCAACCCCTGACATAGTGAGTTCCAGGCAGCCAAAGCTACACAGCAGGACACCCCCACCCCCCACCCCCAAAAGAAAAAGAAAAAAGTGTGTTCATGAACTTCAATCCCAACTTCCCCACTGTGATAGTTCAAATGAAAATGGCCCTCATAGGCTTGCATGTTTGAATGCTTGGTCTCCAGCTGGAGGAACTGTTCAGGAAAGAATTGGAGGTGTGGCCTTGTGGGAGGAGGTGTGTCACGTGGAGGCCAGCTTTTTGAGGTCTCAGAAGACTGGCAGGCAAAATGTGATCTCTCAGCTGATCTCCCACCATGCCTTTGTTCCCACCATCATGGACTCTAACCCTCTGAAACCCTAAACCAAGTTAAACTCTTTCTTTCAGAAACTGCATTCATTGTGGTGTTTCTCAGCAACAGAAAAGTAAATGAAGATGCCCACAGACTTAAAAGCCCGCCTGCCTGTTAGTAGTCGGTGGCACACACCTTTAATCCCAGCACTAAGGAGGCAGAGGCAGGCAGACCTCTGTGTTCGAGACCAGCCTGGTCTACAGAGCAAGTTCCAGGACAGCCAGGGCTACACAGAGAAACCCTGTCTCAAAAAAAAAAAAAAAAGTTTTTCATGCCCAGAACTGAAATAAGGTAGTCAGGCACTTGGAAGGATAAGATAGGATTGTACACAGATTTGAGGCCAGCATGCACTATATAGTAATGCCTTATCTCAAAAGATAAAATCAATTTAATGATGAGGTTGCCATCCATTTCCTAGACACAAGCCAAGTTTGTTTCTCTCCTTTCCATTGTAGATTACTTTATCCTCAGCCCCATCGTCTTCATATCCCAGAAAAGCTCATCAGCCACAGTAGTCTGATGCTTATGAAGAAAGTCATCTGTATTTCATTCTTGGTACAGCTGGCTAAATGATCTTCAGATATAAACCAGACCATGTTATTATTCTGCTTAAAACCTTCAAAGGCTTATCCTGCTTAGAATGAAACCTAAGATCTTTACTGTGGTTCAAGAGGCCCTTTCTGGCCCCAGGTCACCTCACTGGCCTCATCTTCCAGTCCCTTCCTGTCACTACTCACAGCCTTGCTGCCTTTTTATTTCTCTTTCAACACACAAGCCTGAGTCCTGCTTTAGGGCTGTGCACTTGCTGTTCCCTTTGCATAGAAGGTAATCACTTGCTGCCTCATTCTCACTATTAGGAATCAATTCACATGTTCTCAGAAGGTTTCTCAGACACCTTATCTAATATGGTCCTTTATTTTATTTTTATACTCTGGATCTAGTAGCTTGATAGTCTGATAGTCTACTTACATCCTCTTTGTGTCTTAGTTTTCTCATATTATTTATTAGTTACTTTTAAAATATTATTTTATTTTTATAAGTGGTTTTTTTTCCCCACATGTATGTCTATGTACCAGGCCTGGTATGCAGAGGCCAGAAGAGCATGTCAGATCCCCTTGGAAGCAGAGTTTCAGGAAGCGGAGTTGTCATGTGGGTGCTGGGAATTGAACCAGGGTCCTTTGCAAGAACAACAGGAAGTACTCTTATCCACTGAGCCATCTTTCCAGGCCCTGTTTATTTATTTGTATTTGTGTGCTTGAACACAGAGTTCAGAGGACAAATTGTAGAAACTGGTTCTCAGGGATCCAACTCAAGCCATCAGGCAAGTGCCTTTACCCACTGAACCATCCCACCAGTCTTCTTCTTTTTTTTTTTTTTTAATATGATAGGTGTTTCACCTGGATATATCTGCATATCATTTTGTGTGCCTGGTACCTACAAAAGACAGATGAGGGCACTGAATCCTCAGGAAATGGAGCTACAGACAGTTGTGAGCTGCTGTGTCTGTGGTGAGTACTGGACCCGTGCAAGAGCAACAAGTGACATCAGCCCCCCTCACCACCACCACCCCCCCGCGCCTGTTTCTTTGACACAGTGTTTCACTTTGTAGCAGGCTAACACACCTATGGATCCCCAGCACCTCCTGGTTATGTGGATGGAATCCTGACCCTTTGGTGTGCTAGGCAAGCACTCCACCTCCGAGCTACAGCCTTAGACCCTTACATTAGTTTTGAACTGGCCTTTGTCTTATTATCTCTTTTTGAAAACAAAAGTCTCATCTGGCTCCCATCTCATTATTGCAGCTTGTAGCTCAAGAGTCTAACACAGGACCTCACACACAGGTAAAAATCTGCCTTTTTTTTTTTTTTAAAGAAAGGTTAAGTTCATATATAGTCTTAAAGTATATGAAATATGGACAGCATCCAGGGAAGCAAAGTTGATGGTAGAACCTAGAAATAAACAGCTTTTTGACATTAAGGTTTTTGTTTGGTTAGTTTGGTTTTTCAAGACAGGGTTTCTCTGTGTAGCCTTGGCTGTCCTAGAACTTACCCTGTAGACCAGGCTGGCCTGGAATTCAGAGACGAACCTTCTCTGCCTCTCAAGTGCTGGGATTAAAGGTGTGTTCTACCACCACCCAGCTAGGTTATTTGTTTAATTATGAACATCTCAGTGTGTAGGTTTGTGCTTGAGTACAAGTGTCTTGGAGGTCAGAGAGGGCATCAGATTTCCTGGAGCTGGAGTTCCAGGCAGTTGGGAACTACCTGATGTGGGCACTGAGAACTGAACTGTGCCACCACACCTGGCTTTGTTTTTGTTTTGTTTTTTTTTTAATAAATTTATATTTATGTCTGTTTTGTAGGCATGTATTTCTGTGCACCGTGTGTGTTTCTAGTGTGCAGAGGCCAGAAGAGGGTGTTGAATTCCTAGAACTGGAATTAGAGCTGCCACATAGGTACTGGGAATTGAACCTGGGTCCTCTAGAAGAGCAGCTAGTTCTCTTAACCACTGAGCTATCTCTTTAGTCTTCATCTTTTTAATATTAATATATTCTTTGGATAGGTATAGAGGTCCTTTTACCCCAATAATTGGGAGGCAGACTTGGGAGAATGGCTGTGATTTGAGTGAGACCTACAGAGTGAGACTCTTATCTCAAAAGAGAAAGAAAGAAAGAAAAGAAAAAGTCTTCTGATTAAATTAGTGATGAGCTTAAGAAATACACTTTTATTTTATCTTAAAATTTTGTTTCATGTATATATGAGTGTTTTTTCTTTGTGTATGTTTGTGTACCACATGTGTGCCTAGTGCTTGTAGGACTCCAACACCCACTTCTAGCCTCTAAAGGCACACACATGGGATGTGCACATACATACAGGCAAAACGCCCATTCACTAAAATAAAATAAGTAAAAATTAAAGTACCATACAGTGAAGTGTAATTTGGTAGATTAAAAATTTCCCAGAAGAGGATAAAATCATGAATGGTTACTAAATATATTTAAATTAAAATTTGGAAGGAACCAGGCCTGATGGTTCATGCTGATAATCCCAGCGCTCAAAAGGCTTGAGAACCGAGAATTTTTGAGTTCAAGACTAGCCTTGACTACACAGCAAGTTCAAGGCCACTTGGGCTAAGAAACCTTATCTCAAAAGACAAACAAACTAAACAAACAAAAAAACTAAATGATAACATGTTATGTGGGTTTTCAGGTTATAGAGTCTGAAAAGCTTATTAATACAGTCTCATAATCCACATTTGAACTAAATCTCCAACCCCAGCGGGGGATGGAGTACAGGCCCACACACACTAGGCAAGCATCCCACCACTGAGCCCCTCCTTCCGATACCCCAACTGACTAATACAACACCATTTGTTGTAAACAAAAAAGGTCTTTAAAACACTGCTCTTGCCAGACATGGTGGTGCATGCCTTTAATCCCAATGCTCAGGAGGCAGAGGCACAGGGAGTTCAAGGCCAGCCTGGTCTACAAAGGGAGTTCCAGGATAGCCAAAGTTCTGTTATACAGAGAAAGCCTATATTAAAAAAATTAGAAAAACAACCCCCCCTCTACTCTTTGCCAACTATGTGCTATAAAAGCATCAAATAGCACACTGCCACTGCGTGCAAAGGCCATTTAAGAACCCAGCTTGTAATCCCAGCATTCATGGGACAGGATTGCTACTAGGTTCCATCCAGGAAACAGAACAACAAAAAGGGATCCAGTTTTCTCCTGTTAAACAGTCTTATAAGCACACAACAAAAAGAGGTGAGGGACCAGTGATATGGCTCAGTGAGTAAAGGCCTGCTGCCAATCCTAAAGAATCTGAGTTCAATCTTGGAACCCACATGGTGGAAAGAGAAAACTTAATTTCTGTTAAAGTGTTTTTCTTCCTGTTCCTAAGTTCCTCAGATAACGACTCATGGGACTCAAAATATATTTACAAATATCTAAGTCATATAGCTAGGTTCTTCTCTAACTAGCTCATAACTTAATATCCCACTTGTTCTAATCTCCATTTTGCCACATGGCTGGTTACCTGTGCTCAGGTACCATTATGTCTATCCTCATATCTTCCCAGGCAAATCTCTCACTCCTGGCTTTATTCCAGAATCCTTTCTGCCTGCTGGATGTCCCACGTTCTATTCTATCCTTTCCGTCCATAGATTTTTTTTTTTTATTGACAGGTGCTACATCCATACAATACCAGTTGCAAAAACAAGAATTATAATTGAAAAAAAAAAAGAAAGAATTACAATTGATGTGTTTCTGTCATATTTTGTTAAGGTGTTTATACAGTTATTTGTTTTCTTTCCTTGGTTCCTTTATCATGAATTATAACATCAACTGACCTATCATATTTAAGTTTTGAGATACTAAAAGAATGTCCCTCAAGGGACATGCTACCTATTCTAAAATATATAATGCATTTGTGGTTGTTCATGGGAAAGTTACATCACGTTAGGTGTAATTATGACCCAATTCTTGTTTCCATTTTGAAATAAAGCCATTTTTCCTCCAAACAAAATATATATGACCATGTATACTCCCCAAAGTTCTGTCCTCTGTGAAGATTTCCTCTCACCAGTGTCTTTCAGGGTTGTCCCTGAAAGGGACTGTAATGCTGCCACTGCCCACTTCTGGGTGTGCCTGCAGAACATGCGGAACCATCAGTAGACCAGGTCCTCGCCTTCTCTTCCTCAGTCAAGAGAGCATAAAGCACACCTCATGAGGCTATAGGAGCATGTTTAGGACCAGACATTGTAAAGGGAGTAGAAACATAGGCATTTCAGCAGCAGATTCATATAACTTGCTTGTGTTTTCAGGACCTGCTCAGACATGAGCATTTATATATCACTTCCATTTGACAATGGATTACTGCCATGTACATCCTACTTCATGGCTTAGTGGATCAGATAATACCAACACATGATGGGCAGCTCAGGTCTCATGGTAACTTGGTGGCCTATTGTCAAATGTTCAGTTTTCATTAAGGCCCAATAGCAGACCAAGAGCTCATAGTTGTCTGCAGATGATGGTAGAGCCTTACTCCAAATTCCAAAGGTCTCTGTGATTCACTTACATGGGCTTGCCAAAGTCTCCAAACAGCCTCTGCCTCTGCCACCTTAATACCATTGAGTCTGCTAGATCATATGTTCCAAGTGGTAGAACAGCCTGCATAAAAGCATGGGCTTGTTCAAGGGCCTTCTGTTCCAGGCCCTACTCAAAGCTAGCAGCCTTCTGAGTCATTTGTTATATGGACTGGAGAAACACAAGTGAGGAAGTACTGTCTCCAGAATCCAAATAGGCCCATTAGGTGTGGGTCAGGTGTAATAACAGCCTTCACTTTAGACGGAATATCTCTGCATTCTCCACACCACTGGATTCCTAAGAATTTCACTGAGATAGAAGGCCCTTGAATTTTGGTTAGATTAATTCACCATCTTCTGATGTGCATGTGTCTTATCAACAAGTTCAAAATGGTTGCTACCTCTTACTCACTTGCTCCAAATCAGCGTAATGCTGCCAGTATAATGCACCAATGTGATAGTCCATGGAAGAGCCTAATGATCAAAGATCCCTTTTAACAGGGCTGGAGATTAATATATCCTTGAGGTAAAACTGTAAAGGTATATTGCTAGCCTTGCCAGCTGAAAGCAAATTGCTTCTGGTGTCCTTATGGACAGGTACTGAGAAAACACATCTGCTACATCAATGGTTGCAGGGCAGGTGTCAGGAGATGTGTTCATTTGCTCAAGTAAAGACACCATATTTGGTACAGCAGCTACAATTAAAGTCATTGCTTAAGTTTTCAATAGTCAGTTGTCATTCTCCACCAACCAGATAGGAGACTTAAAGGAAGATGTGGTAGGAACTGCCATCCCTGCATCTTTCAAGTCCTTGATGGTGGCACTAATTTCTGCAGTTGTGATGCTGTTTTTCGTTCACTGTTTTCTAGCAGAGGCATTTCAGATGGCTCCCATTTGGCCTTTTCAACCACAAGAGCCCTCACTGCACTAGTCCAGGAATCAATGTATAAATTCACACAACTTTTAAATATATTCTGGACTTGAGGAAATGACTACAGGATGATTTCAGGGACCCATTCGACCTGCTGTGAGTCAGAACAGCCAGAATTCCTTTAATCACCTGACCTCCATAAGCTCCTGCTTTTTTGTTTGTTTTTATTTTTTCAAGACAGGGTTTCTCTGTGTAGCCTTGTCTGTCCTAGATTTGCTCTGTAGAGTAGGTTGTCCTCAAACTACGGAACTCCACCTGCCTCTGTGAGTGCTTGGATTAAAGGTGTGCGCTACCACTGCTTGGCTACATTATCTATCTATCTATCTATCTATCTATCTATCTATCTATCTATCGATCTATCTATCTACCTACCTATCTTTTTAAACTTTCAAGCTTCCTAGAGTCTAAATTCAGTAGGCACATCAATAAACCCAGCCTGGTCCAGTTCTATGTTCCTTTCACTATCATCCTTTACTCTTTCTTCCCCCTCCCCGCCCTTGGTTTCGAAACAGGGTTTCTCTGTTGTAGCCTTGGCTGTCTTGGAACTCAATTTAGAGACCAGGCTAGCTTGAACTCACAGAGATCCATATGTCTCTGCCTACTGAGTGCTGGGACTAAAGGTGTGCACCACCACACCCAGCTTCACTAAGTATGTCTCCTTGTGGACTTCACTTTCTATCTCCCCTCTAGGAGTTTCTTAGCCTTGTCTAGAGGCAACTAAAGGTGGGCTTTGATCAGTACTCTCTTGCCTGGCATCTCCTTAGGAAAATCCACTTATGGTCTAGTAGACAAGAATCAATTTCCTCAGGTGGAGGCTGACAAGCCAGTACTCCAGATAGTTGGGGTATACCTGCTGATAAGAGTGGAGAGACTGGAGCTGGTGAGGTGGCTCAGAAGTTAAGAGTACTGGCTGCTCTTCTAGAGGACCCCAGTGACAGTTCACAACTGTAACTCCAGTTCCTGGGGCTTGAACACTGTTGGCATACTTTTTTTAAAAACTCTTTTATTTACATTTCTTATATCTTTTTCTCCCTACTCCACCCCAATCCCTTCCAACACCCCAACACCACGTAGGAGAGAGAAATGGTTAGTGGGAGAGGGAGTGCAGTTCTCTTAGCTGCTTCCTGGCTGGTTAGGGTCGTCAGGTTCCTTGGAGCCAGTCCAGTTCTCATTTCAGGAGATCTTCAACTTCTTGTTTCACAACAGCAACCAGGAGCATCGAGGGGGAAGCAGGAGCAGCCTTATTATTTCTCATTCTCCATACTCTCTGGGCTCTGGCATTTGTTCTCTCTCCAGAGTCCTCAGATTTAAACTATCTGCAGCTGGCAAGGAGCTCCTCCTAGAGCTCCACAAGAACACATGAATGCACACATGCTGGCAGAGTGCTGTATAAATAATAAAGAAATAAATTTTAAAGAAAAAATAGTTTTTTTTTTTCAAGACAGGGTTTCTAGACCAGGTTGCTCTTGAACTCATGGAGGTCCACTTGCCTCTGTCTCCCAAGTTCTGTGATTACAGGCATGCACTGAGCCTGGCTTAAAAGAAAAAAAAAATCAATAGAGTCCTCTCATACATACATCCCCATTCCTTGATACAGGATCCCAGTCTTCATCAATTAATGACCTTTAACTACTGGTAGTTGTAAACTACCATGTGGGTGTTGGGGAATTGAACCTGGGACCTCTAGAGAGCTCGTAAAGAGGAAGTGTTCTTAACCTCTAAGCCATCTCTCCAGCCTGTGCAAGTCACCTCATCTTTCTTATAATGATGTCCTAGGTTTGGTTTTTCCATAACTTGAGCTCTAGGGCTTTGATTCTGAGACTTTTAGGATGTTTGTGTGTGTCAGATTTATCACTGAGTTCATTGTTGTTTTTTGTCACTATATTCTCTGATGCTAGAGTTGGTTAATTTTATCATGGAGATCGTTATTTTTGTCAGTTTATCCAGAGATGCTTGGTGCAACCAACCAGCATAATTATTTCCCCACAAACTGTCAAAATTTTATATAGTCACTAAATTTATTGCTTCTTACAAAAGGTGAATCAGGATAATTAAATGCATTTGTCTCCTTAAGTTTGTAAAATAGTTCCCACCAGGGATCTTTATTGTTCTCCAAGCTTCTAGGAGAGGCTTCAGCAACTAGGTGCCGGCAAATTGGAAAGCCTATTCCAGATACTTAAACAATTCATCCTTATAGAACCACTCCTGGTACCACAATTAGTCAGGGTTCTCTAGAGAAACAGAGAAAAAAATAGCATATATATATATATATATATATATATATATATATATGAAAATATTTGTTGGCTTACAGGCTGTGGTCTGGCTAGTCCAACAATGGTTGTCTCCTGAACGAAAGTCCAATAATCCAATAGTTGTTCAGTCCACAAGGATGGTTGTCTCAAATGGTCTTCAGAATACACTGGAATCCTGAAGAAATAGGCTCTAATGCCAGTGAAGGAATGAATTTACCAGTGATAATGAGGACAAGCAGGCAAAGAGCAAGGGCTTCCTTCTTCCATATCTTTTATATAGGTTTCCACTAGAGAATGTGGCCCAGGTTTAAGATGAGTCTTCCCACTTCAGATGATCCCTTTAAGAAAAATCCCGCATAGGTGTACCCAGCACCCTTGGGCTTTAGTTGATTCCAAATGTAGTCAAGCTGACATCCAAGAATAGTCATCAGAGTCCTTATTCCACATTAGAATATAGACGGCAGCTAGAATTTGTGTCACACTGAGTGGCTGTAGCCTAGGGCTATGTGCCCAGGGCTTCTCTGAGAGTGTGACACACTGGCCAGGGCAGAGAACTAGGTATGTGTGGCCCATGTGTGCATATCCATCTGTAAAACTGAATTCTAACTCTAGCTGTACACCCTGGATTGTGGGTGCAGATCAGGGGAGACTGCTCAAAAAAATCAGGCAGATCAGGAGTATGAAAGCATGCCACTGTGCACATCAGTACCTGGTGCCTGCTGAGGGTTCAAAGAGTTTTTGTTTCTTCTAAATTTTGTTTGAGTGTTTTGCTTGTATGTAAGTATGTGGACCACATGCATGCCTGTGGAGATCAGAAGGACTGGATTGCCTAGAACTGGAGTCACAGATGGTTGTGAGCCACTATATGGGTGCTGGGAACAGAAGCTGGGTCCTCTGCAACAGCAAGTGATCTTTACCACAGAACCATCGCCCCAGCCCCTTAATTTTATTGAGATTTTATTTTCACTGTGTAGGCCAGGCTGATCTTGACTGGTCAGTGCTCTTGCCTCAGCTTCCTACATGCTGAAGCCATAGGCCTGTGATACCATGGTCATCCAACTTCAGAGTGTTTAAGTATAGCTTCCCGGGACTGAGATAACTATAACCTACATTTTCTCTGTTCCCCCAATTGAACCACAGTACTCACATCATTCCAAGAAATCTTAATTTCTTTATTGTTCGACTTTTGACTCAACATTTTTTTAAACTTTTTGTTTTTTTCTGAAACGTTCTTATGAGCCTTTTGTTTTATTCTCGTTAAATGCACTCGACCCAAAATTGGTTTGGCATATCGAAAAGGAGACCAAGGAGGGGAGGGACTAGGAGGGCGGGAGCAGGGAGGAGGCCCAAATGGACTGAGAAATTGAGAATGAGAGTAGAGAGAGGGACACAGAGACAGCAAAAAGGACACAAAGAAATAAGTTGGATAGCTAGGGAAACCCAAAAGAAAAAAAACTTCAGAGAAAAAGAATGAGCAAGATTTAGGAGCAAATGAATTCAGGAGCCCAAGGAAGGGAGTAGGAGGAGACCAAGACCCTTCTCTGTACCGTCCCCGCTGGGATGGGGGCGTCAAGGCACCAGGTCTGGTTAAGTTAGGGGACACCTGGGCTCTCTGGGTGGCTTGCGCTGGATTGTAGTGGATCCAGCCCCACATAGGGATCTGCCATGTAGCTCTGAGGCCTAGGAGTTAACTCCCTGTGCTAGTGATTGGAGCTGGAGCAGGAACCACAGGCCCCACTACACTACATCCTGTAATCCTCCATAGCCCACACTTGAAGAAGGGCTGTGCAGAAGAGAGGGCACAGGACTCCTGTGCCTGCCAATCCCCAAGGAGCTCTTCACCCTACCTCTTTTTCCTGGTTTGTTGGTATCTGATGGGTCTCAGGCCTGGGCTGAGTCAAGTCCTCTGGCTCCTAGACCAACCACTCCACATAGCCACAGCGAGCCACAGGTTGAATGAAATTACACAAGGGCTATGAGCCATTTCATGCTCTCTTCACACCTGCTTGGTGGGACTATCCCCACCCTCTCTCCTTTTCCTTATCTAGACTTCACCCTTCATCTTCTGGCAAGAGAGGTTAGAACATACTACCAGAAAAAACCAGAGATGGAATAAACCCTGCCTTCTCACATTGTTCCCCTCCATGGGGCAAACCATTATCTTTGGTCTGGCCCCCTTTCCCCCTCAATAATGGGGACAAGCCAGTCCCAGCTCCCGAGAAGGGAGAGGGCTTTCTAGCAGCAAAACGGGTCATCCTTCCAGCCACCTGTCCACCTCCTTCTCAGCTCCTTCCTAGAGTCCCTCCCCAATAACCCAAATTAGTTGATGGCAGCAGCAAGCTGAGACCCAAGGACGCTTGAACTCATGGCACTTGTGAGGAAGGAGGCAGGGAAGAATCAGGGTGAAGTCAGCAGAGGTGTGATGTCACCTCTGGAAGATGGCAGCAGGGTTATTCTACCCCCAAAAAACTGGGGGAGGGCAGGCCAGGCTAAAGGGCTGGAAGCGCTTGGCCGACACCCTAAGCCTGCCAGAGGGCTTGGGGTGGGGTTGGTAAGGGAAAGTGACCTCACCTTTGCCCACCTCCACAAAATGACCTCACTACTGCCATCCCATCCTCAGCTATAGGAAGCACTGTCTGACCTCCACTACTCTTTGCCTTGCCCTTCCCAGGATGGGACACCAGCCTCCTCCTGCCTGCCATGAGTCCTGAAGTGATATACAAGAAGCAGGAACTCAAAGGGGTAGTGCAGCCATCTTGGCAAAAGCATCTTTGGGTGTGAGGATGTCTCCTGGCCAGTGGGGCAGGGGGAGACAGGCTCTGGTCCTGGGGCAGGCAGTGAGGTACACACCCCAGGAGGGCTGACTGATGCAGGGAGAACAGCAGAGGTGAAAGAAGTGGCGCTAGGAAGGACAGGTTCTTTGTTTCGCTGTTGCTTCTAGATTTGTTTTGTCTCTGGAGTGTAAAAAGCTGCTCTGGCCGCTGCCCACCCCGGCTGGGATGTACACACACAGGAAGTCCTGGCTGCCAGGGCTGGCTGCTGCTCTGTTCCGGAGAAAGTCCGGGCTGGCCTGGGCTGCAGGTGCCCGGTGGCTTCAAGTGATGAGATTTTTTTCTTACTTTTTTTTTTTTTGTCTTTTTTTTCCTTTTCCATTTTGTTGAAATATTTACAGCAATAGGGGAGGAAGAGAGAGGGGCAAGAGGACCCCCTAGGGAAAGATCCAAACCCAGGACCCACTCCTCAGGGAGCCCCAGACCCCAAAACTGCTCCCCAGATAGCCCAGCCCACAGGACTGGGAACTGCCCAAATATGGCCACCCCAGTGGGTTAGGGGCCCTTCGGGGAGTTGTGCTTCATCAGGAGTCACCCCAAGGGAGGGGGTCATTGGGTGCACTCTGGGGATTGATGGGCAGGCTTGCTTGGGAGACAGGGACCAATAGCAAGGGGGAAAGGAGCTTCAGCGAAAGTTCCACCGTTAACCACCAGCCCCCACTGCCCCATTCCCTGGACCTGGGCTTTCTTGCAGTACAAGACCCAATCTCCAGGGAGCAAGGACTGTAGCACGGGAGGATCCTGTCCATCTGTCCCACTGCTCCCTTTTGGTGGAGAGGAGCTGATAGGCTGGATCCTGCAAGGCTTTGGCCACCTCAAAAGTGGCAACTCCTGGAGACCCAGGGAAGCCTTATTCCTTGCTTTCTTTCTCCACAGGCAGCTTCAGGAGGTGGTTATAGCCTTCCAGCTGCTCCCTCACTCCCAGGCCCTGGGGCATCTCCTCAATGCACTCCCCTAGAGAGGTTTGGGGGGTGTGGCTGGTGGAAACCCTGTCTACTAACCCTGGCACCTGGGGCCCAGGTCGGAGTCCCAAGGGGACTGTGGGGCCCACGGGCTGAGGGGCACCCAGAGAGTGGCCCACCAGCCACTGCCTCCGTCAGTCTCTGCTCCCACCAAAGCCCCTCCTGGGTTCCCTCCCTGGCCAGGCCTCCGGCCTCTGGTCCACGAGGCCCCTCAGAGACTAGTGACCAACTGCATCTGCCCATCCCCATCGGGGCCTGGCCCCTCGAGGCTGGGGGCTGCCAGGTAGCCCTCATGGCTAGGCCGCCGCACCTGGTAGTAGCCCTGTAGGGGATTCCGAGCCACCAGGGCCGGCGGGCGGGAGGTGTAGTAAATTTCTGGGGGCCCAGGAGGAGCAGGTGGGGGTGGGGGCAGGGCCTCATTAGGCCCTTCGGGGCTGCTGTCCGGGTAGGAGGGCGAGTCCCGCAGGTTGGCCCCGCTGGCATAGAGGGAGTCCCGACCGGGAGGGGAGGAGAGAGGCCGGCTGGTGGCCCCATCCTCTGCTGTGCAGCTCTCCGACTCGTCCAGGTCACTCTGGTACAGCACCGACTGGGCCCGGGGCAGCAGCAGCGGCTCCTCCAAGGCCTTGTAGAGAAGTTCAATCTCAGCCCGGTCAGCACCCCCGGGCCCACCGGCCTCGTCCTCACTGACCCCTGGCACGGGTGGCACAGGAGGCTCTGGTGGAGGCCCTTTGGCGCCTCCACTGGCCCCCCGGAGGTTGTTGTGCACCAGCTCTGAGATGATCATCTTCTCAAAGGCGGCAGCATCCGCCAGGTTCCGGCCTCGGGGTGGCTCAGGACCCCCATCCCCTGGAGGAAAATCTCCGCTGCGCAAGGAGTAGCTGTTGTTGAAGTTGCCATTAAGGGGCAGGGTGTCCATGCCACAGGCTTCCCGGCCTCCCAAGGGGTGCTCTGCAGGGGAGAGGGGGCAATCAGGATGGGCCTGGTAGGCAAAGGGAGCTGAGAGATCTGCCCCAGAGCCTCTGTTCTCACTTCCCTCTTCCTCACCTGCAGTGAGGTCTGCTGACTAGCAGCAGACTGATGAGGGTGTGCCTAAGGACCAATTCCCCAAGCTCCCCTCTTTAGTTAAGCTTCAGAACTTCAGCAAGTAGAGGCCTATATAGGCAGATACACTAGGCTTAGTCCTAGGCTTGGATCATTCACTTTCATTCCCTGAGGATGCACAACAGAGCCTGTGGGTAGCAGTACTCCAAGTTTATAGTCCCTATGAGAGGCTACTTGGCACCCCGCACCCCCCACCCCCTCCACCCCACGGAAGTGCTTCCAGGAAACAGTGGTACTTACTGGGTTCCCTGTAGCTTCCTGCAAACGCCAGCCCACAAAAGAGAAGACAAGAATGAGCTAAGCAGAGGCCCCTCAGGACTTGCCCTTGGGGCCTCCCAACCTGGGACTCTGTTCTTCCCCGGCATCCAGGCAGCCTAAGTGTCCTCACCTGGGGAGTTGAAGACGGGGGGCGAGGAGGGATTGAAGCCCACAGACTCTGCAATGAGTGTATTGTATGGGCTAGTGCCTCCTCGGGGCTGGAGCACGGGGTTGGTCAGTAGGTGGTTCCCCATGGTACCTGCCCAAGGGAAGGGTAGAAAGTTACAAGGCAGCCCAGAGAACTGGGGCAAGAAGCTTCTGATAAAGGAACCAGGGCCAGGGGAGATCTCACCTCGGTTCAGGGTGGGGGTGCTGTTGATATCACCCGCCATAAAAGAGGACTCTGTCTGTTTCCTCACGGTATCATTCCACATCCTCCGGATTCGGCTCTGGGGACACAGCCCAAACATGAGGGGATCTCTAGGGCCACCCTGCCCTCCAGAATCTTTCTGAGATTCTGGCAGAGCACTCCTGCCTCTTGGCCCCAGAGAGACCTGGTGGACATGCCTTCCCTGCCCGGGTACCTGGGTCCCTGTATAGTATCGGGTGTTACTTCGCATGGCTGAGGTCTTAAGGGAGCCGTGAGTGCCCCCAGGCGGGGAGCGGATGCAGCAGTAGGAGTGACGCAGGCACTTGCTGTACTCCTTGTGCACCTGTGAAAGAGGTGACAATCAGCTGGCAGTGGACACCCACCTCTTTTGTGACTGGTCACTCAAAATTGGCTGCTTCACAGGTCCAAAGACTGACCTCTTATTTTAGTGGTTGGCAGGCCACCAAAACTTGTCATCTGTCCCCTGTGGCCAGCTATTCAGGCTATTTTCTGGGCACAAACTTTTCCCCACCATCATTCTTTTTCATTCTCCAACTTAACACATCTTTAAGAAACATGTACTATATGCCAGGCGTAGGAGCGCGTGATCTCCTTATCTTCCTTCCCCTCCACCCAGACTAGAACTCTAGGCATGCACCGCTGTGTGCAATTCATGTGACACTGGGAAAGGAGCCCAGACTTCACCTATGCTAGGCAAGCACTCTGCCAGCTCAGGTACACCCTCAGCCCTCGTGTTTTTATTTACACTTTGACTTTGAAAGAAAATCTTCTCCCTTCTGTATTTTTAAGGAAAAAAATTTATGCAAATGGATGTTTTGCCTGCATGCATGTATGTACGCCAAGTGTGCACACTGCCCTAGAAGCTAGATGAAGGTAGGAATCTTTATACTGTGGCTCCCAGTTCTGTCACCCATGGCTAGGCCTCACTGTCCAACAGGGCCACAAGAGCACCCATAGCTGAATCTGTTCCATCCTGCCACTCTTCTGAGCTGTGCCCCTATGTCTTGTTTTATTTCTAGGATCTTCTTTACCTCTGGCTGAATACTCCCACCTGACCCTTACCAGATGCAGATGTTCCACAGAAAGCAGGTGGCATACCACGAATGCCTTAGTCCCTTCCTCCCAGCCTCCCTATCCTAATAATCCAGAAAGTGCCTGAGGAGAGCTTTGCCACCTCACCTTTTTCTGTAAGGCGCAGTGAAAGACAAAGATGAAGACCCCCTGGAAGGCGTTGAAGGTGGTGAAGAGATAGGCCATGACTACTGACTCCTTGTTGATGAAGAGGAGGCCAAAAGCCCAAGTGAGGCCCAGCAGGAAGAGCAGCGCAATGGCACCCAGCGCCCAGGACCTGGTGGCCAGGGGGACAGGCAGTCATAGTGCTCCCCAAGGAAGACAACCCACCCCAAGGCCTCCGGTGCCGTCTGAAAGACCTAGCCTAAGGTTGAGCAGGCCCTAAGGAGGCCTGAGGGTTGATCAGTGGAGGGTTGTTCCCTGCCAACCTCATTATTTTGTCCAATTTCCAGACCACTCAAACACCCTTTGTGGCCCATTTTTCAAGGTGCCCTCAAACAGACTCACACTGAATGTGCAGCCACGGGCCTGAAAACACAGGCTGGATGGACTGTTGCACTTTCTGGCCCTGCTAAGTCAGGCCATACCACGCACAATGCCCTCATGTGGACACCCCCCTGGACGGCACAGTAACAAGCAGTGTCTCAGGGAAGCCTGGGAGGTGCCCAGGGCCAGCGGCTCACTTGATGTTGTCAAGGCGGCTGGAGTCAGGCTTGAGCACTGAAGAGCTTCGGATCATCTTGTGCAGGGTCACCATGAGGAACACCAGGTTCACCTGGACAGGAGGACAGGAAAGGGCGCTTAGTCTGCCCCAACCCCTTCTCAGTGCTTCTCTGCCCACAGGGGACCATGTGGCACCATGATGCCCACCACCTGCAGTCAGTGATTTGTATCACTATAGTGAGGCCAAGGGTCACGGTTTGGCATAAACAGGGGCTTGGGCCACAGCTGTGGGTACACTGGCCTCAGTGCTGGGGACCATGGACTTGGTCATCCTGGTCTTTTTAGCTGCTATTCAGGTGTGTGTGTGTGTGTGTGGTATTAAAGAAAGAACCTGGGGCCTTTTGCATCATGGGCAAGTGTTCATTACTGAGCCATGCCCTGGCCCCTCTGCTTGGTTCTGACAGTTTTTACATTAGTGCCTTGCAAAGCTGGCAAGGGGCCCTGGGCTTAGGGTCAAAAAGATCAGCCTGAATGAAAAGAGCTCCAGTACTTGGAGTACCACTCACCACAATGACAAAGGAGACGGGCCCAATGAAGCTCCAGATGAAGTAGTTATCCACCCTCAGCCAGCAGCTAAAGAGAAACACAACCAGAGTGGAGAGATGCCTGACAGGCCAGCCACCCCAGCCCTGGCTCAAGGAAAGCCAGCTACTCCAGGGTCAGCCAGACGAAGACCGCAGGGACAACAGTGGTACTCACGCCTTCTCAGTGCCATAGCTCCGGTAGTCAATGGCTGCTGCAATGCCTACCACCAGGGCCGGAAAGCAGTAGCCGCCCAGGTAATAGTACTTGGTCCGCGAGTACTCGCTCTCAAACACCTCCACCAGCAGCAGGTAGAGGTGTACGCCCTCGAGGCACAGCCAGGAGAAGGCGGCCAGGAAGAAGTAGTGCAGCAGGCCAGCAAAGATAGGGCAGGCGACCTACAAGAGCAGCTCAGTGAGTTGGCTGCTCCACCCGCCGCGGCCCCTCCTGCTGCCCAGCTTTGGCCCCAAGTCTACCTCACCTCATATTGAGTCTTGTCTATCCCAACCAGGAAGAGCAGCTCCGCGAGGAAGAGGTTGATGCACAGGTTCTTGTGGATGGTGTTGCGGTCTGTCTGCAGGCCCCGCAGGAAGCAGAAGGTGGAGATGCAGATAGCCAGACAGACCAGTGAGATGACGATGCCAACCCAGGTGATGACCGACAGCAGCAGCTCATTGATACGGCCCTGGTACTAGGGGACAGGAGAGGGTGCACTCAGGGCTCAGTCAGGTGCCAGCGGAAGGTAAGGACCCAGGCAAGGCTGTGGGCCACAAGGCCCTCCAGTGCTGCCCACCCAGCCACCAAGCTGGCCCCCACCCCTGTGCAGGCTCACTTCCTCATGCTCTGGAAGGCTTGTGGAGAGATGACAAATGTGACATCAACTTGCTTCTCCAGAGTGCCTCAGGGCCAGAGGGAGCCAGATGCAAGGCCTCATGCCCCAGGCAAGACTGGTGGACCCCCATGCCCATGAGCTGGCCACCATAGGCATCGCCCATGCTGTATGCGCTCTAGGATGCCATGCAAAGCCAGGCCAGCAGGCCCGCCCGGAGCAGCAGAGCGCTGGCCAGCTTACAATCTCTCGGTGAGCCATGAGCACTGCGAAGTTGGTGAGGTGGCTGCAGGCACATGTGGTATGGGTCTTATTGGACTCCACCAGGCGGCAGCCTTGGGTTGACCAGTAGCCCAGCATGGAGCGCTCTGAGTAGTTCCAGAAGGAGCAGTTTGCATTGAAGTGGTTCTTGGCCTGTTGTATAGTGGTGGACAGAGTGTCAAGACTACAAGTCCTGTTCTTGCCCTCACACCGGCTACAGGGACAGTGATGAGCATGAAGGAAGTGTCTGGGGTCCGAGGTGACCACCAGCTCTATGGGGCGTATGGTCCAAGCTGAAGCACGAGAGCTGAAACTTACTCTCGTGTGGGTGAACACATGGTGGGGTGTATGTAGTCCAGGGACAGAGGATGATGGGACCACTGAGGAGGGAGGGAGGGCTACACCTGGGCTCACCTCCAAGTGGGCCACAGTAAAGATGACAGGGTCCATTAGGAAGACGCGGCTCGATTCCTTATTGATGGATGCTGCAATGACCTGTGAGTTGACCACCAGGGAGGCACCTCCAGGGCCACTGGTCCCTGCCTCACCTGCCAGCTTCACTGTGGCATTCTCCGTGGACAAGAAGAGGCCCAGGTTGTTGTAGAGAATGAAGACAACCTTGACCACACCTAAGATGGGCACAGGAGAGAGTGGCCTTCCTTAGTACATCCTTCCATCTGGCACTATGGCTCTAAGATGCACTGGAACTAGGCTGTGGCCCAGGTCACACAGCTCAAGAGCCATTTCCTCAAGACCACTGTTCATCAGTGGCCACTTTTACTTTCTGTGTGACTGTATGACCCTAGCCTTTCTGTGCCTTGGTCTCAAATGGCAGAGTACCTTCTAGAGCCAGGACCAGCTCTGCAAACCCAGGCTTCTGCAAGGCTTTGGGATATCCATGCTAGCGGCAGATAAACCACTGTTAAGACACGTGACTGTTGTGTTCCAACAGAACCAAGATCAAGGTGCAAAGTGGCCAGTGTGCACGTGCAGACAAACCCTGTGGGACACTGACCATTGCGGCTATTCTGCTTGATGGTGTTGGCGGACAGCTGGATGGAGTTCTCACTGGGATATTCCTGGGGGAACACCAGCTCCTGCACTTGACCCTCTGTGTTCAGGACAGTCACCTCCAGGACTTGAGGGTAGGGGCAGAAAAGACATGCTATGAGTGTCTACACCCAGACAGGGCCCATGCTATCCCAGGAAGCCCGCAGCAAAACCACAAGCCCAGGGATTGAGGGCCCACTACCCCCAGAGTCCGTGACTGACCCTGGAGTGGCTGCAGTACTCACCCACGTTCTGCTTGGCAGCCAAGAAGCGAGCAGGTTCCCTGACGTTGTCGGCTAGCAGGAAGGCGCCCTCCTCCAGCACATCTAGGAGCATAGTGGCTGTGTGCACCTGCTCTGTGGCATTCATGTCTTTCCAAGACTCCAGTGCCTCTGGCCGGAGCAGGTTGTCCACGGTCTCCACCACAGCCTGTCGCAGGGACAACACAATGAGTCATCCACACCCTCTATTTCCTTGGGACTATCTTGAATGCCCCTCCTCTCCCTTCAACTCCCAAAGCCCCCAGGAAGCCAAGGACACTCATTCCCAAGAGCTGGCCCCACTGGACTCACCTTGATATAGTCCTTGCAGGTTCTTTCTCGCTTATGCATCTAGAGAAAGAAATGGAGGTGGTGACAGGTGGAGATGCCAGGTACTGCTGCCCTAGCCCTGGTGCTCAGGCACCGGAGCCTTAATAGATCACTCCTCCAGAGACCAGCCTTAGGACGCAAGCCAGGGCAGAGCCCCGGAGTCCCACAGCCCTCACTGCTCACTGCGGGGTGGCAGCAGGTGCACAGGTACCAGGCAGATCCTTCCTACAGGCCCACCTTGTTGTAGTTCTTGCCGGCTGACTCGCGCTCGATGGGCCGTAGGGCTTGGAGCTGGGCATCCAGAATGTCTAGAAGTTGCTCCATCAGCTTCACCGACGAGGACACGTCCCCAGCATAGATGGAGCCCCGTGTGTGGCGGGCCAGCTCACTGGCAATGTTGGCTGCGTTCTCTCCACTTTTGATCTGCGTAAGGTGGGGAGGAGGGCGACCTCAGGCCTCTTGGGCACTGGCCCGCATGGCTCCACATTCCCTCTTCACATGCCCCACCTGTGTAGGCCATCTTCTCCCAGCTGGCCCTTCCCACAGGAAGTTTAAGTAAAAGGAGAACCCTTGCCCTGGTTTTCAGCCCTATGTGTCTCCCCAACTGCTTCCACTACTCCTCTTGACCCTGGGCTCTGGTCAGCCTGCCTGCAAGGGGCAGCAGTTACTGGTACCTTCTGGGCTACTTGGTTGACCCAGGGGGAAGTGCAGTTGCTGAGGTCAGGGCCCCGAGGGTTCCAGAGCCCCAGAGCTGGGAGACACTGGAACGAGGCAATTCCTGTAGAGATAGACAAGAAAGCCAAAGAGAAGGAGATGAAAAGGGGCCAAGGAAGGCGAGAGGAGGAGACAGCAGAGGATGAGTAAGAGAAGGACACTTGGGAAAAGGCACAGGGCAGCCTACCCTGAGCCTCCCAGATACAGACCCCCTAGGGAAAGATCTGCTGTGGAAGGTTCTCCCACTAAGCATCTTCCAAGCTTGTCTGAAATCCCCCGAACACCTGACTTGTTTACCTGTCCCGCATCTGTTCAGAATCTTTAGTCTGAGGCTGGGAGCGGAGTCACCTGCAGCTCCCCAGGTGCTAGGCTCTAAACCACACCTATACAGCTAAGCTGTACTCTCCCAGCCCTCCAGCTGCAGCTCCAGCACTCACCTCGAGTTCCCTTGGGGCAAGGCCTCTCCACCAGCATACCCTGTTGGGTAGCTGGCCACTGGACCCGCCGGACCTCTCGGGGCTCACAGAAGAGCTCAGGGGACACATGCAGATTGGGGGCTGGAGGCCGCCGGGTACTGGGTGCTGGCGCTGTGGCTGGAGGCAGATCAGGTCCCAACTGGTTGATGGCACCCACTGGGTGTGTGGTTAGGGGCGCCCTTCGAAGTGGAGTGGTGGCTGCAGGCGAGGCTGTGCTGGTGAGGGGTGTGGGCCGCGCTGTGGTGGTGGTACTGAGAGGCGGGGAAGTGGCTGGTCCTAGAAGGTAGAGGGGGACACAGGGCATGTTCATATCCATGCCTAAGGCACACCAATGTGCCCAAGCACAGGGTCCCCTGGCACCCTGCCATCTTCCTTACCCACCAAAGAGGAAAACTCTTCTGGGGGCCCTGGCCTCTTTGTGCTCATTAGTTCCCACATTCACATGCACTCTCAGAAGAGGGTGAAATGTACTTGCACACTGTGAAGTGTCTAGCCTAGAGCTGGGATGGTCTGTCGGAGCTGCTGGGTCTAATCACCTCCCACCTGACACAGCTGACTGGTGTACCTGGCTACACCTTCCCTCAGGGGCACCCAACTTCCCTCCTGCAAAGGTTGGAAAAGGCTCTCTGGAGCCCTGTGGCTGCTCTGGGTTGATGGGAAGCTGAAGGCAAAGTGAGCGGAAGCATCTGCTCTTGAATTTTCAACCTCAGCAATCCCACACGAATGCCCAGGCAGCATAGCTCCTGGCTAGAGCCCAGAATCCTGGGTTCAATCCTCAAGTCAAGTCACTCAGTGCATGAGTTTCACCTGTAAAACAGTGCAGTGGACCCAAGCTTTGAAGACATTAGGCACGTTGAAGTGCGGACTGTGAGAAGTGTGGACAGTGTTTGCCACAAGCTGTGATTTTCTTCACCCCCTAATCCCCTAGAGCTTACAGTGAGCCCTGTATCCTGGTACTGGAGTAATAGATGCGACCAGGCCTACTCCCCTCAAAACCCATCCTCACCAGCGCTGGGATCTGGGGGTCCGAACTCCAGGCTGTAGCGCACCACAAAATAGTTGTTCCACACATACAGCTGGTTGTCCCGGGGGTTGTAGTCAACAGAGGACACAAACTGGTAGGGGTTGGGGAAGGCGAGACTGACTGGTTCCTCTCGGTTCGCGTTGGTGTTGAAGGCATAGTCCACCCGGTTTCCAGCCGCCTCACTGTCGTCGTCCACATAGACAGAGCGTAACACATAGAGGACACCGCACACCATGAAGGCATTGGAGGCCGAACGCTTGTCGTAGCCTGTTTCCCACGTGCCCTCGAATCGCAACGTGTAGGGGTTGAGCTGGCTCACCACCAGGCGCCCATTGTTTCCTTCGGTGGCATAAATGACCCATAACCCGTTCTCATCCACTGCCAGGTCAATGTCAGTTTTGCCTCCCCAGCGGTAAGGTGAGGTGTCATGGTAGTTGGCTGTGTTGATGACTGTCTCACCGCTCTTGATGCGGGTCCTTAGGTCATACTTGACAATGTTGCGTGTGCGCTCCTTGTTGTAGAAGACTGCGCCATCATAGACCACAAAGCCAGTGCCATCCACACGGTTGGGTAGTCTGTAGGTGGTGGTGTGGCGCGCGGCCACATAGTCCTCCCAGGAGGCATATTCAGTCAGTGTGTCTGTGCGGTAAGGGATCCAGGGCATTACGTAGATCCGGTCACCCGCCTGCAGCGGGTCCTTGCACCACGCACCAGACTGGTGCTCTGACTCGTGTGTGGAGGTGGGCTCCAGCACCTTCTGCAGGGTCCCTGGGCACACGAAGACTGGGCGGGGTGGGCAGGTAGGCAGGGAGGAGGTGGAGAGGAGCAGAGGGAAGGAGAAAGGGGAGAGAGAGGCATGTTGGTCACACGGTGGGGAGGAAACCATGCTGTCCCCTCCTGCTGCTGCAGTCATGGTTGCTTGGTCGGGCTGGTGATGGGAAGGGGTTTGTGGGCTGGAACTCCCGCCCTGCCCAGCTGCCCCTCTCCCTGGAGCTGTGAACCCTGGAGACCATCAAGAGCAGGGTTAGTGTAGGAAGGTGGGTGCCCTCTTCCCTTCCTTGGCTGCTAGAGACCCCACAGGCTGGGGACAAAGGATTTGGCCGGAGCTCTCCCAGACTGGGTACGAGAGGGATAGGGAGGGGGGTCCTCTGCTGCAATGCCACCTAGCCTCAAGGTTCAGGTATCAGCACTCTGGCCTCCCTTCTCTGCCTCTATGGAAAACTAGGGGCTGGGATTCCATCCTTCACCAACCATGCAGGGATGGTCTTCAAAAACAAAAACAAAAACAAAAAAAACAACAAAAAACCACTTCACTTTCTTCCTCCTCCAAAAGCTGCAAGGTAGAGTGCTGTTTCCACACCCACTCTGGCAGCGAGGCTTAGGGCTCTCTAGTCTCTCCTCAGGTCCCTGATGCTGTCTGGGCTCCACTCAGCTGGGACCCGCCAAGTAGGTAGCTGAGGAAAGGAGGGAGGGAAGCAGCTCCCAGGTTAGGCTAGGGAGGAGTCCAGGTCTGCCCCAGCCGGCAGGGTCTCTGCTGGGTCAGGGTCAGAAGCACACACTGACACTGGTGCACAAGGGTGGTGTTGGGACATGGAGAATGACAGGACTCCCGGGACATTTGGGGTGAGGGAGCTGCGCAGAGGGAAGAGAGACAAGGAGGGGTGTGTGCATCCACAAAGTCCTGGCTCCAAGGGAGGCGCTCTGGAGACCACCTGGGAAGAAAAGGTTAGTGCTGGCGAGGAGAGAGGGGGTGAGCAGAGAATTCACTCCAAGGCCCAGGCCCGACTGAGAGTCCCTTCCAGGGGCAGTCCCAGGTCCAGCTCGGAGGGGGCAAGGGAGGGAACCAAGTGCTAGGATAAAGCCCCAGCCCACCCCAGCCAGCCCCCCACCTCCCCTGCCCCGGACCCCGATTTACCTGTGACCATCCCCGGCTCGGGAGGAGGGACCAAGGCAGCGCTGATGTCAGAAAGGTGGGGGGCCCCGCCCCACCCCCCCATTCCCTGAAAAGAGGAAAACCTCGACTGCATCTCGTTGGCACCACTGGCCTGCCCACCCTTGCCCCTCACAGCCCAGCACCACCTGTTCCTAGCCTACCCTCCTGATCCAGCAGGTCAGTGTGGCCAGCCCCCCCCAACCCCCTTCCCTGAGTACTGTGGGCCAGATGCCCTTCCCTTCAGGAGGGCTGGTGCCTCCTTCTCATTTCATGATAGAACCCACAGGCAGGCCAGGGCTGTAGGGTGTGTGCATGTGGGTCTATGGTGAATTCTCTGCTCCTGCTTGGTCCATCACCAAAGCAGCTAGCCCCAGGGGCACAGGGAGAGCTGGAACAACTTGGCACCAGCATAGTGGGCAGCCTCAGTAGTGATAGGAGCCAAGTCTAGTGCCTACTTCCAGCCTGACTCATCAGCAGGCTAACTTGGTTGGGGTGCAGTCTGTAGGCCTCCCTTGATAGCACTGGGCAACGTTGGCTCCAGGTCCCTAGGCACAAGGCAGCCATCAACACAGCCCCTTTAACAGGAGTTAAGCTTGGGCTCTGAGCCTTGGCATTCCCATCAGTTATGTCTGTACCCTCTGACCAGAATACCTGGGCCCCACCCTCTTTTTCTGTTCCCTGGATCTTCCCTTTATCCCATAGAGACCCCTGCCAGGGGTATGTGTTTATGAAGAGGGCCTGAGCTGGTCAGAGGGTACCAGGGGAGGAAAAACACAGTTAGAGGTCATTCCAAGGAAGGGGAAAAATAAGAAAGGTGCCAGGGGCCTTGAGCAGCAAGGACCCCTCCTCAGCACCCAGCTCCTAACACCTTGTCCCTCCCGTAGCCCAACCCGGAGAGGAGTTCCAGTGCCGTAGTTCCAAGCCTGCAAGAAGAGTGGCTAGTGCAGGGCTGACTCAGGAGAGCAAAGGAGGGACGGAGCCCAGGCCTCTGAGATGGGCAAGGCAGGAAGGAAAGGGGAGGGGAGCAGCTCAGAGGGACCCCGCCCACCTCCCTGGCAGGGGATCCTCCACAGACCACCTTAATTTCAAGGTAAAACCATTTCATTGTTTGTCCATTGCCTCCTGCCCTACTACTAGCAGGTCACCCTCCACTCCCTAGCCCATAATGGATAGCCTCATCCACCAGTGTGGGGCTCCCTGCAAGAAATTATGGGGCCTGTGGAAGTCCCCAGAGCAAGTCTGTGACCCCATCACCCCTCCCTGGTCCTCTCCCACATCAGCCCGGAAGAAACCCTGACTGCAGCTTTGCAAGTGTGCAGAGACAGAACCCACTCCCACCCTCTCCAGGAAGCCCTCCCCCCCACCCCCATCCCAGGGGTTTGGCAGGCTGCCCCCTCCCAGGGGATTGGGATAGCTGACAACCCTCCTCAATACTGAACCCGACTGGTCAGGAGGGGTGGAGGGTGAGGAGACTGGTTCTCTGTACTCCACAACAGCTCTGGGCCTTGGAAACGCCAAACCAGAAGAACTTAGGCCACCAGGAGCCAGAGAGGAGAAATCTGGTCCCCAAAGGAAAAAGTGTCCCTTCCACCCCACCACCCTCTACCAGAAAATACTTTGCAAAAGGTACTAGGGGAAAGGAGAGAGAAGAGGAGAGAGAGAAAGAGAGAGAAGGAGCAAGGGAGGGAAGAAGAGACAGAGACCGAGGAAGAGAGACCTGTACCGGTGCCTGTGGAGGCTGGGGTGTCCCTCCCCCCCACCCGCCTGGAGGCTTACACATTTCTCCTAAGGGAGGCAAAAGAAATGAGAGATGAGGTCAGGTGCCCTGCAGGGACCAGGGACCCGAAGAGGTACAGAGGGAGGTGAGAGGAGAGAGAGAAAGAGAGACAGGAGAAGGGTAGGGTGAGTAGCTTGCCCCGGCTCAGGGAGGAGCTTCGGTGAATATCTGGAGGGTGGAGAAGGCCGTGGCCGTGACCCTGGCCTGGGTGGTGCTGCAGCACCAGGGCCAGCCCAGCTGTGCTGGGAGGACACCCGGGGCAGGGAAGTCACTGGACCAAGTAGGGGCGGGGAGAAGAAGGGTGGGAGGGCGGGCCACATGAGTATGGTACAGGTGGAACAAAGTGTGAGTTAGGGGTTAGCATTGGTAACAGTGCGTTTACCTTTCTGCTCCACTTCTACTTTAAGCATCGGAAGAGAGAGAGAAAACAAATTGAAAAAAAATGTGCAAGAAAAAAAGAGAAAAAAAAAGATTAAATTGCTTTCGTTTCTTTTCTGGCCACACGCCCCCTCTTCCTGTCTTTCCTCCTGCTTTCCCAACCCCTTCCGTAGCATCATTTCAGCCCCCACCCCCAAGTCCCTTCTTTTGGGGTAGGATGGGGGTGAGAGGGTGTTGAGGAGACAGTGAGAAGGAACAGGGGAGACACACAGGAGGGAAGAGACAAAGAGACTGGGTATGGTACAGACGGGCAGGCAGACAGAGCCCTCGGGCAGGAGGGGCCCTGGTGTGAGGAGGAGCCCCGCTGATAGGAGCTGAGCTCTGGCTATAGGGCAGCCAGGCAGTGGGGACCATAGTAGGCTCCTCTTCACCCTGTATGCTGAAGTCCCTGCTAGAACCAGGGGCCGAGAGAAGGGAGTCTCTGGGGCCTGGGTACCCCTCTCAGCCAAGAGCACAGGCTGAGGCCCTTCCCCTCTGAGTAGACCCCACCTGAGTCCAGCTGTTTCCCTAAGCCCTCCACACCCCTGAAATGCACAAAGAGAGGGCAGTAGAGCCAGACACAGAACAACAGAGGCAGGCAGGCAAGAGCCCCTGGCCTCGGACAGAGCCAGGGTAGGGGAGACAAGAGGCACAGAACTGGAGGGGACACGGACTGGGCTGGACAGCACATGGCAGACAAGCTCCTATACTCTCAGGGGGTGGGCTCAAGGTTCAGCTGCTCTGCCCAGTCCACCAAGGGCCCAGGAACCCTAGCTGTACCCTGCCCTGCCCACCGCCCTTGATGACGCACAGGTGGCACCTGGGGAGGAAGGGAGAGTTAGGCTGTGCTCAGCTGCAAAGCAAATCCAGTGTTAGTCCAATGTCTGGGGTTCCCACACTCCGGTGACACCACCCCCAAGCTGTGGGAGCCCTGGCCCCCCACCCCTGCCCCACCATCACCAGCACTGGGGTCACCCCAGCCTCTGAAGCCCAAGGCCTGTGGCTGACCAGGTCGATCCCCTCCAGGCACCCTGCTTGAGTTCTGCAGGGACCCTGTCTGGCTCCCCAGCGCCTCACCCAGGGCCTAGCACTCAGGATATGCTCAGAGAAAGTTATGGAAGTGTGTCCCTGGCTTCTCTGGCTTCCCCCTAGCTTTAGTTATTCTTGAACCCCAACCCCAAATATCTGGGGGGCCAGGAGCTAATTTAGCTGTGCCTACTAGCTCTGCCTGCCCGGGAGCACCAGTGGTCAACCTCCCACGACACCCGCCCTGCCTGAGCACTGTCTTCAAAGGCTCATCTGCATTCCCCTTAGTCTAAAGCTGCCACGATGCCCGGGCACCTTCAACCTCCAGCCCATCTTCCTGGGTTGTGCTCCTGGGCCACACAAGGGGGCTTGGCTCCAGGTCTGAGCTCCACCACAGGTCCTGTGGCCTCTTCTTTTCTTGTATCTTGGTTTGGACTTTGGACCTGGACCAGGGACTTTTCCAGCCCTGTGTCCTGCCTGCTCTGGAGATTTGGGCTCATTATATGTTGCTGTTCTTATTGTGATTACCAACCACGGCAATAATAGTAACAGGATAGAGGTGAAGCGTAGTCACAGTGACAGCAGCCAGTGCTCCTGAGGGTGCAGTCAGGCCTTCCAGGACCCTGTCTACAGCTTGGGAAACTGAGGTTCAGGAGACATGAAGCCACACAGAAGAGGCCATGCAGCTGCCATTCCCTCAGAACCTATGGCCCGGGGCACAAAGGAGCTTGAGTCCCATGCTGTCTAATTCCTCAAAGCACTCAGGGCACACTTTTGACCCCCTCCCCCACCATAGAGGAGTTAAGAGGCTCAGGTGGCGGGAAAGAGCGTCCGTACCATCACTGAGCACATCTTGAACCAGGTTCGGGGCTGGGCGCTGGGGGGGTGAAGTCGCAGCCTCTGCCTTCGGGGCTTTGCTCCTGGGAGCAGACTCTGGCCGCAGGGCCAAGCGCTTGCCACTCCCGATCTCCAGGACTCACGCCTCCGTCTGCAGCACCCGGAGAAATTTTTAAGTCATTTGCTGCAGGTTTCAGAGCCAGACAAGTCAGGAGCCAGGTTGAACCTCTTGCCTTCTGCCCAGCCCTATGTGTTAGACTTGTCACTTCCCACCTCCCTCCCTGCTGCCCCAGCTGTGGGTGGGCAGTGTCCCCAGTGCTGTGGGGAGGCTTCAGGGAGCAGACAGGCATCCCCCTCAGGCGGTAGAAGAAGGCCTCAGGCACTGAAAGGAAAGGGCGAAGACTAAAAGAAGAAAGTTACAGGAGCAGTAAGTGACCCTGTTCACCCATCATCCTGGCTTCACCTGCAAGGAGAAATCAAAGGTTGGAGGGGTGGGGGTTGGGGGGAGCTGGTTGGGAGGGGAGAGGAGGGAGAGTTATGAGGTCTCCTGCTCCCCTGCCCCCTCACTTGGACACCCTGACGATCCTGCCTCCTCCCCTTTTGCCTAAAGGCCCTCCCTACCTCCAGGCTGGCTATGTGAAGCCAGGTGAGAGGACAGAAGGGGCAGTGGGAGGAGGAGGGAGGAGAGTGGGCAGGAAGACTGGTGATGCTACCGGGTGTTGAGGATGAACAACCCTCTCTATCTGCTTCCCTTGGTCAGATGTAGTCGGGCTCCCAAAAACCATCTTCTCAGGGGGCACTGTCAGTCCATCATGGCGGCACTTCCTTTGCAGACAGGAAGTGGTCTCAGGGTAATAGATAAACCAACCAGTAGTTAGCAACCTTGGAAAATGTCTTTGGCTTCCATGATGTGGAATGGCAGGAGGGTGTGTGTGGAGGAAATTGAGAAAGGAGATGATGAATGGGACAGAAGATCTGGTGTGTCCATGGTCAAGGGAACAAAAGGGTATGAGGCAGGGAGAAAGAGCAGTTGCAAGGCTGGAGAGAGATGCTGTAGGAGTGTGGCTTTGAAGGGCTTTAGCAAGCAAAGAGCGTGTGAGGAAGCAGGGAGTGGGAGATGACAGGAACTGAAGATGTCTCTACAGGAGGGACAGAGTCTGTGGGGTGGGCGAGCAGCCACCAAGTGTGGACAAGTGTCTGTGAGAAGAATGTGTCAAAGTGGGAGCAAGCCTGCTGTCCCCTGGGCCCATCCCCGTGGATGTGTGCACATGTGCTGGGTCAGGGTTCCCCTTCCTTGCTCCATGGGGTAAGGGCCCCAGAGAGCATGAGAACAAGATAACTCACTGTAAGGGACACAGTCGTACTGCACCTCCAGGTACTTGTAGGTTCCAGGACAGGGGTCAGGAAAGGCATCAGAGCCGGCCACCACCACACACTGGGTCCGGTTATTACACCTACAGACAGAGAAGGGAAAAGGGGCTAAGAAAAATGGACTCAGACACAGAAGGCTCTAGGGTCTGGAGGCAAACATACAGCTCCCAATGGAAAGGTGTTGCGGAATGGGTACACTGGAGTGCTGGCTTGCTTCCTGCCTGCCCTCTTTCCCACAGGTGTCTGAGAAGACCTGCAGCCAGCACAGCCAGGAAGACTATTGAATCTCTACAGAGAATTCACTGACCCCAGGTCCTGCCAGCCTCCCAGGGACTAGTATGGAAAAGAATGCCTATTTTACAACTAGAAGATGCCATCACAGACACTCAGCCACACTTGGTGGCTGCTCACCCACCCCGCAGGCCCTGTCCCCACCTGTGGGGGTGTCTTCAGTTCTAGTCATCTGCCTAGTCCCTGCTTCTTCCCCTTACTTGCAGCAACCATCCGTGCCCAGTTAAGGTGTCATCCCCATTATCGGCTAGGCTGGGTATGTTTCTAGGCATGCCTGGAAGGGTCTCACCAAAGAGAATTAACCCAGGCAGATAGATCTACCCCAAATGTGGGCAAATCCATTCCACGGCCTGAAAGCCTAGACTGATGCAATAAAAGGGGAAAGGGGAAAGGCAGAATACCTCCCTCTCTGCTTCCTGGTAGCCATGATGTGAAGAGCCATGGTCGGTCACATAGCCCCTACTGTGATGGCCTGAATTCTGAAATCAAGAGCCAAAATGAACCGTTCCTTAAGTTCTCTCTGTCAGGTACACGGTCATGGCCACAGAGAAGAAACACAGCCATCACCATTCCTAGTCCTTGGAGTGGCCAGGCACATAACTTGAGCCTGGAGGTGATGGTGCAGTTCCATCGCTTGGGAGGCAGAGGCAGGCACACCTCTAGTTGGAAGCCAGTCAGGCCTACAAGAGTGAGTTTCAGAAAAGCCAGGGCTATACAGAGAAACCCTGTCTCAAAACCACAAAACCAAAAACGCAAGCAAATAAGCAGCTTGAATCTGCTTCTAGTTCTTCTTGGGAGCAGGAAGTGCACAGAGGAAAACAGTAGGAGGCTGGGGAGTAAATAAAGGAGGCATGGCAGGGCACAGCAATCCTGGCCCTCAACAACGTGCTCCACAGAATTTATAGAGTGTGTACAAATCCTCAACACACAGGTTCACAGCCGCACTGCCATCATCCACCAACAGGGGGAGATAACCCAAAAGCCTGTCCAAGGAGGAAGGGGTGAATAAAATCCAGCCTGTTTGAGATGTTGGTGGTATCACTGGCACAGTTGCCTGGTATAATGTGGCCTGTACACATGACGGAACGGTATCTGGCCATGAAAAGGTCTATAGTGCTGACTAATGTCACATGAAGGATAAGTTTCCACAGCGATGCTGAGGGAAGGCTGCAGGGAACAGGTTGGTGTGGGGCAGGCAAATCTCTGAGCAAAGAACAGAGAACGGGGCAGCAGGTAAAGCAGCTGGGAAAGGACATGTGGTTTCCTTTTGGGGTGATGGAATTCTCCAGAACTAAGTTGAGCCAGTAAATGCACAAAATGTCACCAAAAGCATTCACTTTACAGCTGTTAATTTCAGGGGGTATGTGGTCCAGTGACAGGCTGCTCAGGCAGTATGGAGCAGATGCTGAGCTGCAGCCCCAGCTCCTCTGGGAGAGTGGGTGTGTGTCCATCTCTAAGGGTGGAACTCCAGGAGGTAGAAACAGTAAGGGCCAGGGAAGTTTCGTGCCCACTGTCCCATGTTATCTGTCAAAGCAGCTTAGCTGCAACCCTGAGAGACAGAGTTGTAGCATTCAGAGAGGAAGCCAGGTTGAAGGGCCCCAAATGCCCTCCCCACAAGGCTCCTGAGGCACCTTCACACTCCCTTGCCCCTGTAACTGAACTACTCAGCCTCCTGTGTGGAGGGGAACAGAAATGACTCTGTTCTAGCTGCCGTGGACACAGTGGGGAGGAACCAGGGTGCACTCAAGGAAGAGGGTGGGGTTTAAGTCACATCCACATATCTCATCTGGAAGCTAGATGAAATATCAGGAGAAAGGGGGCAAAGGGGACAAGACAGCTCCAGCCCTGCATACTCTGAACCACCCAATGTCTTCCCAATGTCCTGTGAAGCTCTTGGTGTCTTCCCCTCCTCTGTCCCCACCCCACTTCCCCGTATGCTGCTCCCAGCCTTCCTTCCTCTTCTACCACGCTACATTTCAAGGGTGAGCCCTGAACTCTGACATCTCAGGCATCAAGTGAGTTCCTACTGTGTATCTGGCCAGAGCCACAGTGGCAAGGGACAAGTCTGTTGTCCCTGTCAGGCCAGTGGGTAGAGTTAGGAAGGACATAAGATAAAATACCAAGCAAAGACACAGTATCTGATGGAAATGTGCATGGAAGGCAGGGCCCTAAAGGGATCAGGAGTAGGGTAGGAGCCTGCAGTTTCAGAGTGTGCAGAAGTGCTCAGCCACAAGGAAGCAAAGGACAGCCACTTGGATCTCAGGGGTAGCATTCTAGGCAGAAAGAACAAACAGCAAGGATATACTTGTGTTTCCAATCCCCTCCCTCCCCCCCAGCGGTTGGCTTTGCCACTTTCCTGCTAACAGGCCTGGTACCTGCAGCCCACAGACCCTATGCAGGGTGTGAGAGATCAGAACAGGAAGCTGGGAGCCTTTGGGCTACAGGGTACAGGTGTGTCTGTTTATTTTGCAGTACTGAGAACTGAACCCAGAAAGTACTCCAGAGTGAGCTGTCTCCCATGGCTGGAATTGTGTGAGTGCATAGGGAAGGAGGGTCAGTGGTCAAGGCAGGCCACACAGGGCCAGTCTACTCAAGAAAGCTTTGGCTTTTGCAGAGAAAGGTGGGAACCAGAGAAGAGTCCTAAGCAGAGGGGTAGGATCCAACTTGGGTGTTCACTGGTGCCCACTGGCTTCGTAGGAAAAATGAACTATAAAAGACTAGATGGTGGCAAGGAGAGCAGGCAGGAGAACCTGTCTTATGGAGAAGCCAAAGGCTCTGGGTGGGCTGGCGGTTCAAGTATGTTCTGAGAATTTTGGTTTCTTTAAAAAACACAGAAATATGTTTCCATTTTAATCCCAGGTGTGGGATATGGGTTTTTTGCAGCAGCTGACTGTGATTTGCCTCATGCTCTAGCAGAGACGTGGTTTTACCAGCTGCAGATTGTGTGATGTTTGGAATTCTGGGGACTTTTCAGAGGGTACATAAATGCTAGGCCCTGAGGAGGATGGTGGGATGTTGTTGGTTGGGGTTTGTCAAGCAGTCATGTGCAAAGAAACAAGAAATTAGATATCCTGATGGCAAAGATGAAACCTGCCCCAAGAAGCTCCAGACCCCCTATCAGCTGGAAGAATTCTGACGACAGCGCTGTCCCCTTTCCTCACTGTACTTTTTTCTCTCATATCTAATGTTAGGAGTTGAACAGCAACCAACAGGTCTTGGAATAAGTTTCTGGAGGTGGCAAGAAGGATGGGCAAGTGTCTATGGCACTGGTTCTCAAACTATAGGTTGCAACCCCTTTGGGGGCGGTTGCATATCAGCTATCCTGTATATCAGATATTTACATTATGATTCATAAGAGTAGCAAATTATAGTTATGAAGAAGCAGTGAAAATAACATTACAGGTGGGGCCACCACAACATGAGTAGCTGTATTAAAGGGTCACAGCACTGGGAAGGTTGAGAACCACTGTTCTAATGGGGTGAGTGGGTTAGGGACACTGCCCATGGGAAGCAGTTCATCTCACTTGCTGTCTGTGATCAGGGAACGCCTGTGAGACACGTGGAGGTGAGAGATCAGGTTTACCTTTGTGACATGATTTTGAAGGCATCAGGCAGGTAGCACTGCACGTTCTCCATCTGGAAAGGGTCGGCATCGCAGATCTTGTCATCTGTGCGCCCGTAGTTAGCATTCTCCACCATGATGACGTCACTGCCTGGGCACCGAAGCTCGATGGGGTAGCCTTCACATGCTAGCTCCCGGCGCATCAATCCAAATGGGAGCCCAGCCCGGCTCAGGCCTGCAGAACAGTTGGTGACAGTGTCAGAGTCATCAGGGAAGAAAGAACCTGCTGGCTCAGCCAGGTTTAAGAAACTGGTTATGTGAATGTCGACCCTATTAGACTGTGAAATGGCACTGAGTCTTAACCCCTGTGGAGGAAGGGGTAACCTGGTCCAGGGAGAGCTGATCCTTCTTCACCTTATAACGCCCTGCCTGGTAAGAAAAGAGTGAACATTATCTCGGAGGTTGTGGATCAGCCACAACTGTGTGGCCCTAGATTCTTTCAAATCAAGTTTTTCCATTTGTGTGTGTGTATGTATGAACGCACATGTGGAGCTCAGAGGGCAACTTGGACCTTTTACCAATGGTTCTGGGGACTGAATTCAAGTTAGGCTTCATGGCAAACAGCTTAATCAACCTGAGCCATCTCACTAGCCCTGCCCCTCAGAATCAGATGCTGAACTGAAGAACCAAGTACTCACAAAGAGTGTGGAGATAGTGTCACTTGGATTTTTCTCAACTACTAAACTGAGGCAGGGTCTCGAGGCCTCTGCTGGACTCAAACTTGCAATATAGCCTTGAACTGACTTTCCTGCCTCCACTTTCCACGCTGGGACTATTGGCATGTGCCAGCACACACACACACATAGACACACACACACACACACACACACACACACACACACACACACACATTTCCCCCTTGAGACAGGATCCCAGGCTGGCCACAAACCTACAGTAATCTTCCTTCCTGCCTCAGCCTTGCAAATGCTGGGACAATAGACACATACCACCACATCTGGCTTGGAGATGTTTTTACAGTGAAAATCAATTTAAAATGAGGCTCTCAAAGAGGGCTCCGAGCCAGTCTGACAAGGGTCCTTACAAATAGAGAGCATTTGGGGTATATTTTATTGTTACTGTTGTAATACTAGTAATAGAGGCCAAGGGCTCTAGCACACTTTTTGTTCTGAGAAAGCATCACACTTGCTCAGGCAGACTGGCCTTGAACCGTGATTCTCCTCCTTCAGCCTCCTGAACAGCTAGGACACCAGGGCGGTGCTGCTACTCTCCACTAAAAGAGGAAGACTGCAGACGTGAGGGACCTCAAGTGAGGAGACCCCAGCAGGAGCCAGCTGGGCTGAGGCCACTATGGCAGGCCTTTGTTCTCCTGAATGTTGGGATGAAGAAGGCTGTGGCAGTTTTAGCAAACAAGTCCCCTGATGAGAGGCTTTAGGGTGGGGTCCTCTGGAGGGGTGGCTGCCATGCAGGTAAACAGACCTACAAAGGGGCTTCAGCTGAGACTGGGGATGGCAGCACAGGATGTCACAACAGAACTGTGCAGGGCCTCACTATTCTGTCACACACCTTCTCTTGACTGGCAGATTCTGTCTGTTGCAAGAGCTATTTCTGAGCACAGTAGCTTCTGTGGGTGCTACCGGCCCTCCGATTGCACTTGTCACAACTGAGAGTGGCCCTGAGGACCTCCCACCACTACCACTGCACAAGGAGCAGGCTGAACCTAATGTCTGGAACCCAGTTCTAGAGGATCTAGCACCTGTACAGACATACAAGCAGGCAACACATCGATCAACGCAAATAAAAACGCATTCTACCACTGACCTATACCTGCCTGTTTTGTTTCTTTTTTTGGAGGTAGGGTCTTGCTGTGTAGCTCAGCCTGGTTTGGAACTTGGGAGTCCTGTTGCTTCGGCTTCCCCCAAATTCTCAGATTTTAAGCATGTGTCACCAAACCCAACCTTTTGCATGCTTTAAGTCCTGATAGCCACTAGCAGTAGCTTCCCCAGGCCTTGTTTTCCCAGGCCGTAAAATGGGTACCCACAGGGTCAGGATCATACGGCAGGGATTCTAGACCAAGGGAGGTTTTCTTTGTTTTGGTTTTTTTGGCTCACACACAGCCACAAGTGGCTTCAAAGTCTAAATAGTAAAGGCTAGCCTTGAACTCCTGATCCTCCCCTTCCATCTCCAAATGCTGGGGTCACAGGGGGTAGCAGCACACTCAGTCAGGAATTCTGAGCATGTTCCTTCACACCAAAGAAGGGTCCCTCTGTAACAACCAGAGCTACACAGCACAGCTTAAGTCCCAACTCTGCTGCTCCCTGGCCTGGCCTGGCTCCAAGTCCCTGGTCTCTCTCCGACTACCAGAGGTTCATTTACAGTTAATGTGGCTACTAATGTGCTGACAAGACACTTTTTTTTTTTGTTATGGGTGTTTCTCAGGAGCCAGTGGTGACAGGCTACCCTGGCAACCACCTTGGGACACCAGTTGCAGCCCAGCCACATGGGGTAAACAAAGGCAGAAACTACAGCTAAGTGCTGTGAAGGGTGCCTGTACTGGGGCAGCAGAGTCAAGACGGCCCCTTTCAAGATGGGGTCCACATACTGTTGACAGAGTCCCCAGGGGTTACAGCAGCCAGGCCCTTGGGTTTTTTGGGATGAGTAGAGCCCCAGTTGAGAGAAAGTTTCCCATGTGCTCCTGTCATGCCATCTGCTTCCTCCTCTAATTTTAGCTTCCCTAGTCAGAGAAGAAGGCCTGGGGGTGGAGGCTGCCTCACACGGGCTGGGGGTGGCGGCAGCCCCTTCTGGCCTGGCAGAGGCTGTACCCGGAACTTGGGTACTAGGGAGACTGGGTCAGTGACCAGCAGGTCCTGCCAAGGCTTCAGGACAAGGTTGACAACGTCCCTTCATCTCTGTGACTTTCCAGAGGACAGGGATCGCAAGGTAGGGGGAGGGAGCCCTTCTAAGAGGGGCCAAGGCCAAAAGACTCCTTCTTGGCTTCTGTTGCCCTGCACTGAATTGATATCCAACCTGGGATGGCAGCTAAGTGATGGACACGGGGCAGCCTGCTCAGGGCATTAACTGTGCCATACGCAGGATCCCAGGCCAGAGCTGGGTAATTAGTTGTTTTTAAATAAACGTCAGCAGGCATGCTTTAATTAAGCCTTGGTCCCAGTGAGCCTTGGAGGTGCCATGAATGAGAGGGAAGGGAGTAACAGAGAAAGAGGTGGCCCCCTGGAAGGCCTGTCTTGGTCCTAGGAGTCCCCCAAGCATGACAGCACCTGGTGCCCCGGCCTGCTGGGAGTTCAACACTCCTTAGTGGAGCCTGTTAAGGGTGGCATCACAAGGTTCCCTCTGGCCTGGTCCAGCTTCATCTGGGCAAAGGCTCTGGCCTGCAGAGAATTAATGTTACCCACCCTCCCATCTGTGTTTGGAGACCCAGCCCTTCCCCAGCACCTACCTTGGGTGGCAGAGGTGACAAGGATAGTTGTGACACAGAGACTCCAGAGTGCTGCAGCCAAGCGGGCCATGGCGAAGGCCAGGGGCGGGTACACGGCTCTCAGCGGACTGTGGGGGGGGCCTCGCCCCGCATCACCAGGGGACCACGGCCTAGCCCACCAGCCTGAGGGAAGACAGGGAAGTGATACAGAGCAGGCGCTGACCTTGGCAAGCCCAGGGGGCGCCTGTCTTCTGCTAATGGTGAGACCCTTCCTGGGCTTTCTGCACCTTGGGGGTGCACACAGCCCTGTTCCAGGGTCACCCTCACCAGCTCCCCAGTGGAGCCTCTCTGGGGACGGCTAGATAGGTCAGCATGGCTGCCAAGCACCCACCCACACCAAAGTTGTTTCAGCTTCATCCTAAAACCCTGGCCCTGTTCATTCCTCTCTACCACCATGCATCCTCATCCCTCAAGGAGGGCAAGGGGTGTCCAACCTGATTCCAGCCTCAGCTTTGGGCAGGAATCCAGCCCCGCCCCTAGCCTTTGCTTCCTGTCTCTCTGCTCTGGCAGCTAATTAGAATCCAGCTGGCTGGCGCCACAGATAGGGGACCAGGGACACCGAAGTCCCCTCTTTCCTTTCTAGGGGACTCTCGGGGTGAGTTGGAGACAGGCAGTCGGGATGGGAGGAGTGCTGAGGAGAGACAGTGGGGACCAGGGGTATACTGATGACCTCCTTGGCCATGAGCTCCTCCCAGGACATCAGTTCTGACTTGCTGTTTCTTCCTCCCCACCCTCTGCTCCTGTGACGTCTATACCCCAGTCCTTGGGGCCGTCACAGTCTAGAGCCATCACCTGCCAACAGCCTAAAAACACTCCTTCTAGGAAGGGCCCCCAGAGGAAAGAAACACCATGATCTAGCCCCAGCTATCACCCGGCCTGCCCCTTCCACTCCAACCCCCTATTGGGTCCAAATCTCTTCTTGCAGCCTGGGATCCCTCAACATAGCTCTCCTCCTCTTCCTCCCTCCTCCCATTTCAAAGTCCTTGAGAAACCACCTATCCATGACCCACTTAGTCCTCCTTCCCCATTCTGCTCCACCCAGGCCTGCCTTAGGGTCTTGGCATGTGTCTATTCCTCTATACTCCGGCTTACGAGTTCCGCACAGGGCTGGCCAACATTCTGCTCATAAGCAATTGTTTATCTTCGAAGGAAACTGCCCACCAAGAGATCTAGATATCTTTGTTCAGGATTGCCACACCCAACTTCTAGAGCTGGCCCTCCATTCTGAGAAATCCTATCTGTTGACTGAATCTCAGACCTATGGCTTCCCTTGCTGCCATCTCTCTCTGTGCGTAACCCTGACTCTGGCCCTCACCCTCCAGAGCTAAGGGATCAGTGACAAGACTCATCCCAAAGCACCACTTCCCTCTACTCCTCAGGTGCTACCCTGCTGACCTGGCAATCCCTGCTCTCTTTTCTGCTTGCTCAGCAAAGCTTGCAGCCCCCAAACACTGTCTAGGATGGTCTCCTATGATTCCCAGACAGGAGCTTCTCACTTGGAGCCCAAGCTGGGGGTAACCCTCCCTAATCCTGTGCTTATAAAGCAGCAGTTCACCAGCACCATCAGCCTGAGCTATAACGTCTGCTCCCGGCCACCCCTGAAATGACCTTCCTATAGTGGCGGGCTGTCAGACCTCCAGGTCTGTCTCCCCTGTGCACTACAACCAGCTCTCTTCTTACCACCGGGACCCCTGACCATCTAGCCACCTTCCTCCCTCATGCAGCCCAGACGTGAGTGGCCTGAGGTGCTTGTAGATGGTTTACACTGAGATATCTCTCCTCCGCACTCACCTCCCCCCTCCTTTCCAGTCACTGCAGTCTCCACCTGCCTCTTGCAGAGCTTCCTTTCCAGCTGTGCTAGTCCCAGAGACAGGGAGAAACAAAACTGCAGAGGGTTGGTTCACCACACTCACAAGACGCTATGGAAGCCACTGCCCCAGGTGAGTCCAGGCCCCTAAAGTCGACTCGTCTTGAAGTAATCTAGGGCCAGGCCTATGCTCTAGCACCTCCCAGCCTTACTCCCTCAGGGAGGCAAACCATTACACTGTTTTAAGAGCAACAATCTCCTCGTGCACAAAGTGGGCTTAGACCCTCATCAGGTGGGGACCCACGACACTCTCCCAAAAGGCTGCACCCTCAATGTGGAGACCGCAAAGGAAGTCACCATCCAGCTTATGACCTCAGACACTGCCAGAGGCTACCAGCGTACTCTCTAGCAGGATCAAATCCTGAGAAAGCCCTCCCAGCCACCAGGGGCAGCCACCTTCCACATCCACATCCCAGAAGGCCAGGCCCTTGCCTGCTCTTCCTCACCCTGTCCCAGCTCGGGAGCGAGTCAGGGATCTGTCCTCACTGTATCCTTTTATCTTAATACTCTACGCTTCCTGTAGGCAGGGGGATGTTGCGGTTTTTTGTTTTGTTTTGTTTTTTATTATTGCAACATAAGGGCTGGAGAGATGGCTCATGGGTCAAGAGCACTTGCCCTTGCAGAGGCCCCTGGTTCAGTTCCCAGAACCTACACGGTGACTCAGAACCACCTGTAACTCCAATTCCAGGGGGAGCCAATGCCCTCTTTTAACCCCTCAAGGTCACCAGGCAGAGAGACACGTATGTATGTATGTATGAGTGTACTGAACATAATACATACATGAGTAAGGTATACCTGTATACATTACATATAAAACATGACATAATCTAAACCATTCAAGCTGTTTTCTTCAAGCATGCAGATGGAATCTAGGGCCTCCTGAATTTGCTAAGCATTCAGTCTACCTGTGAGCTACACCCCGGCGTCCAAACCACTTAAGTATACAATAAGCGCTATTAATTATGGGGTCATTTTGGCTATTTGGCTTGGTTTTTTAATAACCCAAGCTGGCCTTAAATTCACATCAGTCCTCCTGTCTCCATCTCTTGCAAGCTAGGGTTACAAACATGCGCTGCTACATGCAGCTTCATTTACTGTGACCTCGCCACGGGGCTCTAGACTGCTGCCCAGGCTTTTGTGACCTCCTGCCTCAGCCTCCCCTCTAGCCGGGATTCCAGACACTCTTGGCCAGTGTGCCAGGACTCCCCCAGCAGCTGCTGGTTCCGTATTCCCAAGGCGGGTCCTGTGCACGCTAGGCAAGGGCTCTCCCACCACACTAGCCACACCCAGCCCTTTATTCTAGCTTTCTTAGGGCTGGAATTGTGCGCGCACTGCCAGACCTGGTCCTTTCTCCCTTGCAATGCTGAGGACTGGACCCCAGGCTGTGGGCCAGAAGCCAGCTTCCTTAATCATGGGTTAGACACATAACTGAAGGTGGGGCTGTGGAAAAGTTGACAATTTTTCATCAACTGCCTCAACATGCAAAGACCAAAAACAAATTCAAATCAAAGACACCAAGAACCCGAGGCTTTTCTGGCAGTGCTCGGCTGCACTGCAGCTTCCTTGTCCCTGGGCCCACTTCACTGGTCTTGGTTCTGAGGGTACCAAGGCATTTGTAGCATGTGCTTTGGCTGCCGTCCCCCTCAGCACCTATGACCCATGGAACTTGTCTCAAAGACTAGAGAGACATACGTGTGTGCTCTTCAGTGCTAACTTTTCTTTCAAATTTTCTGCATTTATAGAAATATTGTGGTTTAATTACAGGAAAGCAAGAGCTTTTAATATTTTTAATATTTTTCTATCACCATTCCTAAGCATGTAAGTATTAAATTAGTATGTCTTTGGATTTGTTTAATTTTTAAAAATTTTTTGAGGGAAATCTGGGAAGATAGATGACTTTGTAGTTAAGAGTGTGTACTGCTGCCCAGTGTGGTGGCCCACACCTGTAATCCTAGCACTTGGGAGGCAGAGGCATACAGATCTGTGAGTTTGAAGCCAGCCTGGTCTACATACTAAATTCTGAAACAGCCAGAGCTGCATAGTAAGACCTTGTCTCTAAAAAGCAAACAAAGATGAAAACTCTGTATGTGTGTTTATGCCATTTGTGTGCAGATGCCCACAGAGGGTGCTGGATCCCTCAAGAATTGGAGCCTTCGACAGCTCTGATGTCCTGTTGGGAATCGGTGCAGTCCCAGGCCGGACTAAAGCTTCCAGGAGGGGTTATATAGAGTCTGGCAAATGCCACACTATGTGCAGACAGCACCAAGCCCCCAACCCTGGTCTCTGGGGTCCTGGGTGGCAGGGACTTACTTTCTCATTGCTCTGAGAGACAGGCATGAACTGAAGAGACTGCAAGCTGGGCTTCTGTCAAGGGCTCCCTAGCCAGGATGCCGAGCGCCTTCCTGCCTGTTCTCACTCAGCCCTCCTGGGTGTGCACGAGAAGGGTCCCTGTGCCTCTTGTGTTCTTGTAAGGATGCCACCTATGCTCCCTGGTGGGGCCCATGATCAGATCGCACTTAACCTTATCCGTGTCGCTAGAAGCTCCCCAAACCTTCTTCTTGCCAGTGGGCACAGGTCTATCATTCCAGTTAGTTAGGAGGAGGAGACAAGAGGATCTTGAATTGAAGGCCAGTCAGAGCTAGAATGAGCTGAAGGCCAGTCTGGATACCTCAGACATTACTTACTATTCAAAATAAAATGTAAGCTGGGTATAGACACCTTTAATCTCGGTACTTTGGAGGTGTGAGTTTGAGGCCAGTCTGGTCTACACAGCAAAACTCTAGGCCAGGGTTACATATTTAATATACATTTAAATTATATTTTGATTATGTGAGTGCTGATGACAAAAGCACTGGATCCCTGAGGCAATTGAACTTGGGTTCTCTGGAAAGGCAGCCCACTTGCCCCTAACACGTGAACCACCCATCTCTCCAGCTTTCCAATGAATATTTGTAAAGGGGCCAGGGCACAGTAGACTATACAAATGTGTCTTGACTCATTCTCCACCTTAGCTTTTGATACAGGCTCTCCTCACCAACTGTGTAGAGTGCCTGGCTAGCAAGCTCCTCGCAAACTCTCCAGCCTCAACCTTCCTGTCCTCACTGGGGTTGTGGATGCACACGGCCACACACCTGGGGGTTAGGCCGGCCTTGAGCTGTGGCAATCCTGCCTCTGCCTCAAGTGCTGGGATGACAGGTGGTTGCAATCACACCTGGCTCCCACGTATCTCTCATTTAAGCACAACGATGGAGCCAGGGACCGCAGTACCCACTTTATGGAATCCTGTACCTTGTTAGACTTTCCTGGGCACCATCTCTGTCCAGCTTGGTCCCCTCCTCCCTGAACCTGACTCACCAGCACCTGAATCATCTCTGTCTCTCTTTTGCACAGAACAGTCCATGGCTCCTACCTTCCTTCCACTAAAGGCCTAAAGCCCTACTGAGCCCACATATGACCAGAGCAGAAAGTGTGTTGCCTACTGATTGGGTGCCTTGAAAGATGAAGACACCGCTCCCAGGCCCCAGCTGTGCTCATGTGTTATGAGAGGATGGGACCCTACGGCAGCAGCTCCCGGAACCAGGCGCGCACAGTACCTGTGCTCCATCTCACACCAGGTGACCCTAGGGAGACAGGGCTGGCGACTCAGCCTTGGTGGCAACCTGACCCTGGTGCATCCTCCAAGGGCCACACACCTGCCTCTGCTTGTGTCTGAGTTCTGCACTCGCCTTTAGCCGAGGGAGGCCATGTGCAGCGGGGCCTGTCCTCGAGTGCCCTAGGGCGGGGACAGGGAGTGTGACAGGAGGAGAAGCGGCTGCTGGAGGAGAGGGGGCGCCTGGAGCCTGCCCTAGCCTGCAGTTGCCACGGCAACCCTGTATGCTGAGTGGGTGGGAGTCTGGGAGTCTGAGGAGGGGTGACAGGAAACAAGAAGGGGGCGCTGGGCCCCTCCTGGCCTTACTTGCCCGACCCTGGAACAGTCACCCATTAGGCACCTTGTCTCCCGTTTGTGGCTGTGAGCCCACCTCCGCCTCCACTTCCAGGAAGCGGTGCTGGTGGGCCCTGTGGCAGGCACCAGTACCAGTCTGGAGTACAGCCCTGAGGTCTGGATCAATTCATTAGGCTCTAGGCTTCCTGGGCCCTGCATGAGAACTGACAGGGCTGGCTTGCAGATATGGAGCAGGTGCCGCAAGTGCTGGGCACTCAGTCCTTCTCCAACAGGGTCAGGATGAGGACAGGGTCCCCGCTGCATAGTCAGTACATCAGACTCACCAGACAGCAGCCTGGGCCTTCCCCAGGACAGCTGTACCGTGCCATCTCTGTCTGTCAGCCACTTCTCTGAAGACCTGGCTCCTGCCCTCACTCTCAGAAGTAAGGTCAGGGGTGGCCGGCCAGCACCTGAATCACTCTCTCTCCTGCTCAGAACACTCCCTGGCTCCCACCTTCTCAAATGCCAAAGCCCTCACTGAGGCCCCATGCACAGCCCTACCCCAGGACCTTTGCATAGACTGTCCCCCTCCCCACCAGTTACCTATGTCTACTGGGCTTTGCTCACACTTCCTCAGAGCACAGGAAGGTCCCACCAGTGCTCTGCCTTGCCTCTATTTCTTTCTTTTCTCCTGGTTCTACATCAAGGAACCTTGTACTGTCGTTATATGCTTCTTTTCTCTCCCACTGGACGTTGGCTCTACAGGGTTGTGTGTGAGTCTTCGTCCCAACACTCAGCAGAGCAGGAACTGGTATGTAATTATTCCGATTGAAGCTTCAGAAGGCTGCCCTAGCTAGAGGCAGAGGTGGGAGTGTCAGAAGGTCAAGGCCAGCCTGGTCTATGAAGTGAATTCCAAGCTACCCAGGATTAAACAGGTTGTGTGATTCTGCCTCAAAATAAATCAGTGAATGAATTTTTAAAAATGTAAAGGCTGGGGGTGTGGTTCAGTGGTGGCACCCCCTTCCTGGTGAGGCACTGGGTCTACCCCAGCGAGCCACCCACAACACCTGTATCCCGGGATACCTTTTCTCTAGTCTCCCGTCAATCTATGCCCTCTCCTGTATTCTCTACCCTTTCCACACCATGCCTCTGTGCTTTGTTCCCCAGGCTGTACTCAGGCCCAGCTGTTGATGGTCTGTGTTTCCCACAGCAAGGGCCTCACAGAAGGCCCTATCTCCAGCTACCATAGAGTCAGCCTCAAGCACACAGTAGGTCTTGTTCATTGATTAATAATGACAAAACAGATACAAAGACCCAGACATGTAGGAGGGGCCTCAAGACGGAGGCATCTCTGTCAGGAATGTGCAAAGGCCCCAAAGCAGCAATGTGCTGAGACACAGCTGGCGGTCAGCAAATGAAGCAGGAGTAGAAGGAAGTGAGGGTGGCACGTGCATGGCCTGAGTAGGGCCCTGGGATGACCCTGGCCTTTTCTGGGTGAGGTGGAGTATTTCTAAACAAAAGGAGTGCTTTCCACCAGAGAGTAGACTGTGTATGGATAGTGGTCCCAGGACTGGAGGGCACAGCACCCCTACTCGCTCCTTTCACCCACCACCAAAGCTAGAAACGCTTCTCATCTGCTGCTTTTCCTGCCCATCAGCCCTGTCCATAAGGCTGCTTCAGAAATACCATGCCACCCCATCTCCAGGGCTCAAGGAAGATCTAGATGCTCTGATCCCTTCGGTTATGAGGGTCCTGTCCCCTAGGGCTCCTCCCACAGGGCTAGCCCCACTTAGTCCAGGAACCCCACCAGACTCCAGCAACAGCAGGTCTCATGCTGAACCTCTCTACCCTCCACAGGCGAACCCCAGACCTCTCCAAACTGGTGAGCCTGAGGTCCAGCTGGGCTTGCTATCTGTGCTCAGCTATAAACACTTTCTCTTTCCTTTACTTGAACCCTGCTTCTTTCTCACCTTTCCCCTCAGGCTCTCCAGTCAGTTTCCCCTCCAGGCCACAGCTGGGAGGCCCCAACTCTAAGAAGCTATGACCTACCTGCCTGCCCACTCTACTCTCACCTATGGCATGCTAGTACCAGGGGAGCCATTCGGTGTGCTCACCTCACAGTGAAAACTGTTTATCCTAGTTTCACCTCCTGTGCCACAGCACAGCTGAAATCAGTGCTAGAAGCCGGGACCCTGAGCGGAGGACATAGAGGACACCTTTGTCCCCCTGACAACTGCATTCTGGGGGTGGGGGTGGGGGGAAGAAGCAGGATTCTCAGTAGGACAAAGGGACAAGCCCCAGACTAGCACCCTCAGGTCCAAGGTTCAAATCCAGATGGGATTTGAAAGCGGCACTTCCGGCTAAATGACAAAGTGTACATGCAGGTCACAGTTTGGGAATTCTATCTCTCAGCAGGGGCACATCAAGTGGCACAATATGGTTGTTAAGGCTCAGAAATGACATTTGGTTTGGGGCTGCAACAGCCCATAGTGGAGCACTTCCACTGCCTAGGATGTGGGAAGTCCTGGGTCTCATCTCCACTGCTTAAAGTAAATAAATAAGCAATCTTTCTGTCTGCTCTCCTGAACATCCACCATGTGTGACCCACACCAGGGAGCAGGAGAGAGGGCACTAGGAAGTCGAGTTGATCATGTTTCAGTGCAGTGGAAGATAAATCTAGAGAGACAGGATGGGACACCTTGTACTTTTACTTATTTTTATATTATATTAATGGGTGTTTGGCCGGCATGTATGTCCATGTGCCACCTATGTGTGGTGCCCATAGAAGCCAGGCCTGCCAATGGAGCCACAGACTGCTGCCAGTTGTCAGGGTGCTGGAAACTGAACCTGGGTCCTCTGGAAGGGCAGCCAGTGCTCTTAACCATTGAGCCATCACTCCCTGTAATCACTGAAACAAGCACACTTGCCCAGGGTGATACTGCAGCTACGTGCTGTGAAGGGAAGAACAGAGTCCTGCAGACATCCACGGAGGGAAAAGCCCTTTTAGGCTTGTGCAAAGGTTGAGCAAAGGTTCTGGGGCACGACTGTGCTCACACAACAAGTCCAGGGAGAATAAGGAAATGAAAAGCAGCCAGGAAGCGGCCAGACTCAATTTCCCCAATGGGGCTGCCCTCAGTTGGGGCGCTCTGGGGCAGGGGCTGCCAACCATGGTCTGACCACTACCCATTCTTGTCTGCAGTGAGTTAAGATGGTCCCCTTACATTTTTAGGGGTGAGGAGAACGTTGACCTTACAAGAGAGACAGTCCAGAAAGCCCACAGACACCCCCTCCCCTTGCTGGGGGTGGGACTCTGAGCAGGCTGAGGCAAGAGGATGGAAGGGTTGTATGGCCAGCTTGGGACACAAAGAGAGGGGAGGGGGTGGAGAGGAAGACTAGCATGTCCATCAGGACCCAACATCAGGTACACCACTGGGTCACTAATAATGGCTCGCAGTCCACTTGTGACTCTGAGGCAATTTTTTTTAAGCCCACGGGGGGGGGCACTGTTTATTCTTAGCTGGGGGTGTGTGCAAAGCTATTTTTAGTCTCCAATTTATTGACTAAATTGTTATCCTCCCCTCACTTTGGAGGAGGAGGTAAGCATGACCAGGAAGCCTGGTTACTGGCTCCCCTGGGCTCAGAGAAACCTAAACCAGGTAGAGGATCCCATCCCAGAGAGAAGCTGGATCAGTGCCGGAGGGACCTGGGAGCAACTGCTCAGACCCTGACTCAAGGATTCCCAGCTTCCTGGTGAGGGATAGGGGTTCCTCAAATTCCCCCTCCAGGACCTAAACCCTGCAGTACACAGTCATTTGGAGCCATGTCCTCACAAAGACACCCTCACACACAAAAGGTACCTTTGGGTACAGTGAGATTAGACCCAGATGCGTCCAGGACTGCAGAGGAATGTCATGTAACTAACCCAACCCAGGCCTTGCTTCTGAAAAGGGGGCCAGGTCAGAGGGTATGGCACAGGGTCTTCAGTTCCACTCAGTGAAGTGTGCCAGCCTGCCTGCCTCCCTCTTTCCTTCACTTTAGAACATTATTTTTATTGTTTGCAATCATGTTTGTATGTGGGGAAGGGGGCATGTGAGTGAGTGCAGATCCTTATGGAGCCCAGAGATGCCACATCCCCAGGAGCTGCAGCCACAGGTGAACAGGTGAGCCACCTGCTGTGGTGCTAGGGACAGAGTTCTGGTCCTCTGCAAGAGCAGTGCGTGCTCTAATTCCCGAGCTGCCTCTCCCTCCTCTCTGTCTTGTGAAATCTCCCTCTGCAGCAGAGGCTGGCCTCAAATGCATGCTCAGCCAACCCTGAGGGTCAGGAACAGTAGGCCAGCACTGCCACATGCAGCTCCGTGAAGAGCTCCTCCAGAGCACCTAAGCTCCAAAAGCAAACCTAGCAACAAGATCCCCCAACCTCTGGATCTTCCTCAGTCAGACAGACAGTAAACAGACAGGCACAATAAATCAGGGAATTACAGAGGTGTGAAGGCCACAGGCTCCGCAGAAAGTAAAGAGGGCTGTGGGAGCTGAAGTTTGAAGTTCCATGTCCTGGATGGAACTGCCTTTGTAGAAGTGAGATCTCCAAGAGCATGGCAGGATTTGCGAAGAGTGGGAGTGGGATAAAAGAAAGGACATGGGGGAAGGGAGCTGGAGAGATGGCTCAGCCGGTAAGAGCACTGACTGTTCTTCCAGGGGTCCTGGGTTCAAATCCCAGCACCCACACGGCAGTTGACAACTGTCTGTAACTCTAGAATCTGACACCCTCACAAAGACATACAGGCAGGCAAACCACCAATGCACATAAAATAAATTAATTTAAAAAGAAAGAAGAGACAGGAGGTGACAGCACACTCCATACCCTAAAGTGAGGAGCTGAGGGGCTAAGGGCCTCTGTTCACAGTCTAGGGCTGCCCTCCCTAGAAGAAGTACTCACACTCAGACACATTCTCTGCCCACTGTCCTGGTGGCACCTCAGGCCTGGAACCTGGTAGAAAAAGCACTTGAAAGCATTTGCACTTTGCTCAGAAGCACACTAGCTCTTCTGGGACACACAGGCAGCTCACACTAGTAGGTGTGGGCAAGGTAAAGCCCCCTTCTGCGACCCCTCCCCACTATGTGCATACAGGCAGCTGCCCAAGAGTGTTAGAGGGTGGTACCAATTTCTACAAGACTTACCCCCTCAGCAAAATTCACCAAGGAATGCACAGTCCAGGCCCTCTCTGAGCGCAGGGATGTGGGAATCTTAGAAGTCAATAGCCTAGGCCTGAACCATAGTGTGCAAAAGAGGCATACATAGATGTAAGCCAAAGCAGAAACTGGCTGGATTTGGAGATGCCAGGTCTTCCCTGGCTGTGGAAAGCCCCAGGACCCTACTTTCTGTTCCATCCCAGGCAGAGAGGCATGTTGTCTTGCTATGTACCTCCAGCTCACCAGGGAACCCCCACCTCGAGCAGCCCCTTCCAGTGTCCCCACAGTGAGGCTGAACCCCCACCTCGAGCAGCCCCTTCCAGTGTCCCCACAGTGAGGCTGGAGGAGGGGAAGTGTCTGGCAACTGGAAATCCGATCCCTGAGAGAAGCCCACACAGAAACCAAAGCTTCCAGTGTCCTTGGCCATGTCTGGCTGGGAAAGCGGCAGAGGGCGGGAACAGAGACCAGAAACTCCCATCTGTGGTGGGAGTGGGAGGTGGGTCCCACTCCTACTATTCTAGGGGTGTATGCTCCAGAGGTGCATAGGGCCTGCCCGAACTTCTTCCTTCCCCTCTAGATGCCCATGCTGAGGATGAAGCACCAGAGGGTCTCTCGCCAGCCTGGAGGTACAGCCAACACAGAAACGAAAGACAAGGCAGCACAGTCCCATGTGCAGATGGAGACCAGAGGGCCTGGTGCAAACAGACTCCTCAGGCAGGACCAGGCGGCTGCAGGCTCCTCCCCCCTCATGGGGCTTCCAGAGCGCCCCCCCCCCCCAGGAGAAGGAGGTTCCCCAGGGCAGGCTGGGAATAGAAATCTCTGGCCTTGTACCTCCCAGGCTCAGCCGCCCAGGTGCACTAGTCCCTAGCTCCCCACCCTCCCCCAACTCCGAGGGTTGTCTCCACACCCAAGGGTGTCCAGTAGCACAGGTGATAGTGGGTTATGTTGGTCCCCATGAACGAGAGTCAGAAGGCAAAAGCAACAGGGTGGCCCAAGCCAGAGGACGAAGATGGTGGCATGCCAGCAGGAGGGCCGGTACCCACACGTTCACGTACATGGCTGTGGCTCAGTGCAAAGGTGCCACACCGCCAGCCATGGAATTAGTTCCCTTTTCCGCCTTCCAGATGATTTTTCATCTCTGTAATTAATGGGCAAGTCATATCTGAACGGCATGGCAGGCAAATTGCTAGTTAGGAAAATCACAGATAATTTTCTCGATATGATAATGAAGGTTGTATTCCGTCTCTTATTCTCCCTGTTTTCATCCTACTTTTAAGTAATAAATTTGGCATTAGCGGGCAGGGTGTGGGGAGGAAGGAAGTAACCTGTCCCCAAAGCTGGGACCTGTCTTAGCCAGCCTGCCCTGACACACATACCAAGGTCCCCAGCTCTCGAAGATGGAGATGCTAGTGGGGACCCTCAAAGGAACAACCTGACATCCCGTGATTGATGGGGATAGTGCCGGGGTCTAGGAGCAGGTGGAGCACAGGGAGCCGTCAGGCTGTGGGCCACATGGAGTTGGGTCTGGGGTCAGTTTAAAGGCTCACGCCTGCCCTTGGGGTGCAAGAAAGAGGAGCAGGTACCAATGGCCTCTCTCTCAGCAGCACTGGAGGTCAACAGGCCCAGAACAGTCATCCACCCGTTCTTACCCCGTCCAACCCCCTCTCCACAGTGACCCCCTACTCTATTGAAGACACGAGGGTAAGCAGAGAGAGGGGGAGACAGACAGAGATAAAGAGGCTGCCAGCCATCTTGGCGGCCATCTTGAACCCCTCCCCCAACTCCCCCAAACGCACCACATGTTTGGATATGGAAAGACAAATCCTGGCTCTGGGTCCCACAGAGGCTGGGAAAGGAGGGGGCTCTCTGGTTCACACTGGGACAGGAGGGACACCCACAACGATGCCAAAACTGGGGAGCAGGCAGGGTGAGAGGAAGCAGGAAGGTACAATAAGATGATGCCGGGCAAGGATAGGGCTGGGAGCTGACCTAGAGAAGTGTACGGACTGGACGCGTGTGCTTAGGGGCTGTTTGCCGGCGGGGTGCCGTCTTCACATAGGTGCTTGGGGCACACTGAGCTGAAGCCGTTTGAGGGCTTACTCTGACCACTGCCTGAGTACACACGACCCTCCCACGACACAGACATACAGCACACACAAACTGGACTTTCATCCCAGGACCCTCAAACGGGACGATGACAACCGAGCCACACAGCTCTATTTCAGGAACACCTAGAAGAGGGGAGAGCTCGTTCCGGTAGCTCTAGCCTGTCAGCCTCCATCCGTGCTTAACCGGGTACCACCAACAGAAGATGCTTCACGTCTGCACCCGGGCTGCCCACGGTGCCCCTCCGGGCAGCAACCCACTCGACACCCAGACAGACCTCTCCCCACCCCCCACCCCCACTCCCCGCGCCACTGCCTCCCAGAGAAAAACAACCCTAAGCCCAGCATCCTGCGGTGCCAGCCCCCCGACATGGCTTCTCTGGGGATCCAGGGCCCGCGCGCCGCGCGCACACGCACCCTCTCCACTCACACCCAGACACCTACACAAACAGGGCGCCAAGCACCCGCGCGCACACGCACCGGGGACACGCAGGCACCGCCGCGCCGCTTCCCCACAAAGGCCGGCGCGCGCGCGGGCACACGCAGCCACGCGCGGGCACACTAGCGGTCCCCTCCCCCTGCAGGGCACCCTGCGGCCGCCCATCCGCACCCCCAGCGAGCCCCTGGCGGGCGGGGTAGGGTGCTTCCCCCGCCCCTCCCGCCGCGCACACCTGGCCCAGGTGCGGCGTGGCCCGAGTCTCCGGCACACTCACCTGTCCAGCGGCGCTCCGGGGTCGGCCGTGCGCGCTCCTCCCGCGGCTCCGCGAAGCCGGGCCCCCCGCCCGGCACATCTCCCGGAGCCCGGCCCAGGGGGAAGCGGGGAGGGGGTGGCTGAGCGAGGGCGGACTCCGTGTCCCTGCCTTCCTCGGGCCCAGCACTGCCGCCACCGACCAAAATTTAAAAGGGGGAGGGGGGAAGAAAAAGGAAAGAAAAGGCCGATCGCGGCGCTCCGGAGGCGGCCCCGGCCCCGGGCGCGCGGGTCTGCGCCCCTCCCGGGGAGCGAGGCGTGGAGGCGGAGGGGCGGGGGCGGCGTCAGAGCTCGGGGGGCTGGGGCGAGGCGGAGCCCCCCGAGGCGGCGCCGGCTGCCCGCATCTCCCCCGCAGCTCCGCGGCCCCGACGGAGGCGGCACGTGTGTGCCCAGGCGACTTCCCAGCGCCCCCCGGACGGCAGCGGGCGAAGGGTTAACGCGGCAGCCCGGGCGGCCGCGCAGGCCCCCGCCGCCCGGCGGCGCCGCTCCTGGGCCCGCGCGGCCCCATCCGCCGGGGCGTCTCCGGCTGACGGCGGGGCGGGGGCGCCGCAGCGCCGACTGCTCCCGCGCCGACCGCTAGCGCTGCCCGCGGGGGGCCGGGGCTACGCAGCTGGAGGCAGGCGCGGCGGCGTCGCGCCCCCGGGGTGGCCGGAGCAGGGGGCGCGGGGCTGGGCCCGTGGGCACCGCAGGCTGCGCGGAGCGAGCGGGCTCGGGGCACCAGCAATGACAAGCCGCCTGCTCTCGGCGCTCCCGGGCCCGCCGGCTCCGGGAGGGGGGGGCGGGCAAGCGCAAAACCTGGCCTGGACTAACCGCCCGGGACTGGCCTCCTCAGCCCTTCCGTGCGTCCCGGGGACGGGCCCGGAAACCTGGCCTGGAGTTCCTCTTGCCTCCCCCAAGAAAAAGTGGGCAGAGGGAGGCGACGCGCTAGATCCTCTAGATGGGCCAGGGGGTGGTGAGGTGCGGCGGGCGGCAGGAAGAACCGGAACGGATTCTGCAGCCGGGCTGTGCAGAAAGGCGCCTAGCTGGTGAGGGGTAAATGGAGAGCTGTGCAAAGATTGCGCAAAACCTGGCTCGGATTAGGAGGAGCGGGCAGGGGCGGCGGTGGGAGAGAGGGGGGGTTGGAGCTGCGACAGGGCCAGATGCACCCGGGGCACGCAAATTTCGGGCCGGATTCTTCTAGGGGAGATGGAGTAATGCGTCAGGCCTGTGCTGTGGCAACAAGAAAGACCTGGACCAGAACGTCTCCGACCCGGAATTGCAGGAGGGTCGGAGGTGGGGGGTGCTGCTTAGTGACTGACAACAGCGTAGGCTGCCCCCCATCTTCCTGACAGCGACGTGCGATGGGGAGGGACAAAATGAGGGCTGGACTGAGGTATGGAGGGATCCCGCGCGTTAGCTGCAACGGGGCGGGCAGGTAAAAGCAGTATCTGGACCCTGGGTGATGCGACAGGAAGGGGATGTGGTGTGGATCCCGCTACCCTGGGAGACCAGACCTACAATAAAAAAAAAAAAAAAAAAGGAGGAACGCAAAGCCAGGACTGGAGCGTGGGCGGAATGGGATGAGACACCCTCCCCTTAGTGCCAGCAGAAGAGTGAGCCTTGGCAACCGGACAGGGGCCTGGAGCTGACCAGGCTGCTGGAGCCGAGGAGAGGTTAGTATCTATAAACGCCTCAAGCGTCTAGCTTTGGAGGGGGTGGGTAGAGAAGAAAAAAAAAATTGAATTTTTAGGTTGCTGGCGGGAGCAAAAGCCCGGTGCAGATTTTCACAATGTAAGAACTATACTGCAGGTGATGGACTCGGAGAAGTAGGGCACCGGACCGGGCTTGGATTCCTAGGCATCGGATTTAGTGTGTGAGGACAGAGGCTGGGTTTAGGCCCCGGCCACAGATGAAGCTTCGGGTTCCCTCTCAGGATGGGAAGGCGGTCGACCTGGCCCAAATCTCTGGAGCCAAAGCTACCACTGACTAGACCCACATTGGGGCTATAAAACCGAGCCTTGTGCCCAAACCAGGCACTTCAGCAGTACAGACAACTCATGGCGGGGGGTTGGGGGGTACAGAAGCGGGAGTGGTGGTGGTGGGAAGGCCTGAGAGGTGAGAGTGGAGCTTGGAAGCTGCCGCGCTGCGAATCCGTTTTACGAAAGATGGGCGCAACTCTTAAGATTGATGGCTGGGGAGGAGCGAAAACCGGGCTTGGATCCTTGGGGAAGGGAGTCCATCGAAAAGCAACCTAAATATCAACTCAGGCAGCTTATTCAAGTTCAAAGTCCGGCTGAATTTTAGCACTTTGGAAGCCTTGAGAGGGCAGGTAAAGCTTGATGTGGATTTTCCCAGAAAGTGATGTGCTGGGGTTAGAGCGGGTTTAAAAGTCAGTCTCTGTGTCCATGGAAAGCAACGCTTTGCTGACCAGACTGTCTGCTGAGTGGGTGAAAGTCAGGAAAGGCTTTGAGAGTAGAAGAACTTGGGTGGGTCTTGAATAGGAACAAAGACTGTCCACAACAGCCTGAATGTGTACGGTAGACCTTTAACCTTTTTCCAAGAATCCCTGTTAGGGTGCCTGTGCTGGTGGCAGAATTTGGTGGAGAGGCATGGTTGGCTGGTTAAGAACTAGGAGCCACCATTGTAATTTTCATCCCGGCTTCTTTCAAAAACACACTTTTCTCCCAGGAATGGGAGTTCTCGGCTCTTCACAACCTAAAACCTGTGGCCCCAAACTTCAGGGAGAAGTGCTGACCCTCTTCCCGCACCCTCAGGAAAGACTCCATGTTTGAAGATAATCAGCCATGAACCTAAGTGACCAGGCCCTGGGAACTGAATCCAGGGAACCAAAGATACACCTTGGGGGCAGAAAGGATCCTATTCTTTTGTGACTGACTGATGGAGAGTAGGGTCCCGTCGCTCTGTGCCTCAGTTTCCCACTCTGATTTATCAACGATTATCATGGAGCTCTGGAAAGCCTTCCTCCTCACACATCTGCAGGTGTGAGAGTGTGTAGCACTGAGGCTAGGGTGTCCTAATGGCCTAGCTGTGGTTGCCCGGCGTGTCTAAGGACCTGGGCTCCACCTCCAGCCCAAGCGGAGAGGGAGGAGTCCTTTAGCTACTAGCTTCCTTTCTCCCCCAGAATCCCACCCATCCCTACTGCAAAAGCAATCCAGAAGGTAATTCGAACTAACATTCTCCATTATGAGGAAAAGTCGTGGCATATTTTAAGGACCAAGGCTCAGTTTGGAAAAATCCTAGCAGGACTTCCCCTCCCCCTCTGGCTTTCCAGATCCCTTCTCTCCCCAGTTCTGGCGGTCAGTGGTGGCGGCCCCTGGTGGCGGCCGAATTGGCTTGCCAGCCTCCATCCCAACAGTAGCTCTCCGGTTCTTGGGCAGAGGGCTCACAAGGCAAAGGGTGCAGGAAGGCTGTGAACGCCAAGAGTCACCCCACACCCGGACTCTCGGCCTGCGCAGTCGCACTGGAGGCTGCGCCGGCAGCCGGGCTCGGGGAATCACAGCTTACGCGCTGCGCAGACTCACCCCTGCGAGCTCCGCTATCCCCTCATCCCTTAGTGGTACCCGAGGCCCTGACACGATGCACTTCACTACTAGCATCCTGCCCTTCGCTTCGGGACCCTAAGCAGAGTGACCACGTCGTTCTGCACATCTTTACGCACAGGCTGTCCGATGTCTTGGGTGCCCCGAGTCTATAGGCACGACACCCCATCTTTTGGGCACCTTGTTCTAGAGGGGAGCGATAGGCAGAGTGTCCCAGCATTAAGGTACCCAGTGCGTCATTGGGATCCCATAGTCTGAGCGTCTAGCATGTTAGACGCCCTTCTCGCCCTCAGTGTGTGGGGCCTACGGGGCTCAGTGAACTCTTGTCCTGAGACAGGGTTTCTCTGTGCTGTCCTGGACTCGCTTTGTAGAGCAGGCTGGCCTCGAATTCAGGAGCGTGCTTGCCCCTGCTTCGCAGAGTGCTGGGATTACAGGCATGCTCGCCACCGTGCTACATGCTCCTTATTTGCCTCGCGCCCAGCGCCTTCCAGGAAGCTCCTGCTCCACCTGCGACAGGGAGCCGATCTGTCAGGAGAGCTGGATGACTGGGATTTTGTGCACCTCTGCGGTCCCTGGGAGCTATCTGTACCAGATCCCTTGAGCAATTTTTGAGTTCCATCCAGTACCACACTCAGTACCCACTCCAGTGAGCAGCAAGACAAAGACATCACAGAATTCTGGGCATTGTGGCACACCTTGCTTTAACCCCAGAACTCAGGTATTTCAATGGTGGTGAACAGAATGTCTCTCTTCTGGTACTGACAATCTAATTGGTGAAACAAATACAAGGCCCTGCAAATGCATAAAAGACAAATAATTCAGGAATACAAGTGCCACCAAGAAGAGGAAGGGAGGAAAGCAGACACAGAAATGGAGGCAGGTCTTGTCGTGCAAGAGCGGAACTTCAGACTGATTCCGTGTTAAGCATTTTCTCATCTACCCAGCCCTACATCTTCAATTAGGGGAGCTCCCCGAAGCTCTCTCTGTTTGAACAAAGATCTGAGAAAAGGCAAGAGCCGCTGGGTTGGGGATAGGTAGCCTCTTCCAGGGCCCTGAGGAAGGAACATTGAGCAGATCAATGAGGACCCTTCAGAGGAAAAGAAGGAGGGAAGAGAAAGCATCGTGTTGGCTTCCCCGGCTGTGAGGTGCCAACTATGGGAAGTTGGTGAGAGAGGAAGGAAGAGTGAGAACTCACTCATGTGTTCACAGGTTCTCTGGCCACTGTGGGGGAAGACTATAGGGTCAAAGGCAGTTGCTAAAGACTTGGTGATAACTTGACAGTCCAGGCTCCATGCTGATAGTGAGGCCCTGGAGGTGGCAGTGGAGGTGGGGAGAAAGATTTGAGGGGCTTGGGTGTGACTCTGCACCTACCTGAGATCCCTCAGTGAGGGCTAGGAATGTAAGTCAACATCCGAGCGCTGGCCTAGAATCTCCCAGGCTTAGACTCTCTGCCATGGCCTTATTCATGGCAGTGGTTTCACACCCAGCACAGCACAGGCAGTGGAGCAGATGGAAATGGAGTGAGTGCAGAAGCAGATCTCAGTGCGGCTGAGCATCAGGAAGGGTGGGGAAGCTGCAGAAAGGACACTTGAAGGTTAGACTCAAGATTCACGCTTGACCCACCACCGAGCAAGTCGCTAGAGCAAAGCAGCCCTGGGCGTGTGACCCTGGTGAACTACTCTTTATAACAAGACTGTGAGGAAACCGCCTCCTCCATCTCAGAGATAGGACAGTTGAGGCTCCAGAATGCACAGAGCAATTATGGAATCGGAGTCAAAACTGGGTGAGGAGGCACACATCTGTAATCTCAGCACTCTGGAGGTGGAGTTAGAAATGCCATGAGTTTGAAGCCATGTAGTGTTACAGCATATGATTTCATCGACGTGAAACAGAGACAGAAAACAGGTGAGTGGTAGGCTGAGATCAGGAAAGACAGGAGCAGTGAGAGCTGAAAGGCAGGGTGTTCATGTGGGTGTGTGTGGGGAAGACTGGTAAAAATAAAGTGGACCTAGACATATGTACTAATCCCTGGGCTGTCCTAAATTTAAAAAAACTGTATGAGTGGGACAGCAAGATGCCACACACACAGATGTGTGCACACACAAACTAAATATACATTTAAAATGTGACAGGGGTGACCTGAGTGAGATGGGGAGACTGGGAAGATGATCATCAGGTGAGAGGCTGGTGACTGAGGCTGGCATAGCAGAGTAAGGGGAGGGTGAGGGGGATTAGGATGTTGTAGAGACAGACTCAGGGGTACCCCTTAGCCTTCATACTCCATGGTGCTCAGCATCCCATCCTTCTCATTCCTGAGCCCCTCTCCATATCAGTGTCCACCTCAGAGTGCTCTTGTCTGTTGTGTATGTCCACAGGCACACGTGTTGAAGGCGTGGTGCTGTTGGGAATTGACAGGAGTTGGAGCTTTATTAGAAGTCTCTGAGTTGCAAGGTGTTTTAGTTATTTTCTATTGTTGCAAAACAACATCATGGCCAAGGCAACTGATGAAAGAAGGAATTTATTTGGGGCTTACAGTTTCAGAGGGTTAGAGTCCATGAGCACCATGGCACAGAGACTGGCAGCCGGCAGGTGGCACTGGAGCAATGGCTGATGGCTCATAGGTGAGACACAAGCTCAAGGCAGAGAGAGCTACCTGGGAATGCTGTGGATTTTTAAACCTCAAAGTCATACCCCCTCCATAAGGCCACACCTCCTAACCCTTCCCGAACAGTTCCAACCACTGTTCAAGACCAAGTGTTCAAACATATGAGCTTCTGAGGGTCATTCTCATTCAAGCCACCACCCTAAGAATGACCTTGAGAGGAACTGTGGGACTCTCCTCTTTTCTCGTCTCCCCTTTCACCTCCTATCCAGGTGTGCTTAACCACTGCTCCTGCCAGGAAAGATGTGTTGCCTCCCCTCAGGCCATATGATTATGGAGGGGACCCCCAAAACTGTGGGCCAAAAGACATGTCTTTGGTGCTGGTGTGCACTCAGTTAGTGCCTACCTGCCACACCAGGCCTAACTCCCATCCTATCACCACATATATAAGTAGGTGAATAACCTCTCTTTATAAATTGATTTATTTCAGCATTTAGTCACAGACAATTTTTGTTTTTTTCTTTTTCAAGTCAACAACTTTATTGTCAGTTACATGATTCATGGGGGAGGGAGGAAGGTACAAAGAGTTAGGGATTGTAAAAAAAAAATCCAGGTTTATACACCTCATTCTGTTTACACATGGTTGCTGGGCTGTCTCCCCTGCAGGTACAGCTGCTGCACCTGCCAGGTGCCTCCACAGATGCAGGCCTCCAGGCAGCAGGTGCAGTAGCTTTTTTTTTTTTTTTTTTTTTTTTTTTACAGCGTGTGTGCATTTGAACTGTGTAACAGCAGGCGCAGGAGGAACTGGGGTCCGTGGTGAGCCAAAGCACTGGGTGGAGTCTGAAGACAGATGCTCAAAGCTATGCTATAAGGAAGTCTTCCTTTCTTTTCTTTTTGGCAAGGGTTCATGTAGCCCAGGCTGGCCTCTGACTATATAACTGAGAATGACCTTGGACTCCTGTCTCTAACTCCCAAGTGGGAGTGCAAGGATTACAGGCAGGCCCCACTGCACAAGGTCTTAAACGGTATTGGGGCTTGAACCTAGGGCCCTGTCATGTCAGGTAAGCCCTCCATCAGCTGGGCCACATGTGCAGCTCCTTTGTGTTTTCTCTTTGATTTGTGTCTTTTTATGGATACCAGGAGGCGGAGCATGTTGTTCCTCATCCACTGCTGTAAGTCCACAGTCCAGAACTGCTCCGGGCCAATAGTAGTGTGTCTAAGGAGGTGAGGGAGTAAGCAAAGAGTCCGGGAGGCTGCCGGCCTGCTCCAGTAGGTAGGTGGGCAGGCCGAGTGACAAGTGCTTAATAGGCGCCCAGCTGCTCCTGTTAAATGAACCGCGCTTCTTTCCCCGGCCACTATGGGCCGCTGTCCTACTGCTCTGTGGCAGCCAGGTGAGCCGGCCCGTGCCTTCTCCCCGGATGTGGGGGAGGCGCAGCTTCCTCCGGGACCTGGGGCAGGGGGAGAGCTGAGGTGTCAGGAGCTGGGGGTTCGAGGGAAGGAGATTGCAGAGCTTGTCTGAGGTGGAAACTGCGAAAAAAAGTGTGTGGGGAGGATAGGAGGGAAGAAAGGAGGAAGGTCACTTGGTGTTGCAGAGACTTGGGGGGTACAGGAGTAGAAAGGGGTTTGGAACACGTACCTAAGAGAAGGGATGAAGAGACAGGTGAGCAGGTGAGAAGGAAGAAGGGTCGCGGAGGGGTTGCCCTGGATGCTTTACTGGGGATCATGTGATTTGGACTGGGGTGTAGCGCTGGCCTGCTGTAGGGTGGTGAGCAGCCCCAGGGAAGGTAATGAGAAGGGGGAGAGGGAGGGAGGAAAAGGAAAAGGAGAAGAAGGAAACATTAGTGAGCCCCAGCGAGCTAAGGCAAAGGGAAGTCAGGTAGAGACTGGAGAGGACCTGGGACCCTCCTCAACCAGACAGTTCACAGATCGCCTCAGATGATGAGACTGGAGGGCTGAAGATAGGAGAATTTTCTGGTTTTGGAAGAGGATCCCAGGGTAGAGGTCCTGAGGGTGTTGCCCTAGGAAAGTCTAGGCAGAGTCCAGGCTGCAGAAGGCCACTGGGAGTGGCGTGGTCTGGAAGGGCCCCTGTGTGTAAGGAAGAGCAATTGAGGAGAGAGACAAGCTGGGAAAGGACACAAAAGGGCCTGGGTGGCTTCCACAGAGTAGGCGATTCCTAATCACGCCCAGGACCGTTGAAGGGGTTATAAAGCAGTATTGACCCAGGAATGAAAATACAGCAGTGGGGTGGGAGGGAGGCGGTGGGAAGGAGGGCCACAGTTGGGGAACTGAAGTCACACGTGTCTTTGAAGCTCAGTTTCTACAACTCCAGCCCTATGCTAGCACATGAGAACCCACTCTATTGAAAGAATGGATTTGGCAGAAGAACCAGAAGCCAGAGTGTCTGTGTGTGTTTTCTTATTGTTACAGTAGCCAGTGTCTGACTTACAGACACTGACTTACCTTGGCTCACCACGACCTCTTAGCCATATTACTTTTGGGCTTGTGACCAGACAGTGTGACGTCCGATGGTGCAAAGCCAATCGCTCCAGAGCAGGGAAGTGAGCACACACTCCTGACGGCGGTACTTGCCCCAGACCTCTCTTAGAGATTCGGCCACCCTCCTGTGGTTTGGTGAGACTTTGAATGGGAACCCACTCCTCATGTACATGCCTTGTAAGCGGCTGTCCACCTGGTGGCGATGTGTTGGAAGGGGCTGGGAACTTGGGAGGTGAGGCCTAGCTTGAAAAACTAGATCACTAAGGACATGACTTTCAAGGTTCTTAAGTCCTCAGACCCTGCGTTTCCTGCTTCCTGTTTGCTCTGATATGTGCAGTTCTGCCTTGGGCTCTCATGCTGAGGAGTTCCGCTTGGGAACACTCAGCTGAGCAAACACGGAGGGAGCCTTCTGAAACCGTGAGCCAAATACATCTTTCTTCCCTTAAGTTATTCTCTTAGGATTTTGGTCATAGTAATGACAAAATAACTAATGAAAGCACCAAGATGGGTACCAGGCTTTTAACACGTGGCCCCTTGGTGGAAGAGGTCCAGATCTGATCTATAGTTTGTACAAAATTCCCCAGGCTCAGATCTACTGAGTAAAACTGCTATCCTGCAACAGTTCCACCAATGGACTAATTCACAGTGGGGACAAACAGCAGACATCATGTGATTCCTTGCCTGTGACATTTAGGGCAGGCAGAAGCTATCCAGAGATAGTTCAGTGCTCAGGAATTCCTACATGCAGCAACCACAGATGTTTATGGCTGATAAGTCAAGAGGGAGACTTGCCCAGTGCATTCTGGGACAGGAATGGCATCCTTAGTTGCCACCTGCTGATGCCAGGAACATACTCTCCTAGTTGTGACACGGGGCTTTAAGGAGTAGAGGCAAAAATACTCTAAAAGGAAAGCTCTTGGGTGAGTGAGACTTTGTATAGAATATTCACTGCAACAGACTTCTGGGGTCTTAAGTGGTCCCTATCTTGAGGGAGATGGTGGTGACAAGTGGAGAATATGGGTTAAAAAAATAGAGGGACTGAGAAGATGGTTTAATGGTTAAAGTATTTGTCACATAATCATAAAGACCTGAGTTCAATCTCTAGCACCCCTGAAATGCTGAACAACAGCTTGTACTTGTAATCACAGCCCTGGGGAGCAGAGACAGGAGAATACCTGGGGTTGACTGGCTAGCCAACCTAGCCTAATGGATGGGCTCCACGTTCAGTAAGAGTCCCTGTCTCAAAACTTAAAGTGGAGGATTAGCAAGATGGCTCAGCAGTAGAAGCACTTGCTACCAAGCCTAGGCTCCATGCTGGGAACCCATGTGGTAGAAGGAGGGAGCTGACTCTGGAAAGTTGTCCTTTGTCCTCCACAGGTGTATCATGGTGTGTGTGTGTGTGTGTGTGTGTGTGTGTACGAAGTGTAACAAGAATTTTTACCTAAGTTAATAATAAGGTGGACGGCAACCAAGAACCACATACTATCTCTACTTCTGCTCCACCTCAGCTTGAACATATACAGACAAATCCACACAGAAAAGTTCCAGATCTGTCTTCTTGGTCATCACCAGCTGAACTTGTGCCTAGACTCTACCAGTGAGGAGTGGCAGAAAGACAGTCTAGAGTCTGACACTAGAAAGATGAGGCCCAACTTGGAGGTAGAGCCCTTGTCTAGAACCCTCCAGAGAGGGGCTGCAGGTATTATTCAGTGGTGCAGTACTTGCTTAATGTCTTTGGTCCTAGGCTCTGTTGCCATAAAAGTGCTCCTCTGTTTTGGACTGCACGTTTTAACTCAGTCAATGCACCCACCTGGCACTGTGTGGTCTTGGGTTCCATCCGCAGCATCAGAAATACAAGAATAAGAACCCAAGATGCAAGTGAATCAGAAGACAAGAGTCAACATGCCACAGAGCTAAGTAAAAGAACCCAGAGAACGTATGAGGTTTGGGCCTCTGTATGAAATGTCTAGGGCAGACAAACCACAGAGAGACAGAAAGTAGATCAGAGGCTGCAAGGGGCTGGAGAAAATAAATTATTGCTTTGAGGTAAAGAGAATTAAGAGATGATGGTCTAGAATTAAATCTAGAATTAAGAGATGATAGTCACATAACTCTTTTTTAAAGATAGATTCATTCATTCATTCATTCATACAGTGTTCTGCCTGCATGGACACCTGCATGCCAGAAGAGGGCACCAGATCTCACTATAGATGGTTGGGAGCCACCATGTGGTTGCTGGGAATTGAACTCAGGACCTTTGGAAGAACAGCCAGGGCTCTTAACCTCTGAGCCATCTCTCCAGCCCCAATTACACAACTCTTGAATATACTGAACTGTACTTTTCTCTTTTGTGGTGGGGCCGGAACCCAAGGCTTTGAATTGAAGCGCCCTAACACGGGGTTGTAGCCTAGCCCTTGAATTACACTTTTATTAGTTTGCTTGTTTATTTAGTCCTTCATATTTGTACATAATGCATTCTGATTATTGTGCTCTCTTGTCTCCCTCCTACCCTGTCAGCTCTCCTTTCTCCATACATATCTGTCTGCCACATTCATGACTTTTTTTTGTGAGCCACTGAATTTAACCAGGCCCATCTGTGTGACCCTTGGTTTGGTGCTACCCACTGGAGAAATAAAGAAAAGAAACCTTTTTTCTTTTCTTTTTTCTTTAGAAGAGAGTGTCTCATTCTGTAGCAGTCTGGCCTGGAACTATGGAACCTAGGCTAGCCTTAAACTAATGGCAATCCTCCTACTTCAGCCTTTTGTGTTCTGTGATGACAGGTAACACATCCCATTTCTGCTTGACCAAGTAGTACATTTCTACAATACATAAATTACCAAACCTTGGGCATTTTGTTATAGCAACAGGACATCCACAACAGTGACATCCACAGGTGTTGGGATGCGGTTGACTTTTGTCTTTTGTGGGAGAAGTGGCCACCTTCTGCCTGTTCCAGGTTTCCAGGCTTTCTAAAGCTGCACACTGCAGATTCAGGCCTGAGTTGCAGGTGGCCTCAGCTGGCCCAGCTGAGTGGCTGTCATTTGCCTTCTGGTCAGCAGCTTGAGCTAGCCTCTGACCCTCAGCCACTATCTTTTCAGGGCTCACAGGTCTGGCTAGGAGTGAATGCTCCCTGGAGCCAAGAGAAACATTTTCTTTCTTTTTTTTTTTTTTTTTTTTTTGTCTCTGTTTTGCCTCAGTTCTCTCTTTGCAGGAGCATCATCTTTCAGAGGCATAGAGTGGCCTCTTTCCTTTTGACCTTCCTTTTTTGTTTGTTTTTTTTTGAGACAGGGTTTCTCTGTGTAACCCTGTTTGTCCAGGAGCTCAGTCTGTGGACCAGGCTGGCCTCAAACTCAGAGATTTGCCTACCTGAGTGCTGGGATTGAAGGTGTGTGCCACAACTAACCAGAGCCTTTCATTATTTTATATTAATAAATCTGGCCATGGTGGCACACACCTGTAGTCTTGGCACTCAGAATGCCAGGGAGCCAGAAGCTAAAGGGCATCCTTGGGTACACAGTCAATATGAAGCCAAGAAACAGCATCCCCGCCAGCCCCTCCCTCCCACTCTTCCTTTCCTCCTCTCAAAGAGCCACACATATGCTCTGGCCATACACATGCATACATACATGAACGCACACGCACACACACGCACACACACACACACACACACACACACAAAGTGTAAAATTTTTTAAAAGAGGAAAAATGAACACAAGACTGGAAAGGCATCAAAGTAGGCAGTCCCTGAGGCCCCAGGCATTAAGCTTGCGGGCTCATGAGCAGGAAGACAGGACCACAGGTCCCATAGTCTCCACCAAGCCACCTTTTAGACTCAATATCCTTTGCGTGGCTAAGAGTGAACCCATGCCTGACATCCGTTTCTCACTCTGAGCCTGAAAAGTGAAAGAAAGGAGGGGACATTTTTTTCCATCTGTTCTTCCTGTGATGGAATGTGGTTTTCACTACTCACACCCACCTCTCCTCCCATCTCTTCTAGGCCAAGGGGATGAATAATATAAATTCCAGCAAATAGCTTTGCTGTGTGCTCAGTGGGTATGTGAATAATGGCTCATCTCTGCCCTGGGGAGGGAAATAGACCATGGAGATATTGAGGATAGGAGCCTCATTCTGTGTGTATGTGTGTGTGAGAGAGTGTGTGTGAGAGAGTGTGTGTGAGAGAGAGTGTGTGTGTGTGTGAGAGAGAGAGAGTGTGTGTGAGAGAGACTGTGTGTGTGTGAGAGAGAGAGTGTGTGTGAGAGAGAGACTGTGTGTATGTATGTGTGAGAGAGGAGACTGTGTGTGTTCACAATAACCATGTCACCCCAAATAACATTCTAGAACATCCAATTATGATCTCAACTGACCTTTCTTTCATGTATTTATGCATTTATTTCTTTTTGATTTAAATTCTGTTTTTTGGGGGGAAGAGTGTGCACAGCATCCATATGGAGTCGGAGAACAATGCTTGAAGTGCCTCTCTCTTCCTAGTTGTGGTTCCCCACCTTCTGAAGTGTGTGTTCTGGGACTTTGAACTCAGAGCTCAGGTGGTCAGGATTAGCAACAAGTGTCTTTAACTGCCTAGCCATTTGCTGACCCTATTTTTTTGTTCATTTGTTTGATTTTATTTTTAAACAGGGTCCTACTATGTAGCCCTGACTAGCTTGGAACTTGGTATGTAGACCAGGTTGGTCTTGAACTTACAGAGATCCACCTGCCTCTTCCTCTGGAGCCCCACCACGCCTGCCCCCTCCATGTTTTGGTAAGGGGGAACCCATTTATTTTTGATACAGCGTCTTGTGTGGTCCAGACTGGCTTCCAACTCACTATGTAGTTGAAGATGACCTTGAACTTCTGATCCTCTGATCTTCCTGCCTCCACTTGTTCAATGTGGAGCTGAGGATCTCCATCCCTGCCAGGTGACCTTTCTAGTTAAGCATCGCTGCCCTATGGACCCATTCCCACCTAGAATGAAGGGCTTTGTTAGAGAACACCTGAGTCCATTCAGTGACTCATGCATGAGCTAAGGCACAAGCTATGCAGTCTCCCAAAGTCTTGCCCTTCCTGGCTGCCTATTCTAGAGACCGGAGACAGCGATGGCCACAAAGAATTTGTGCTGGGGGTTGTAAGCACCCCTGTAATCCTAGTACTGGGGCACAGGGCTGCATCAAACATAAATAAGGTAAAGTATTGAGGTAGGCCTCTATACATGTGTACACACACATACATGCATACATGAGCACACACATACACACTGAAAGAAAAATTAAAAGTAAAGACCATTAAAGCTCTTAGTGAGCACTTACCAAGAACATACAAGGCTTGCACCTCCAGCTCTGCCAATGATGATGATGATGATAATGATGGTGATACATGAGACAAAAGTCCAGTAAACTGGGCCGGTGAGATGGCTCAGCAGGTAAAAGATGCCTGCTGTGCAACCTTCAGTTCAATCTCTGGAACTCACAGGGTAGGAGGAAAAGTGACTCCTGGAATGTGCCCCTGATCCCCAGACAAACAACTGTGGCAAGCTGGCACCCCCTATAATTATGGTAGGTAAGTAAGTAAACAAATAATATTTAAAACCCACCAAACTATGTCTTTCTAATGGGAGGAGCCTATGATGGAAATGTGGGATACAGTGGGGATGGGTTATGGCATATGCCTGTAATCCCAGCATTCCGGAGGCAGAAGCAAAAGGATCAGGAGTTCAAGGTCATCAATGGCTAGACAGTGAGTTCCCAGACAGCCTGAGCTCTATGAGACCCTGTCTCAAAAAAAAAAAAAAAAAAAAAAAATTCCAGGACACCATGAACACAGGCAGTTTCCACACAGCAGACATTATTGCTTTCAGGTCTGAAGCCTGACCTTCCAAGTTCGTGGTGCCAGCCTGTTCTTACAGACAGAGATGACAAGTCTTTGCTCTGCTGCCACATGTCCTAGAACTCCTACATAAGGTCACAGTCCCACTCAGGAGGTCCCTAAATGTCCTCACCTCCCACCTTGAAATATCATGACCTTAGAGAGGTAAAGGTTTCAACTCAGAAACTTAGAGGAACACAGATTCTGAAAACGGTACTTCTCTCCAACCTCTCATGTCCCCTTCCTCCCTGCGGTAGGTTATTAAACGTCAGCCTCCCTTCAGGATATTCTCATATCCTAGAACCAGTGAGTGTGCTTTTTTTGGGGGGTGGGGGTGAGGTCTTTGAAGCCATAATTAAGAATCTCCACATAAGATCATGGTGGGTTGAGGCATGCCTCCAGTCCTTTGACAATGCTCCTGTGAGGGAAGAGGAAGGGAGACAGACATAGAGACAAAGACTGAGCCTAGAGCTGCAACCCACCCCCTGCTCCCTGCTCCCCACAGCGCTGGGTTACAGACCCAAGCTGCCCTGGCCAGCATGGGTTCCCCACAGCTCCACCTCCCCAGTCAAGTCCCCCTAGTTTAGAGTTTGTTAGAACTGCTCTAGGAAATAATGCATTCCTCTTATTGTTTGTCTCCAAGCGTCCTCCCAGACTCATGTACCAACACTTGTTTCCCATCCGGTGGCAATATTCTGGGAGACTATAGAATCCTTAGGAGATGGGGCATAGGTGGCAGGCATCCCTTAGCAGCTTAGCCTTTGAAGGCCAAACCTTGTTCCTGGTCTTTCTGGTGTACACTCTCACCAGCCCAGAAGATGGCTTTCTGCCAGGCTTCCCTGTTGGGGTGTTTTGAAACCTTTAAACTGTGAGCTGGGATGACAGTTTAAGGCAGGGTCTCACTGTAGCTCAGGCTGGCCTCAAACTCACACCACCATGTAGCAGAGGACCTTGACTGAGTTCCTGGCCTCCTGCTCTCATGCCCTAAATCCTGGGGTTACAGGTAAATAGCGCTATGCCAGGTTTATGGCAATGCTGGGGGTGGAATCCATGACCTTGAGCATCCTAGGCAAGCACTTTGACATCTAGCTCACCGAAAAGTAATCCCTTTTCCTAGAAGTTGTTTCTCTCTGACATTCTGCCATAGCCAATGCAAAGGAGACCAATAAAGGGTTGGTGAGATGGCTCAGCAGGTAAAGTCTGCCCAGCCTGAAGACTTCAGTTTGATTCCTAAATCCCAGAATCTGGCAAGTTGTCCTTTGAACATACACACACACACACACACACACAGCATGAATAAACATAAGTGACCAGTTCAATTTCTGTCTCCAGCAGAGTCCTAAGAATTGTAGCAGGTTTGAGCTCTCCCACCTCCACCCCTCTCCTGCAATTGTCCACTCTTCTCCATTCAAGCTTCTGTCCCCTTTGTCCATGAAGAGGGAGCCACCTTGCTCAACCAGATGGCCATTTCTTACTGCCAGGACTGTGTGCCATTTGACTTCCCTCCACAGGCACTCTGTACCTACCAGACAGGCTCAAGTGAGGAGCACCAATGTCTGGGAAGCTTCTAATAGCCTAGATGACAAGCAAGGATTCTCCTCTTGGGCTTTGCTAGCATGTTGACTTTGGATTTCTTTCTTTCTTTTTTCTTTCTTCCTTCCTTCCTTCCTTCCTTCCTTCCTTTCTTTCTTTCCTTCTTTCTTTCTAAGATTTAATTATTTATTATTTATATAGCATTCTGCCTGCACACCAGAAGAAGGCACCAGATCTCACTATGAGCCACCATGTGGTTGCTGGGAATTGAACTTAGGACCTCTGGAAGCATAGTTAGTGCTCTTAACCTCTGAGCCATCTCTCCAGCCTGTTGACTTTGGATTTCTGCCTCCAGAACCAGGGAGAATAGGCTGTGGTTACATCCTGGACTTATGACAGTAGCCCAAAGAGCCAATGAAGTTATTTTTCCCAAAGTAAGTCCCAAGAGTTTGCTTGGAGTAGAAGGGTAGTGTACCTGTGAGGTGAGCTCTGGAAATACCAGTGGGAAGCAGAAAAGAGTTGCAAGAGTCTTAGGGTATCTATTGCTGTGATTAAACACCATGACCAAAGTAACTCAGGGGGGAGAGAGCTTCATCTTACATTTCTCAGGTAACTGTCCACCACTGAGGGAGGGCAGGGCAGGACAAGGATAGGGCGCAGGAAATGATGCAGAGAACATGGACTGGTGCTACTGGTTTGTTCGCCATGGCTTGCTCAACTGGCTTTCTTAAAGCATCCAGGACCACCCGCCCAGGGGTGGTCCTCCTTCCCACATTAATCACCACCAAGAAAAAGTACCACAGGCTTTCCCACAGGTCAGTATGGTGGGAACATGTTCTCAGTTGAGGTTCCTCTCTCCCAAAATGACTCTGGCTTGTGTCAGAGTTTCCAGCACAGTCTCCCAAAGGCCCATCTGTTGAAGGCCAGGCTCTCAGTGCACCGGGGTTCACAAATGGGTTCTCTGCAAGGGATGAGCCAACTGTCCTGGGAGACCAAGGTCTTAAAGCCCATGGGCACCTCCAGGATCAAATTGACATTCTCTCATGCACAAAGGGAGAGAGTGGGGTCCCTGTCATCTGACACCTAGCCTGTTTGGGTCAATGTCTGCTGGCAGGGAAAAGAAATTCACTAGAAGTTTTAGCAGTTCCCATGTAAGCACCTCCCCTTGAGTGTGCATAGAACTCTGTGATCTGCCAAGAGAATGTGGCAAACGTGGTGGGATTGTCATTGCTGAAGTTAGGTTGTAAAAAGAGACTCTCTCGCTATCTCTTTCTCCACTCTCAATCTTGCTCTTCCATTCTTTCTCAAGGTCTCACTACATAGCCCAGGCTGACCTCTTTTCTGTTTTAATTGCCATGTGCCCATGGCCATTTAGCCATTTGTTTAATTTTTATTTTATTTGTTTGTTTTTTAATGATTTATTTATTTTGTTGTATGTGGGCTGAGTGTTTGCAGTATCCATTGCTTGCCTACCTGGTGCCGGCAGAGGTCAGAAGAGGGCGCCGGATCCCTTGGAACTAGAGTCACAGATGATTATGAACTGCTGTGTGGGTGCAGGGAATTGAACCTGAGTCCTCTACAAGAACAAGTGCTGTTAACTGCTGAGCCATCTCCCCAGCCCTGGTTTAATTTCTAAATTCACAAACCCAAACTGCATGTGTATTTCTGGTGTGCCCCAAGGTGTTCTGAGACATGTGAATACTTCGGAGCATCTAAATGGAACTAACTACCATGACCTTTGCCTTAACTTTGCCTTAGAGCAAAGGCAATATGAGTCCAATAAAAACTGCAGTGTGGAGTTTGGGTTTTTCTCTTTCCCAGGCTAGGGTCGTAAGGTCAATGCTCTTTTTCAATGATGAACAATGTACGGCTCTAGACTGCCCAGACAGCAGCGGGAAGTGATGGGAGCACAGACCTCTCCAGGGTGCTGTATTGCTAAGCCAGGAGGCTGGGTGGCTAAGTTTACTAAACACAGCAAATCATTACTAAACTAAGGGCTGGGAGAAGTTCATAAAGTGCTTGACTTGCATGTGTGAGGACCAGAGTTTGATCACTAGAACCCACATGAAAAGAAGTTGGGAGTGATAGCCTGCTTATAATTCGGGGGGAAGCTGGGACAGGGTAGTCTCTGGGGCTGACTGGGTGAGCTCAAGGATTCAGAAAAGAACCTGTCTCAAAAAAAAAAAAAACCAGGTGTGAAGTTGAGGAGGGCCCCAGAGTTGGGCCCCTTGTCTCCATGCAGCAGTGCACACAGGTGAACATGCGCTCACATGCATGCACACACACCAAATACACACGGATTAAGCTGCTTGCATAAGTCGGACTTACAATGCATTACCTATTACAAGCTGAAAAACAACTGTATCTCACGTATCCCCGTTTTCCTCTGGTTTTCCTTTTTTTTAATTTATTTTTATTTTATGTATTTTGACTGCATGTATGTCTGTGTGAGGGTATCAGATCCCCTGGAACAGGAGTTACAGACAGTTGTGAGCTACCATATGGGTGCTGGGAATTGAACTCTAGTCCTCTGATAAGAGCAGTCAGTGCCCTTAACTGCTGAGCCATCTCTCCAGCCCCTTCCCTCTGGTTATTCTTATTGCCTTCCTTTTCTCCTTTTTCTAGAAAAAAATATTTAAATATCTTAGTGATTTTCCTGGCATATATTTAAAAAAAAAAACTTTTTATTCATTTTTGTGAATTTCACATCATGTAACCCAATCCTATTCATCTCCCTGTCTGTTAGTATCCACCCTCTGCCCCTGCAACTCCCCCCCACAAAACAAACAACAACAACAACAAAATCTTCTTGTCACAGTGTACCCCACAGTTCACCCTTTTGTTCGCACACTGCAATGAGTCATTGGTCTGCTTCAGGGCCTCTGCCTTTTGTGACACCATCAATACTGGAGTCTCACCAGTACTCCTCTTGGATATCCTGCTGTTGCCCTGTGTCCTGAAGATCCTGCAGCTCTGGATCTACAGAACTGGCCCTTCATGCGCTCCAGCAGTTCATGGATGGGGTGGATGTTGGGGTGGGCCAGCTCAGAGCCCTGGGTCTGCGCCTGGGGGGTAGCTGAGTCGACTAAATATCTTAATATGTGACTAACTCAGCTACCCCCGAGCTCTCCCGTAAGGCCCGGCCAGCCCACCCACTGCAGGCAGCAGGGGGCAGGGCCCATTCACTCACACTCCGGCCCCAGGCCCAGCGCTCCTGTGCTGCCCTGACTAGGTACAGGCCCCATTCTCCCCAGCACTGCAGCAGGTGATGGGCGGGGCCAGCTCTGCACAGTCCTTGGATGTTGACTTGGTCCCAGGCAGCTGCCCACAGAAACTTCCCCATATCCTTTGGTGGTAATATGTGGCACAGAAATTGCCTGCTTCTACATGGCCATGGACCCAGACATGGCCCTCAGCAGCAGCTCAAGCTGAGACTTCACCACGGCCTCAGAGGGCAGGGCAGGTCACTCACACCGGGCTACTCCTCCTCACCCCTCCCCACCCTTGAGTCTTCACTTCTACCTCTCCTCATGGGGTTCAAACCATTCCATTGCTCTTTCCCTCCCATTTTGCCACCACCTGCTTGCATCATAGCGGCTTCTGATTCTGATTCTGATTCTGAGACACCAGGTGGCCTCTGGTGTCTCCTGCCTGTTTGCATCTCAAGGTTGGGTCTCTCCTAGAATACTTGTGTTTGTTTATTTGTTTGTTTTATGAATCGAAGCAGGAGTGGTGGCTCACTCTTATAATTCCAGCCCTTGGGGAGCTGAAGCAGGAGGATTACTGTAAATTCAAGGCCAGTCTGAGCTATATAGTGAGACCTTGTCTTAAAACAAACAAACAAACAAACAAAAAATGGGCTGGTAAGATGCCTCATCTGGTAAAGGTGCTTGCCACCAAGACTGACTCCCTGAGTTCAGTTTCAGGGATGTACATGGTGGAACCTGGGGGCAGGAACTGAAGTAGAATCCATAGAGAAACACTGTTACAGCCTTGCTCCTCATGGCATGTGCCGCCTGCTTTATGCAACCCAAGACACTCAAGGGTGGCATCACTCACAGTGCTCTGGGCCCTCACATATCAGCCACTGATCAAGAAACCACCTCCACAATCTAATGGTGGCATTTTCTCAATTAAAGTTCTCTCTTCCTACATGACTCTAGCCTGTGTCACGTTTACAAAAAATTAACCAGCACCCGTGGCCACTTTGGGACTCCAAAAGACAATCCTCCAATCCTCCTGTCTCAGCCTGTTAAGTGCTAGCTAGGATTATAGGTATGAGGCAAAACAAAACAAAACAACAAAAACCCTGCAGGTATGTAGGCCACTAAGTTTAAAAGTCGTTTGTTCATGGTCTGAGAGAACTGGAAATGTTCCTGGTGTGGTAGCTGGGTTATACTCCAGACTCTGTCTCCAAACAAACTAATGCCAGTTGGTGGTGACACACACCTTCATCCCAGAGCTCCAGAGCCAGAGGCAGGCATATCTCTGGGAGTTCGAGGCCAGCCTGGTCTACAGAGCTAAAGACTCAAAAAATGAAACAACAACCAAACAACCAAGCAAACACACGAACTAATAAAGGATGGCTGAGTACCACAGGACCAGGGAGAGGACTGCCAAAACCCAGTGGCAGACCCAGGCCCTGTAGCCTTTCTTCTCACTCTTCATGCCTGCACCCACAGCCACGCCTGTCCACTGCCTCCACGGCTATCCTAAAGGTGTCTTCTTCCACATACTCCTGGCTCAACTGCCACCCCAAGGGTGTCTCCACCCAGCTGAGGACTCTAGTTTGCTTGTCTAGCTTTCCCTGGGGAGGGTGTTCTATGGAATGTCTCGTGTGTGTGTGTGTGTGTACCGTATGGCTGCAGTGCCCGCAGAGGGCAGAAAAGGGTGTTGAAGCTCCTGGAATGGTAGTTGTGAGCCATCATGTGGGTGCTGGGAGCCTGATCTGGGTCCTCTGCAAGATCAGCAAGTGCTCTTAGCAGCTGAGCCACTGTCTCATTTTTGTTTTTAAATATGTGTGTGTGAGTGTCTGTGTGTGTGTGTTTATGTACACATATGTGCAGGTACCCATGGAATTCAGAAGAGGGCATCGGATCTCCTGGAGCTGGAATTAGACAATTGCAGTCTGCCCCAAATTGGGTATTGGGAGCTGAACTTAACGGCTGAGCCATCTTCCCCAGAGTCACAGTTGCTGTTTGAATCATAAAACCAAGCATGGCACACAGTAGGTACTCAGTATCAGTGCAGTGAATTAAGATGTCCAGCGAGATTAGACCAGCTCTCTCCCATGACCCTCAGTTCCGAGGTCACCAGAGCTCCTGACCCTGTATACAGCGCCTGTCTGTCCTTCCTCACACCCATGCTCAGCCTGAGCTTCACAGTCTCACCCCGCCCGCCCCCACCCCCACACGTGGCCAGCACTCATTAAGCAATTGCTGAATGCACAGGTCATCCAATCACAGGACAAATGTTTTTATTTCATTCTCCACTGCTGCTGTCCCCAATTTACAGTCAGAAAAATGCAGGCACAGAGCAGCAAAGCCCTGTGGTTTCTTGTGTGTGGTTTCAGGGGATGAGGGTGGCATTTGCATGTATGTGTTTTTGCATGTCAGGTCAGAAGTGAATCTCACATGCTGTTCTTGGTTGATTTTTTTGAGACAGGGTTCCTCTGTGTAGCCCTGGCTGTCCTGGAACTCACTCTGTAGACCAGGCTGGCCTCCATCTCACAGAAATCCATCTGCCTCTGCCTCCTGGGTGCTGGGATTACAGGTATGCCTAACCATGCTTGGATTAGAGATCATTCTTTGTGAGTGTGTATGTGTGTGCATGTGTATGGAAGACAACTTGCTGGAGTGGGTATGTGAGAACCAGGAATTAGACTCAGGTCATCAGGCTTGGCAGCAAGTGCCTTTACCAATTTGAGCCACCTTGATGGCCTTTCTTTCTTTCTTTCTTTCTTTCTTTCTTTCTTTCTTTCCTTCTCTCTTTTAAATACAGCCTCTCACTGGCCCGAGTATCTCTGATTAGGATGACCAATGAGCTCCAGGGACCCACTGCCTCCCCAAATTGCCTGCCATTATGCCTGACTTTTAAACTACGGGTTCTAGGGATTGAAACCAGGTACTCACAGGCACTTTATCAATAGAACCATCTTCCAACCTCCAAGTCATAAGCATCCTAAAAGTGACACAAATCCCAGCCAAGGCTTGTATTCCAACTAAGCCTGTCATGCTGTCACAGTGCTAGTGTCTCCAGTGACATTCAGCTTCTGTGGGGGGTATGATGGTCAGGAGATGAAGGCCAGAGGAGTGGGAGTCAAGTTCATCCTCAGCTACATATTGCATTCAGGGCCAGCCTGAGCTATCCAAATGATGAAGATGATGATGGTGATGCAAAAAGAAATTTAGCTTGTGTCCAATGGTTAGTTTTCTTTTGACATAATGAGCCCTGTTCCCTCTCCTGTTCTCACTGAGGTGAGATCATCAAGGTATGGAATGATGAGCTTGAGCCAGCAGGCCCAGTTGAGGAGTGCCACTATCGCCTCAGAGAGATTACAGGCCAGTCAGATGTCTATAGGACACGAGAGTGGTGCTGGTTTCAGAAATGGAGGGCGGTCCTTGATGGGGATAATTTAAATAATGACAATTAGTCACACAACAGATTTTATATGAAAGAGGTTTATTAGATGGAGATGAAGAGAGAGAGAGAGAAGGGAGAGAAGGACATGATGGGAGAAAAGAGAGGGGCGCCCCGACAGAGAAAGGGGAGAGGGCAGGGAGCCAAGAGAGGCCAAGAGGAGCAAGAGAGGGAACACGTGGCAGATTGTTCCCTTTTAAGGAGCAAGGTAACCACACCTTCCAGGTGTGGTTACCTGGCCGGTGACACATAATGACATCATAGGTTGCTAGGCAACCCAGAAGCAGGCTGTCTAAACACTAACAGTCCTGACATAACTCCATAGCCTGGGCCTGGATAGAGCGGTAAACCCGGACAGTCACAGGGGCCAAACAGCTGCAAGACTGTGGGAGTCTGTGCACTGCAACCTGCTATCTCTGCCTTCACTACATCTCTTCAGGCTGTGGGAGCCCAGCAGAGGCTAGGCCATAAGAGCACAGCAGCCCTCAGGGAGGAGCACAGCAACGCTGAGTCGTTGGAGGAGTTTCTGCTTTCTCTGCTGTGGAGGTCAGAAGCCACCTTAGAGACACCGGGCTGAGCCACACTTTCTTGGACAGCTGAGTCCTTCTGTGCCTCCCGCTCACTTCTGGTTCGTGCCAAATGCTGCTGGTCCTCAGCTTGGAGATATTTTCTCTAATATGTTCATGAGGTGGGACTTTCCTATCCTCTCCGTCCTGTGTCTGAGAGTCTTTGTTTTTGCAATATCCAGGATGTCTCAGGCGCCAGGCCTATGGCTTACCACACTGAGCCATACCAGCTCCCTATCACTGGTGAATCCCAGGCAGGTGCTCTCCTGCAGGCCACGCCCCTCAGCTCACAGGTGGGTTCCAGGAGGGCACTTTGAGTCTCATTGAAACTGTAACGCCACCCTCCATTCTTGCTCTCAAATATCTCTTTCTCTTTCCTTAGCTTTCTCCCCTGGGGGGGGAGGGGTTCTTGCTTTGCTATCTATAAAACCTGGAATTTTTTTTTCTAAGACAGGGTCTCTATTTAGTCCTGGGTGTCCTAGAACTTGCACTGTAGAGCAGGCAGGTCTTGAACTCACAGAGATCTGTTGTCTCTTCCTCCTGGGTGCTGGGATTAAAGGTGTGTGTGCCACCAGTTTCTAAAGCTAACCGTAAGAGCATCTCTCTCCGGGAGTTCTCATGTTCGCTCTTGCACGTGAGAAGCTGGCTGCCACGGCTCAGAGGGCCCAGTCTGTGCAGTCATCAGCGGGTACTTACCGAGCACATACTCTGTAGTGCACCATTTGGGCACTGAGGGTACTATGGTAAACCAGTACAAAATTCTCTGAGGGCTAACGTTCTTTATAGATGGGACCTGGTGAGGAGGTTACCCCCAAGGCGTAGGGACCACCAGTACTGTAGGGCACAGGCTCTCTGGGCCTTCTACTTGCTCGTGTTTGTAGCAAGCTTCCATTCCTGTCTTTCCACCTTTTCTATATGAGAACCGACGTTCAGAGAGGGTGACATGCCTGAGCTCACACAACTGATAATGTCAGCAAGAATCCAGACCCAAGCTGGAGCATTCCAGGGTTCAGGTGAGTCACGGGTCAGATGACAGTAAGACAGAGGGACAGCTGCTGGGGTACTGCTAGCTAGGCAGAAGTCTTTTCTGAAGGAGACATTGAACAGGTGTCTGAAGGCCGGCCAGCGGGGGACAACAGCAGGCAGCGCCCGTGCTGAATGTATCCGGGCGCTGTGAGGGGAGGGGACCTCACGGGGAGGGGGCGACAAGACTATTACTGTTGTATCCCCTGACCATCTGGGACCACCTTTCAATACACACTTGACATTTTGTGTGAATTTATTTTGTTTGTTTGCTTTTTCAGACAGGTTTTCACTCTGGAGCACAGGATTGGCCCAGAACTCACAACCCTCTTGCCTCAGCTTTCTAGTGCTGGGATCACAGGCATGTCAGGATGTATCACCTCTGACAGATAGAGAAACTGAGGCTCTGACCTGCCTGAGGGTCCCCCTGCCCCGCCCCATCAGTGGCGCTCGGAAGTGAACCTGAACTAGCATCCGCAGGCTGGGAGGAGACGGGAGATTAGTGAGATGCCAGAGGCCAGCAGGGATCAAGGGACAGTACTGCTCTGCCCAGGGCAAGCCGGCGCGGTCCTGGGACGCTTCAAGACAGATTTTTAAAACGCTACCCCAACCCCCAGTCTCACAGCGTCCAGAATTCCTGCCTTTTCCTTAAGCCGAGCAGCTTCAGGCGCTTCATTAGCGCCTCTGAGGCCCCGGCCGCCCTGGGGGATGAAAGCGGCGGAGAGGGGCGCCGTCCTAATTCCGGCTCACCTGGCAGGGGGTCGGGCGCTGAAAGGGACGCGGCTGGCCGGCCTCGAGGCCCCGCCAGCGGCCGACTGGACCCGCCGTCTGCGCTTCAAATGCAAAATCCGAGCAGGGGGGTGGGGACGCCGGTGGCCTCTGCTCCTCCTTTAATAGACCAAAGGACTCTGGCGGCTTAGCTCTTTTTCCTAATTTAAAGATATTTTCAGGCTTTTGGGAGCTCCCCGTGGCGAAGCAAGAAGGCTGGGTTTGGGGGGCCTTGAAACAGCCACCACGGTTGCCCACGGAGGGACCGGAGAGCTCAGAGCAGGGCAGACTGAGGCTGGTTAGAGTCCAAAGATAAGACACGGGAATCGTAAGGAGACTCGTGTTGGCTCTTTGCTCTCTGCCTCAGTTTCCCTCTCTGGAACCTCTGCAGGCCCCAACTAAAAGGTAGGACCGAGGTGCAGAGGTGCTTACTAAATGTGAACATCGGTTTCTCCTGAGAGAGGGCTCTCAGGGTCAGGCCTGGAGGCCTTGGGAGGCGAATGACTTGGGAGACAGATGGAAGAGGCTTGCTGCCTCCCAGTCTGGCACCCCGGATGCCAGGGCGGGAAGGAGAGTGGAGAGCCAGGCCGATGTGTGCAGCCGCCTCCATACCGGAGGATGGGAACCAGGACCGAGAACGGAGCTGCTGCCTGGAGTTAAAGAGAGTTGAAGGAGGACGCGAGAGATGTCTTCCTCTAGGTACAGCCCAGGCTGCACTCATTGCCTCGCCCTCCCAGGGCCCCTCCTCTCTTCCTCGCCCGCGGCACCCCTGCGGGCCTGCCAGCTCCCGCGCCCCCTCCCTCCCGCTCCGCTTCTCGGGTTCCTGGCCAGCCCAGTTCTCCCCTCCCCCTCCCCCCAGGACTGCCTCCCGCTCCCGGACTGCGCAGCCCCCCATCCCCCCGGAGCGCCTCCTCCCCGTCCCCCCCCCTCCCTGGGCGGGGCCGCAGCCGTCTCGCAGGCGGAGGGAGGGCGCGGAGGAGGGAAGGAGGGGTGTTTGGAGACGCTCCCGCTCCCCGCCCGGGGACCTGGCACCCGCGCCCACCTCTCCCGCACAGCTCGAGGCCCTCAACATCGGGGTTCGAGAGCTTTCGGGGATCGCTGGGCGAGGCGGCGGCGCCTCAGACCCCTCCAACCCTGCAGGTGAACCTCGGGGTCCGCGGACCGGGACGCAGCTCTGGCTGTGGCCCAAAAGGGCGCGGCGGCTCTAGAACCCGCTGACTCCCGCCTCTCCATCCTGCCCCGCACTGCCCCTGCCCACCGCCGCCCGTCCCCTCCCCGCGTGCGGAGCCGGGAGCGGCCCCGGAGTGCAGGAGGAATCGCACATAAATCTGCCCTAATGATGGTGGTGCTGATGAGACCCCGCAGCTCGCCAGCCGAGCTCCCGCGCACTGCGCATGAGCAGCAGCAGCGGGCGCTCCCCAGAGCCTGGGACTCCTCCACACTTCTGACAGGCCTAAGCGGGGATCCGGGAGCCCAAGTGTTTGGGATGACATCTCACCCGGCGCTTGCGCTGCGGCTCAAGGGCAAGAATTACCGCCACGAGGATGGCGGCTTTCCTTGGCTTCACTTACTGCCAAGCCACCACCCCAGACCCTGAAGTCCCAAGGTGATCTGAAACCGTGCTAGGCACCCACAACGCGACTGCTTTCTTGTTAAGGGAGATCTGTCAGCTTTGGGTTTTCTTGTCCTCATTCCGTTTCTTAGCCGTGTGACCTTAGGCAAGCCGCCTGACTTCGCTTGACATTGAGTTTGCTGTATTGTACTGCACTTATATGCAACACACCCTTAAGACAACTTCCACTGTCACAGACACAGGAAACCCAGCAGTTGTAAGGGTGGGGCCCGGGGGAGGCAGGAATAGTCTGCTTCCAAAGATAACCTTGAGCTCTTGCACCTCAGAGCTCACTCTCTGGTGGCCTCTCTGTTGTGGTTGGCTCGGATTTAATACCATTGCTTCCGTTAGGGTCTGCTTAATGCCCTAGTAGCCCACTCATCCTTAAGACTGTGGGGTCAGAGGGCTAGGGGATGTGACTCAACTGCTCTCACACATGCATTTGGCTGTGAAGCCTGTCCCCAGCGCAGCGTGTAACTGGGCACGGTCCTAGCACTTGGAAGGTAAAGAAAGGGGAATCAGGGGTTCATGGCTGTCTTTGGCTATAGTAAATTCGGGGTCAGCCTGGTCTCCATAGTGAGTTCCAGTCAAGCCAGGGATACATAGTGGACACTGTCTGAAAAACAGAAGAAGAGGAAGAAGAAGAAGAAGAAGAAGAAGAAGAAGAAGAAGAAGAAGAAGAAGAAGAAGAAGAAGAAGAAAGGTTTCTTCCTGCTGCTGTGTGAGGCTCCTAAGCTGCCTAGATCCTGATGCCTTCTTCCTGGGAATCTTTCCCGACCTTCTGAATCAACAAAGGTGGACAATGGGAAGTGGAGACCTAGTTTCAAATGGGTAGTCCAGGCATGGTAGCCCAGTAGGTAAGTGCTTACTGCTAACTGATGGCTTGGCAGGTTCAATGCCCTGGCAGAAGGAAAGTGCCAGCTCTTGAAAGTTATGCTTTGACCTTTGTGTCCCATCCCTATAAACCAATAAGTAAATATTTAAAAAAACAGAATTCTAGAAGCCTTGACAACTCAGCTTTACTTTTCTGCCGTAGTAAGGGTGTCTGACTTTGCCCTTGAAGGCAAAATGGGTGTCGGAGCGCAGGCAGAGGCACCGTTCCTCTGTCTTCATGGATGTGCTTCCCACACCAGCTTTGACCTAATCCATGTTTGCAGAGGAGCCATAAGTTCTGTGAATCGGCCATTTATTAGGTGGACACCATGGTAGCTCTGCTTCCTGCACTGCAATGACCACTAGGTTCCATAAACTTCCAAAAAAACATGGCCTTCAAGAGGATAGTTGACATCTGGGTGTCTTCCTATTATTGTTCTCATTATGATTATTATTAGCAACAGCATTAGTTTTTTTTATTTGTTTGCTTGCTTGCTTGTTTTGAGACAGGGTCTCTCTGTAGTCCTTGCTGCCCTGGAACTGTCTGTGTAGACCAAGCTGGCCTTGAACTCACGCAGATCTGCCTGCCTCTGCCTGCTAAGCTAGGATTAAAGGCCTTTGCAACCATACCCAGCCTCTAGTCTATGTTTTGAGATTGAGCTTGGAGCACACTGTACGTGGCTACATTGACTGGGCACCAGGTCTCAGGGACCTTGTTGTGTCTAGCACCGGGGTTATCAGACAAACATTGCCATGCTTTTTAATGTGGGAACTGGGATTCAACTCAGACCCTCATGCTATTTAGCAAAGCACTGCTCTCATTTCTAGCTCCAACCTTTTTCTTTAAAACAAACAAGAAACAGTTTATGTGTGTGAGTGTTTTGCCTGCATGTACGTATGTGTACCACATGTGTGCTTGGTGGCTGATGAAACCAGAAAAGGGCATTGGATTCCTTGGGACTGGAGTTAAACTGATGATAGCAAGCCACCATATTGGTACTGGGAACCAAACTAAGGTCCATCAAGAAGAGCAGCTAGTGCTCTTAACTGCTGAGCCACCTCTCCTGATTTTATTTTTCTAAAAATAAAAAAATAAAAAGTATTTTTCTAAAAAATATGTTATCATTTTTCAGATAATAATATGTGTGCGGATGTGTGTCTGAATGCTGGTGCCCTCTGGAGGAGCAGAACACACTGAGCACTGAGCTGCCTCTCCAGCTTCCCATTAATTTTACTTTATTTTACTTTTTTTTTTTTTTGAGACCTGTTTTTCTGTGTAGACCTAGCTGTCCTGGAACTCAGGGCAGCCTGGGTAGCCCAGGCCAGCTTCAAACTGAGAGATCTGGCTGCCTCTGCCTCCTGAGTGCTGGGGTTAAAGGCCGGTGCCACTGCCACCTTAGAGCATTAGTGTTGTTATGATTTTAATTACGTGCACATGTGGGTGGGCATGTGCACATAAATGTGCCTGCAGAAGCCAGGAGAGGACATGGGATTCCCTAGAGTTGCAGGACAACAGAACATGTGAGCTGCCGTGTAGGTGCTGGGAACCAAATTCAGGTCCTGCTGCAGCCTCCTCTCTCCAGCTCTGTCTCAACTTTTCTTGTGTGTACATCATGCCCCACTCCTCTCCTAGAGGCACTTTCTTAGGTACTTTTCTATAGCTGTGCTAAGATTCCATGACCAAGGCAACTTATAGAAGAGTGTGGTTACCCTGGGGTTTATGGTTTGAGAGGGTTAGAGTCCATGACCACCATGGTGGGGAGCACGGTAGCAGGCAGGGAGCATGGCACTCGGAGCAGCAGCTGACACCTTGAGACACACACACAGGCAGAGCTACTGGGAATGGCTTTTGAACACTTAAAGCCAGTGCCCAGTGACATTCCACCCCCAAGAGACCACATTTCTTAATCCTCCCCAAACAGTTCCAGCAGAAGAGGATGTCAAACCCACTGGAACTGGAGTTACAAATGGTTGTGAGCTGTCGGGTGGGGGCTGGGAATGGAACCTGAGTTCCTGTCTCTGAACTACGGAGGCATCTCTCAGGCTGGAACTGGAACTATAGCTCTTGTCTAGCATGTATAAAGCCCTGGGTTCCACCCTCTGTCCCATGTGAAGCCAGATATGGTGGTGCACACTTACAATCCCAGCACTCAGGAACGAAAGTCAAGAGACCAGGAGTTCAAAGTCATCTTCAACTATGAAGCAAGTTTGAGGTTGGCCTGGGCTACATGGGTGCCTATCTCAAAACAAACAAGAGAACAAATGATAAAGGGATGTGGTGGCGCTGGCATGGAATCCAGCATTAAGGAGGTCAGCAGGATCTTGAGTTTAAAGCCAGTGTGAGTTACAGAGGGAGAACCAGCCTCAAAATAATAGGAAGAAGAGAGGGCTGTTTTTCTTTAAAATCGTATTTCCTGTGTGTATGCACATGTCCATACATGTATGTAGCCCAGGCTAGCCTGAGTTCCCAGCACCCACATAGAAAAGCCAGCACGGTGGTTCACAGTTAGAATCTCAGTTGTGGGGAAGCCACCACACACGTGGGTACTGGGCCTGCCAGCCAGCCTTACCTAACGGTGAGCTCCAGGACAGTGAGAGACAGGCTCTCAGATCACAAGGGGACAGGTCCTGAAGCTTCCTGATACTGGAATTTGACCTCTGGTCAAATTTTACACATATGCACACAAGTGCAAAGAAAGAGAGAGACAAGGGGAAGGGGGAAGAGAAAGGAAAGAAAAGGACAAAGTAACCGTGGCCTCCAAAATACAAATGCTAGATCTATTGAGTGGCCATTGTGCTCCAGTGCTTTAAGCCCTTTACATGATCCTGTGATCATGAGGTATGCACATGGTGGGCAGGCATGTATGCAGGCAAAGCACTCATGCTCGTATGTAGCCTGGATGACCTCGAACTTGTGATGTTCCTGCCCGCTTCCAGAACACCTGGGTTTTGCTTTGCTGAGCAGGGGTACAGGGCTTTGTGCATGCTAGGCAAGGATTCCACCAGCTGAGCAATATCCTCAGCTCTAGTTTTTTTTAGTTTGTTTTATTTTTAATTCATCTTTAATTCTTAATTCACTTTATTTTGTGTGTATGGCCATTTTGCCTGCATATGTATCTGCGTACCGTGTGTATAGTGCCTGAAGAGGTCAGAAGAGAGTGTCAGATCCCCTGGAACTGGAGTTGCAGCCAGTTGTGAGCCACTATGTGGCTGCTATCGAACCTAGGTCCTCTGGAAGAGCAGCCACTGCTCTTTATTGCTGAACCATCTCTCCAGTCTTAGTGTTTTGTTTTTTGAGTCATGGTTTTACTGTGTAGTCTGGGCTTACCCCAAACTCCTGGGCTCAAGCAATCCTCCTGCCTCAGCCTTCCTACACCCTGGAGGAGCACCACACTGCCCCCCCTTTTTTTCCTTAAGACGACTGGCCCTAATTGCTTGGCATTAAGAAGGTGTTGTCTCTACCTCTCAAGCAGGAACCGTAATGGGTTCCTGTCTAGTTAGAGTTTCTGTTGCTGTGAAGAGACACCATCACCAAGGCAACTCTTAAAGGACAACATTTAATTGGACAGACCTATGGTTTCAGTGGGGTTTAGTTCACTGTCGTCATGGCAGGAAACATGCTGGCATGCAGACAGACCAGGTGCTAGGGAAGGAGCTGAGAGCTCTACATCTTGATCCAAAGGCAGCAGAAAGAGACTGTGTGTCACACTGGGTATAGCTTGAACATATGAGACCTCAAAGCCCCACCTCCACAGTGACACACTTCCTCCCTTAAGGCCACACCTCCTGATAGTGCCACTTCCTATGGGCCAAGCATTCAGACACATGAGTCTATGGGGCCCATTTCTATTCAAACCACCACAGTTCCCACTGGAAAGAATGCTAATTGAGAACTTTAAATAAAATGGAGTAGACTAAATTATTTTTTCACATTTGGTGGCAATGCCTGTCATCCCAGCATTGGAGAGGCTGAAGCAGAAGGACCAAGAGTTGCAGGCTAGCCTGGGATACATAGGACCCTGCCTGAAACAAATGAACAAACAAACCAACAAACCAAGGGTCTGACGAAATAGCCCAGTGAGTAAGACTGCTTCCTGTGCAAGCAAGAGCACCAGGTTTGTATCCCCAGAACTCACACAGAGGCCTGGTGCCTATGATCCCAGTCCCAGGAAGACAGAGGGAGCTGGACCCTGGGGCTCATCTGTCAGCCATTCCAGCCAAATCAGAGACCTCCAGACCAGTGAGACCCTGTCTCAAAGGAGGTGGCTGGCCTTCCTGAAGATGACACCCGAGGCTGGCCCCAGACTCTGCACACATGGACATTTGGAAGCACACATACTTTTGGGTTTTTGTTATTGTTCTTCTGTTTTCTTAGAGAGGGTTTCTCTGTGTAGCCTTGACTGTCCTGGAACTTGTTCTGTAGACCACACTGACTCTGAACTCACAGAGATCCACCTGCCTCTGCTTCCCTAGTGCTGGGATTAAGGGCATGGGTTACCACCAAATGGACACACATGCATTTTTTTTTAAAGGAAGAAAAATGACTGAGGTGAGGGTGACCATAAAGTGCTGGTGAAGAATTTGGATGGTGGGTGACTAGGGGATAGAAAAGCATGTCCAGAGCCTGTGTGAGATGCTCAGTGGGGCAGAGGAATGTGGGTAGGAGAACTGACCAGGAAGTTGTCCTCTGATTTCCAGGTGTACTGATCTACAAGTAAACACTTTCTTTTTTGTATTGTTGGTTTTTGAGACATGGTCTCACTACGTGGCCTTGGCTGCCGAGGAACTCACTCTGTAGACCAGGCTGGCCTCCAAATCACAGAGATCCACACCTGCCTCTGCCTCCTGAGTTTTGGGGTCAATGGTGTGTGCCACCACAGTGCTTGTCGAAATAAATATTAAAAAGTAAAAATAAAAAATTGTCCCAGAAGGCTTGAGAATGAAGCCTGGTTTGGAATCCTACTCGGACCCTCTAATTTCAGGGTGACTTTGGTGAACCCCATCACTGCCTCGGGCCTAAGTTCCTTCTCTGCCTTTGTCTTTATAACCTGCCTCCCAAGACGACAACGTTGAGTGTCTGTCAAGCTTGAGGCTGCTGGCACCCAGCGGTTCTGCACTCCCAAGCCCAGCTACTGTGATTTTTGAGGTTCTCCAAGGATATGCTGGGGGAAGACCAGTTTCTGACTCAAAATCCGGTAGCCAAGGCACCTACACATCTACTGCACCTAGCCTGTTAATCACCTATCAGTCCCAAGAGTCTTTCTTCCCTACCCTTCCTCCTACCCCCCACCCCACCCCTGAATTTCTCTGTGTAGTCTTGGCTGTCCTGGACTGGCTCTGTAGACCAGGCTGGCCTCGAACTCACAGTGATCCAACTGCCTCTGCCTCCCTGAGTGCTGGGATTAAAGGCGTGCACCACACCCAAACACCCTGGCTGGACCAAGAGTCTAAGCCACCCCCACCTCCCACCCCCACCCTCGGGGGAATCTTTGTTTAGCCCTCCCCCAGTATATTCATTTTATAATCTCTCCGCAGGTCTGAGTCTCTACATCTTCCTGGATTATCTTTCCTGCCTTTCCCGAGCGGGGAGGTCAGGTGCAGGGTTTCGGGCTGACTGAAGGTGACACCAAGGTGGAGCAAGTGCTTTCCCATCCTGCCTGGCCGATGGGGTCTCCTGGTCGGTCCTGCTGTAGTGGTGAGCCCCGGCCTAGGGGCCGCGGTAACCCGTCCCTGTAGGCCAGGGCGCCGGGCTCAGAAGCGCCTCTCCTGCGCCGTCCCCCGCTCGAGCCCCTGCCTTCAGGCGGTGTGCGCGAGGCCTCGGTTCCCACCTTTGAAGAGAGTCAGAATTGAACGCTGACAAAGCCTCGGGTTTTTCGGAATTAAGGATGGGAACCATCCAGTGAGACCTGAGAAAATAAGGGTGAGGGTAAATGGGGAAACCGAGGCTGTCCCCCTCCAACAGGTGAGAGTTGGTCTCACTGGCTCCAGCCAGCATCCTTTTGGTGCTGTTTCTTGTCATCTGCCAACTCTTATCGGATGGAGGGCACAGCAAGCATGGGCTGTGGGATGTTCCTCCGTAGGTAAGGTGTTCGCCCGGTGTGCACAAAGCCCTGGGTTTGATCCACAGCCATGCCAAGACAGTGCACACCTGTAACCACCAGCTCAGCAGGTGGATACGGGAAGATCATCAGTTCGATGCCAGCCTGGTAGGAATCTGCTTTAAAAGAAAAAGAAAACAAGAGGCAGGTGGGTGGGGGTCACATTTTGCAAATCTGCAATCTCAGCACCTTCGAGGTAGAGACAGGAGAATCAGGAGTTCAAAGTAAGCCTTGGTTACATAGTCAGTTCGAGGCCAGCCAGGGCTTTAGGACCCTGACACGAACCCCAAAACAGGGCTGGAGAGATGAAGCACTGGGTCATCAAGTACCTGAGATTGGATCCCCAGATCTATTTAAAACAAAACAAAAGCAAACAAAGCCAGACATGGCGGCTGATGTCTGTAATCCCGCTGCAGGTGGCAGGAACACAGGCGCTCAGTGCCCAGACAGTTTAGTGATCCATGAGCTGAGACCCTCTTCAGAGATCTGGTGAAGAAGTTAGCAGGCAATCAGGTAGAGGACTGCCTGACATTAGGGAGGCACTTGCCTTGACCTCTAGTCTCCACATTTGCATGCACACACACACACATATGCACACCCACACACATGCTTTAAAAACCTTTCCTATTTTTAAATTTTAGTATTTTTATGGATGTTTTATCTGCATGTGTGTCTGTGCGTGCATGCTTCGTGCCCATGGGGTCGGAAGAGGGCATCTGATCTACTGCAAGTGGGGTTGTGAGCCGCCATGCGGATGCTGGGACTGAAGCAGAGTTTCTTCCAGGAGCAACCAATGCTCTTACCTGCTGAGCCATCTCTCCATATCCCCTCTTCAGCATCTTTTAAAGGTTTTAGTATGTAGCTCTGGGTCACCTAGAACTGATAGGCCAGGTTGCCTCAAACTCAGAGCTCCCTGCTTTCGCCTGGGATTAACATGTGCTGCCACGCCCAGCCCTAACCCCTCTTTTAACCACACCCTCTTTTCTCTCTCTGAAGGGACTTGATTCACAAGGAACAGTTACAGCTGCTCCAGAGGAAAAGGGCGTCGGCCTCCGTTCATAAAGGCAGCAAATGGGCGGCACCTCCTGTGCCCTGGCTGCAGGCCGAAGCTATTTACTGAGAGGCAGTGGAACTCTGTGGTCTTGTTCAGCTTCAAGGTCAGGCACCCTGTGCCAACCCGAGTCTCAGTGGTGGGCATCCTGACTTGTTTAAACCTCTGGCCAGTTTAGACAGGGAATCATTGTGTTGCCCTGTCTACCTGCCTCTGCCTCCCAAGGACTGAGATTAGAGCACTCACCACTACCCCTGGCTAGACCATTTTTCTTGAGGAAACATAAAATCACAAATTCGTAAGGCTCTGTCTGGAAACAGCTCAGTTGGCAAACTCCTTGGGGCATAAGCCCGGTGTCAGCCCTGAACCCATATGAAGAGCTGGCTGTGCTGGCACCTTGCTGTAATTTTAGCACAGGCTGTGTTGGGACAAACAGATCCCTAGGGCTCACTGGCCAGTTGGTTTAGCTTAATGAGAGACCACAGTCCCAGTGAGAGACCATGCCCCCCCCGAAAAAAAAAAAAAAGAACAGTTGAGGAATGATACTTTGGCCAACACCTGCACACAAACACAAAATAGATAAAGTGTTTGTCTGGGGTTGGAGAGATGGCTCAGTGGCTAAGAGCACTGACTCCTCTTTCAGAGGACCCTGAGTTCAAGTAACACCACCCTCACCCTCACGGCAGCTCACAACCATCTGAAGCTCCGGTTCCTAAGAACTGGACATTTTCTGGCCTCTGCTGGCACAGATACACACATACACATGAATAAATAATAAAATAAATCTTAAAAAAGAGGGAGAAAAGAAAAAGTGTTCTTCTCAGCACCATTCCAAGCACTCCACCTTCATTAATTCAGTTTTCGAAAGTGTTGCCGCTCAGTATCGTTGGTGACGTGTTTCCTGCCCTGATGAAGTTAGAATTTGTGTACTGTCCACCTGGGAGACAGTGGGTGTGTGACCCCAGCGGAACTGACATTCCAAGGCTGTTACATTTAACTGACTCTAGAACCTTCTAGAATGTCAGCAAGCAGGAATGTTTGCTGCTAGAACTTCAGCAAGAAAGAATGTTCCAGAAAGTGGATGCTTCGCCAGTGCTCCCAATGAGCAGAACCTGCCCTCAGCGGCTCACAACAAACGTGAAGCAGGAGTGGGAGGATGCATTTCCCCCAGGACTGAACGGTGGAAGGATACATGCCACAGAGGGCCTTCATGAGGCTGGGTCGCATGGTGAGGGCTGGGGAATTCAGCAATGGCTGCCCTGCCCACTGCAGAGGCTGAGAGCCCTCTACCTCAGCTGTCCCAGATCAGGAGGTCAGGGTGGCACAGAGAAACTCTGTAAGAAATGGCTCAGAGGTTAAAAGCACTGGCTGCTCTTCCAAAGGTCCTGAGTTCAATTTCCAGCAACTACATGGTGACTCATTATCATCTCTGAGATCTGCTGCCCTCTTCTGGGGTGCAGGCAAACATGCAGGCAGAACACTGTATAAATATGACAATAAACAGTAATAATATAAAAAAATCTCTTCTGAGACTCAAGGCAATCTCTTTAACTGTATTCCCCTATAAAATAAAAAAGCAAATTATGTATGTCCAATTTAAAATAACACAGAACATACATTAGCATTCCAGAAGCAAAGAAAGGGGACAGAGTGAGGAGATGCTGGACCAAAGCAAGATTGAAACCCAGCTGAGCTAACACTGAGTTCTGTGGCTCCATCCACGATGTCAAAGGGCTTAGAGGCTCAGCCTTCCCGCTTTGCTGCCTGCAGCACACGCCTGGGCTGGTCCCACTCCTGGTGCGCAGCTCTTCCAGGCAGCTCTCTCATGGCTCTGGCTTCTCCAACATCTTGGGGTCTCCAACACAATCCAGGCTTCACTTTCACACCTTCAGCAAAGGCCTCTCAGGGCCTTTAAGCTGAGGCCCCTCTGCCACCCATTTCCTGGCCTCAGCATCTCTCTGAAACCTTGGAGAGATTCCATGACATCTTTCTTTAACTCATGTGTTCGTCATGACCCAAAATCCAGAATCAGGTGGATGACACATCTAGTTTCTGTTTCCTGTTTAAGGTGGATCCTCCCTTGAATGACATTTGCAAAGATTTTGTTTAGAGCTCGAAGCGCTTCGTGCTCTTTCACACAGGGAAGGTTAGCTGGGTGGGGCCTTGCCGAGAGGGCATCTTTCCTTTATCCTTGGCATATTTGGCCCCTCCTTAATGGCACTGACACCCTTAACAACTGCAGCCTGGCTTGCTGGTGTCCCTTTTCTCCCCAGAATGAATGTATATTTTGTATTTCTTTCTGCTCCATTTGCTCTTTCTCATTGAAGACCTACATAAGAGTGACTGCTAATAACTATGCGGCATAGTCAATATTAGAATGTCTTGAAATCACACACACACACACACACACACACACACACACACACGTCCACTTAAATTTAGCTTCAGGTAATTTCTGAGGACATGGACAGAAGGCAGCCAGGTCATTTGCCCAAACATCACAAGAGTAGTCTCCATGACTTTTTGAGTGGGGCTTTTGCAGTCTGAATGGCTGTTGGTACCGCTGTCTTCCGGACTCCTGCTGGGATGGTCCAGTAAGCTCTGTGGTCAGCATTCTACCACCTTTCTGGTCCAGAGTACCGAACTATTCCCCATTCAGATTGAACAAAGCAAGAACCACATGGTCGTGTTCTTCACAGCAATGCCTCACAGTCTTGGTAGCAACTCTGTTGGTTAGCTGGTTAGTTTTATGCCAACTTGACACAAGCTGCAGTCATTTGAGAAGAGGGGACTGTAACTGAGAAAATGCCTCCATAGTCTAAGTGTGTTTCCTTCCTCCCCTCCTTCCCTCCTTCCCCTTTCTCCGTGTAACCTGGCTGTCCTGTCTCTGTAGACCAGGTTGGCCTCAAACTCAGAGATCCCCCTGCCTCTGTCTCCTGAATGGTGGGGTTACAGGCATGCACCAACCATCTGGTTTGAGTGTTCTCTTAATTAATGCTTGATATGGGGGACCCAGTCCATTGTGGGTGGGGCCACCCTTGGGCAGGTCCTGTGGTGTACAAGAAAGCATGCTGAGCAAGCCACGGGGAGCAAGCCAGTAGCATACAAAGAAACCAAGACTTTCATTACAAGTTGGCATTTCCCTAATGCCTAAAAACATTAAACAGTTTTAAAAGTATTTCCCAGCCCTGTGAATCCTTCTTTTGAGAAATTCTATTCACTTCTATTGATTGATTGATTGATTGATCTGTTTATTTAATGTGTAGGTGTGCATTCTTGAGTGTGTGTGCACATGAGTGTGCTAAGGCCTTTGGGGATCTGAAGAGGATATTGGAGTTGGTGTTAGGATTGTACAGCAGAGTTGTGTGGCTGGCTCATAAATCACGACACACAACTGGATCCACCTGGGAGGTTTTATTAAGGGAAGGGGAGGGTGTCACAGAGACCAGCTCTGGACAGGGTAGGAGAGAGAGGAGAGAGAGAGACAGAGAGGCTGAGAGAGACAGAGGCAGAGAGAGGGGAAAGGAGTTTTCTTGTAAGGTGACCCAGGCCACGCTCAGGCGGCTGCAGGTGGTCTGTAGGTGGCTTCACAGATGCCTGATTTCCCATTTGTCAGATCCCTTGGGGCTGGCCTTAGAGATGGCCTGCTTAGGGATTCCAACAGTTGGAGTTACAGGTAGTTGTGAGCGTCTATGTAGGTGATAAAAGCCAAGCTTGTCTTCTGTGAGAGCAGTAAGTGCTCTTGACACCTGAGCCATCTATCCAGCCCTGTAACTCATTTTTAACTGGGTTTCGTTTTTTTTTTTTCTTTTTTCATTTCTTGTTGAGATCTGCTTCAGCCTTTAACATAGTATAATTGTATCCATTTTCTTTTTTAGTTTCCATCTTAATTATAAGGTAAAATTATTTTCAAGTTTTCAGGCTCTGCCTTCCAATAAGTATGTCTCAATGGTTTCATTTCTCAAACTTTGTATACTTTGTTACCTGGACGCTCTGTAAATTCCCCAAGTGCAAAACCAATCAAGTTAAAGGCCAATTAAAGACACTTTGTCTAGCTAGTCAAAATAATGTAATGTTGCCTCCTACACCAGGTATTTACCTGGTTATTTCCTGGCTGCAGTTTTGTTACCTGGTTGATACTTGATTGCAGTTTTTCTTATAGAAAGTTTGCCTTAGAAGCAAACCAGCATCACAGCCTCTGGAGCCCTTTCTGTGGCCCTGATTGCAGTCAGCTTAAAATAGGTGTTCAAGAAACCATCAATATCTGGCCAAAACTGGTGTCTAAGTGCCTAATGTGGGACTTCCTGGGCTCCAACATTCTTTTCTTTTTAATTTTTTTTCTTTCTTTCTTTCTTTCTTTCTTTCTTTCTTTCTTTCTTTCTTTCTTTCTTTCTTTTCTTCCTTCCTTCCTTCCTTCCTTCCTCCCTTCCCTCTTTCTTTCTTTGGTTTTGTTATTGTTGTTCTGCGTTTAGGTTTTTTGTTTGTTTGTTTGTTTTGTTTTGTTTTTTCCAGACAGGGTTCCTCTGTGTAGCCTTGGCTGTCCTGGACTCTCTTTGTAGACCAGGCTCACCTTGAACTCACAGAGATCTACCTGCCTCTGCCTCCCTGGCATATACCACCATGCCTGGCTGTGTGTGTTAATATTATATCCGACCACTTTGCCAAAAGTATTTTATCAGCTCTAATAGTCTTTTGGTGTTTTCTTTAGGGTCTCTTAGGAATTATATCATCTATATTTAGAGAAACTTTGATTTCCTGTTTGTTTCCCCTTTATTTTTTTCTTTTGTAATATTGCTCCAGCTAAGACTTGAAGCCCTATATTGAACAGGACTGGAGAGTGGACACACTTCTCTTGTTTCTGACATTAGTGGTAATGCTTCTTCAGCATGGTGTAGCTGTAGGTTTTTGGTATACAGTCTTTATCATATGCTCCTTTCATCCCCCTCTCCCTTGACTGTTGTCATGAAGGGATGTTGAATTTTTGTCAAAGATTTTTTTTTCTGTCTATTGAGGTGATCATGTGGGTTCTTTTAGTCCACATTTATTTTTTAAGTTACATTTATTGCTTTATTTGATGTAATCTCAAATAAAGTTGTGAGTTGCACTGAAGTTGCAAATGGCTGTGAGCTGCCATGTGGGTTCTGGTAATCGAGCCTGGGCCCTCTGTAAGAGGAGCCATCTCTCCAGGTCCTCAGCTTGTGAACTTTTTATTGAGCTTTTTGTATCTATGTTCACCAGGAAGGTACGTCTGTAATTATTTTGTTGGTGGTTGCATTGGCTGGTTTTGTGTGTCAACTTGACATAAGCTATAATCATCAGAGAAGAAGAAGCCTCAGTTGAGGAAATGCCTCCATGCGATCCATTAGGCATTTTTTCAATTAGTGATTAATGGTGTAGGGCCCAGTCCATGGTGGGTGGTGCCATCCCTGGGCTGGTGGTCCTGGATTCTATGAGAAAAAAGGCCGAACAAGCTAGGGGAAGCAAGCCAGTAAGCAGCACTCCTCCATGGGCTCTATATCAGCTCCTGCCTCCAGGTTCCTGCCCTGCTCGAGTTCCTGTCCTGACTTCCTTCCGTGAAGAACAGCAATGTGGAAGTGTAAGCTGAATAAACCCTTCCTCTCCAGCTTGCTTTTGGGTCACTGTGTGTCATTGCAGCCATAGAAACCTTGACCAGAACAGTGGTAGCTTAATCTATTCTGGTTTGGGTGCTACATTGGCCTGATAAGAAGTACGTGGATCTCCCTCCTTTTTTATGTCCTGGGATAGCTTGAGTGTCTTTGGTTTAATTCTTTGAGGTTGAGGTTTCTCTCAATGACTCCATCTGCTCATTAGTTTGTTTCCCTACCCAAGTGGGAGACTTTTTATTATTACTTCCATTTCATTGCTGGTTAAAGGTCTATTGAAATCACTTATTTTGACCCAGGCACTGTGGCGCATGCCTGTAATCCCAGCACTTGGGGAGGCAGAGGCAGGTGGCTAGCTTGAGTTCAAAGTCAGCCTGGTCTACAAAGTGAGTCCAGGACAGCCAAGGCTATACAGAAAAACCCTGTCTTGAAAGGAAGAAAGAAAGAAAGAAAGAAAGGAAGGAAGGAAGGAAGGAAGAAAGAAAGAAAGAAAGAAAGAAAGAAAGAAAGAAAGAAAGAAAGAGTAAAGAAACCGGCTTATTGCAGGGCTAGAGAGAGATGGCTCTGTAGGCAAGAGGTCTTGCTCGTCTTCCAAAGGAGCCAGGTTTAGTCCCCAGCTCCCATGCTGGGTGGCCCATGGCTGCCTAGAACTTTAGTGCCAGAGGTTCTGATGTCCTGGCCTCTGGTGACACCTGCACGCACACTGCCACCACCACCACCACATACCACACACAATTAGAAGTGAAATAAACCTTTAAACTAGTTTATTTCATCTTGGTTTATTATTAGTGTTATGTGTACTTAGAAAGCATACATTTCTTTTGACTTTTCCAGTTTAGTGAAGTATCGTTTTATAAGGCATGCCCTCATGATTTTTGTGCCATCCGTGTCAGTTGTGATATCTCCCTTCTCGTCATTCTAGTTTCATCACTTCGGGTCTTCTCTTTCTTTTGGTTAATTTGGCTTAGAGTTTTTCAAGCTTTTCAAGAAGCAGCTCTTTGTTTCATTGACTCTTTGTCATTTTCTTGTTTTGTGACATTAATATCAGCCTGATTTTGTCTCTTCCAGTCTGTTCTTACTGTGCTTGGTTGCTTCTTTCTCCAAAGCCTTTAGGGACATTGTTGAAGTTTTAATTTGTTTGTCTCAAGTTAAAACAAAATTACACTTAGTGTGTGGGTGTATGTGTTTGAGAGAAAGACACAGAGAGAGAGAAAGAGAAAAAGACAGAGAGAGAGAGAGAGAGAGAGAAAGAGAGAGGGAGAGAGAGAGAGTCAGAGAGACAAGAGAGAGAATGAGAGACAGAGAGAAACACATATACAGAGAGAAAGAAATAGATACAGAGAGAGTGACAGAGAGAGAAAAAGAGATTGACAAAAAGATAAAGAGAGAAAGAGACAGACAGAGACAAGAGACTGACAGAGAAAGAGAGAGAGACAGACACAGAGAGAGAGAAAGACAGCGAGGGAGAATGCATGTGGAGGTCTGAGAACAATTTACGGGAGTCAGCTCTCTTCGACCAGAGAGCCAGCTGGGGTCAGACTTGGTGTGGCCTTTCCCCTCTGCGCCATCTTACCACACCCTGCCTCAGCCTCCCAAGTGCTGGAATTAAAGGTGTGCACATTTCTTTAGGCAGGTATTCGGTGCTACGTATGTCCCTCTTAGAACATGCTGCATAGGCTTTCACATGTTGGGTTTTTCTTTTCATTCAGTTCTAGGAATTTTACATTTTTCCTTCCTGTATTCTTCAGTGACTCATTCATCACCCAGTACGGTGTGTTTCCACTGAAAGGCCTGTGTGTTTCCTGTAGTTTCTCTTTCTGTTGCTTTACTCCATGTGATCAGAAAGATTACAGGATGCTATTTCAGTTTTCTTAGAGTTTTTGGGACGTGCTGTGTGTGCTAATGTGTGATCCGTTTTGGAGAAAGTTTCACAAGCTTCTGAGAATAATGTGTATTCATGTTTGTCTTACGTGTGTGTATGAGTATTTCCCTGAGAGAGGGGAGGCCAGAGGGGGCGCTGTGGGCTTATGGACCCTGCCTCCGGGGACCCCGCAAGTAACTGCCTAGACGGAGCGTATTCAAGCCCCCAAATCTCACACATGTGACTTAAAATCTCACCCTGAGAATGGAAGGTGTGGGACAAAGCCTGTCTCAGGAGCAAGAGACACAGCCTCAAGGTGGCCAGTTACGTGAGCTTGTCACCTGTTACTTTCTCCCCGTGTAAACAGAGCATTGCCAGCATCCTAGTCCCAGCCAATGACACACTTCATTCTCAAAACCCGTCCCGCTGCCCAAGTTTACAAGCCCCTATTTCACATGAAATAGAACACACACGTGAGCACGCCATCCACATCACCGAAGATGGCAGTGGGACTGGCTGTTTATTCTGAGCTGTAGCACAGGGGAAGGAAGGTCCCCTTTCTCCCGGAAGAATTCATTGCTGGATCCCCGGACTTGACTGCCGGCTAAGCTGTCTCCTTGGGAATCTTCACGTTTGGGCCTCCTCCTCTGTCACCTGACTTGGTCTCGGAGCCCTGAGCTTCCCTCACTGCCTGGCTCAGCTCCTGAACACTTGTTCCAGCTGTAACCTGATCAGGTGTGGGTGACCCACATTTTCCACAACTAAAGTGGCTGTTTGAGCCCTAGCACTTTGCTGCAGTGAAATCTTTTTCTCCTGAACCCCCTTCTGGAGCCCGATGTTCCTGAGGGAATCGCACTCAGGACACTCCTCTTCATCCTTTTCTGCCTCTTCCACCCAGAGACTGACGGTGGTAGGACCTTCTGGCAGAGAAGTTCGTCTTTCCCAGGAAAATGAGGAACCACAGGGTTCAGATCCCATCCACTGGACTTAGAGACACTTGCGAGCCACCGAGTGGGAGCTAAGAACTGAAAACAGGTACTCTGAAAGAGCACCAAGTACTATTGGCTGCTGAGCCATCTCTCAGCCCAAGAAACTATTCCTATGGAATGTTCTAGAGGTCCATTGACCAATGATGCCATTTAACTCCATTGTTTCTCTCTCTCTCCAGATGATGATGACATGTGTGCTGGTCAGAGTGGTATGGTGAAGTCACCCACTGTCACTGTATTGGGGTAGTCTGGGTTTACATGTAGCCATGTTTTAGGAAGCTAGGTACCCCTGTGTTGAGTGTGTACATGTATAGAACTGTAGCTTCCTCTTGGCACATTGCTTTCTTGATGAGTATGATGTGACCATCTTTGTGTTTTCTAATTATCTTTTGTTTGAAGTGTATTTTGTCAAATACTAGAATAGCTATGCTTGCTTTTTCTGTTTTGGTTTTTTGAGACAGGGTTTCTCTATCTATCCCTGACTGTCCTGGACTCACTTTGTAGACCAGGCTGGCATTGAACTCACAGAGACCTGCTGCCTCTGCCTCCCAGAGTGCTGGGATTACAGGCGTGCACCACTACACCTGGCTTATAAAACTTTTTTAAGGCACATTATTTTATTTTTATGTACAGATATTTTGCCTGCACACATGTGCATGTGTCATGTGTGTGCCTGGTGCCCTCAGAAGTCAGAAAAGGACACTGAGTTGTGGCGTATGCTTTTAAGCCACCACGTGGGGGCTTGGAATTGAACTTGAGTCTTTACTGCAAGAGCAACAAATACTCCAAACTTTGGAAACATGTCTCCAGCCCCTCCTTTAAGTGGATAGTTTCGTAGGGTAAAAGAGCATGGAGTTGACAGCTGTGAGCTTTCAGATCTTGGGACACTTCTCTGTGGCCTTTCTGTCTAAATGGTTATATCACAAAATCAGCTGGTGTTCCATGAGCTGGTCTTCCTGAGTGACTGGTCCTTTCTTGCAGTTTTCACTACCCTTTCTCTCATTTGTTTTTATTGTTTTAACTGTAGCATGTTGTGAAGGAGTGCCTTTAATTTTCCTGTCTGTATGGTACTCAGTAGACTTCTTATATCTGCTGGGCATCTTTTTATCTATATGGAGGAAATTTTCTTCTATTTTATTGAAAATAAAATTTCTGGTTTTGGTGGCATTGTTTTATTTTGTGTGTATACGTATTTTGCCTGTATGTATATCTGGCACCACTTCTAGAACTGGAGTTATAGATGGTTGTGGGACACCATGTGGGTGCTGAGGAATCAAACCTAGTTCCTCTGCAAGAACAGCCCGTGCTCCTAGCCACCAAGCCATCTCCAGCACTCTGTTCTGGGGTTTTAGAGCCTTTTTTATTGGCCCTGCCTTGCATCTTGACTTTCTGTCTTCATGGTGTTCTGCTGGCTTCAATGAAGATTTCAGTTTAGCTTATGGAGATTTGTGTTTCCTGCAATTGTCACACCTTGGTTGACATTTTAATTCACTCTGCTCTTTTTCTCCATTCTCTTGCTTTTCATGCAGTTCTTTGAATTGTTTGAACATAATTGCAATTATTCTTTTGAATTTTTCTTTCTGTTTTTTTCCTTGTTTTTTGTTTTTGTTTTTCAAGACAGGGTTTCTCTGTGTAGCCCTGGCTGTCCTGGACTTAACTTGTAGACAAGGCTGGCCTCAAACTCACAGAGATCCACCTGCCTCTCCCTCCCCAGTGCTGGGATTACCATGCCTGGCTCTGTTGAATTTTTTCTCTGGAAAGTCTTCCAAATCATTTTCACTGGGAGCCACACCTGTAGGATCATGGTTTAGGGAGATACACAGACTTGGTTTTGTTCCTGGGCCCAGGACGTGTTCATCAGGAGTTAGCTTGTTAGTTCAGTTTTTCTTTCTTTCTTTTTATTATTTACCCAAGCATCCTGTCAGTAGCATACTCACCATGTTCCAGAGAGGACATATATATATTTATATATATATGTTTGCCAGTGTTCTTAACCTCCGAGCCGTCTCTCCAGCTCTGTTTCTGTTGGTCTGTTTTGATACAGGTCTCGCTGTGTAGCCCTGTCTGCCCTGGAACTCAACACGTAGACCAGGCTCACCTCTAGCCCACAGAGATCCACCTGTCTCTGCCTGGGATCAAGGATGTGCACCATCATGCCCAGTTCACACATTTTTGTCTTGAAGACTCAGTTTGCTCCAGGGTAAGCGTGTGGGCAGTCATGGAAACAAAGGCAGGCCCAGCCTGCAAAGGCCCTAGCACAGACTTCTGTCCAAAAGCTACCCTGCTGTGGAGGCTGGGGGTGGCTCCCTGGTAAAACGCTTGCCCTGCGAACAAAAAGGCATGGTGGATGCAGCTAAAATCCCAGCCCTGGGAGGTGGAGCCACGGATCCCTGGGTCTCTCAGGCCAAACTGATGAGCAGCAGGTCAGTGATGAGACCCTAGGGCCACCACACTCACACTCTGGCATGCACACTCACACTCTGGCATGCACACTCACACTCAGGCATGCACACTCACACTCAGGCATGCACACTCACACTCCAGCATGCACACTCACACTCAGGCATGCACACTCACACTCAGGCATGCACACTCACACTCCGGCATGCACACTCACACTCCAGCATGCACACTCACACTCCGGCATGCACACTCACACTCTGGCATGCACACTCACACTCTGGCATGCACACTCACACTCAGGCATGCACACTCACACTCCGGCATGCACACTCACACTCCGGCATGCACACTCACACTCCGGCATGCACACTCACACTCCAGCATGCACACTCACACTCAGGCATGCACACTCACACTCCAGCATGCACACTCACACTCAGGCATGCACACTCACACTCCGGCATGCACACTCACACTCCGGCATGCACACTCACACTCAGGCATGCACACTCACACTCCGGCATGCACACTCACACTCAGGCATGCACACTCACACTCCAGCATGCACACTCACACTCCGGCATGCACACTCTCACTCAGGCATGCACACTCACACTCCGGCATGCACACTCACACTCCGGCATGCACACTCTCACTCAGGCATGCACACTCACACTCCGGCATGCACACTCACACTCCAGCATGCACACTCACACTCAGGCATGCACACTCACACTCAGGCATGCACACTCACACTCCGGCATGCACACTCACACTCCGGCATGCACACTCACACTCAGGCATGCACACTCACACTCTGGCATGCACACTCACACTCAGGCATGCACACTCACACTCAGGCATGCACACTCACACTCCGGCATGCACACTCACACTCCAGCATGCACACTCACACTCAGGCATGCACACTCACACTCAGGCATGCACACTCACACTCCAGCATGCACACTCACACTCAGGCATGCACACTCACACTCAGGCATGCACACTCACACTCAGGCATGCGCACATGCAGAGCTGGAATGTGTGTATTATAGTTCTTGGTATTTTTATGGACGTCCAGGTCATCTGGAACAGGCGCCTTGACTGACATCCAAAGCCTCTGGCCCCCTTTGGCATTTAATGGGGTAGCAAGCATAAAGCATGTAGCGCATGTGTCTGGTACACAGCAGATGCTTAATAAATGCACAGCAGTCTTTCCAAGCCCCTTCGAGTCTTGGTCCACAACTATAACTAGACCCCAGAGGCCAACAGGGGTTGAAAATGGAAAGGCCCAGCAGGGGACCCTGGCGGGAGTGGCTTCTCCTGTTCACTCTCAGGCCTGCCCTGGTCCTTCCTGGGGCCCTTCTGCGTGTCCCCAGCCACTTTCACCCTGTCTTTGCTGTGTTTGGCCTCCCTGTCTCTCTTCTCCACTCCTCCAGGCTTCCTATGATGGCTCACTCCAATTGTAAGAAGATTCTGCAGCAACCACAGTCTCCTCTAGTCTCATGTGACTCCAAGATAAGACACCAGAAATCCGATTTGTAGCAATTTACTTCATTTGTGAGCTCGTTGGCCTCTCCCTTTCTCCCCACTGACACCAGCTTAGCAAAATTGGGGAGGTGAGGAGACAAGGGACCGGATAACGTTAGCCATTTAGTATTCAGAGCAGGTTGGCACAAAGTTTTAAAAGATTCTGGCCCTGGCTGCCAGCTTTGGGGGCAGGCCCTGGCTGGAAGGGCGGGCGTGAGCCCCGTGGTGCAGTGGAGAAGTGTCTTAAGCTAGGGAGGGCAGGCTGTAGGAACTGGGAGGCTGGAAGGAGATTAAGGAAGTCACAGGACCCAGAGGCCAGAGTTCCTCCAATAGGTTCAGGCAGATGGAATGCTTTAACAGTCCTCTCTTCTTCCTCCACCCTCCTCCTGCCTCCCACTGGCTGAATCTAACCTCAAGCCAGTGAGCCAGGGGCCAACTGCAGCCCCAAAGATCAGTGTCATACAGATCAGGACATTCAGTGAACGTGGCCCATCATCCTTGTCAACCTTAAAAACACAGTGGCACACGCCTTTAGTCCCAGCACTCAGGGACACAGAGGCAGTCAGGGCACCGTGAGTTCGAGGCCAGCCTAGTCTACAAAGTGAGTTCAGGACAAGGCTACACAGAGAAACCCTGTCTCAAAACAAAACAAAACTCCTAGTCAGTTTGGGGACTGAGAGGATGACTTTCCCTAAACCAGAGGTGTACAATAACAGCCAACATTTATTGAACACCTACTGAGTACCACACCCAGTGCATGCTGGGTACTTTTTATGTACTGCCTCATTACCCACAAGACTTGACAACAAATTTTTTTTCTCTCTTTTTTTCTTTACATTTTTTGAGATGGGAGAGTCTCACTGCTTAGCCCAGGCTGGGTTTATTTGGTTTATACTTCCATATCCCTGTTCATCACTGAAGGAAGTCAGCACAGGAACACAAACAGGGCAGGAACCTGGAGGCAGGAGCTGGTGAAGGGGCCATGGAGGGTGCTGCTTGCTGGCTTGCTCCCCATGGCTTGCTCAGCCGGCCTCCTTATAGAGCCAGGGAGCCCCTGAGACTAGTGGGAAGAAAGTCCGAGGTTTTCACTCTCCCCAGTGCGCACCAGGCTCCTACCTCAGAAAACACACAGCTGCTAAATAAGTCACAGGCACCCGGAGGCGACTCTGCCCCACACGCAGCACTTGACCTCCAGGATTGTTCTAGAAGTTTCTGTCTCCTTCCCACAAAACTCTCCTTGGTTGCCCTTTGCCCTGGATCTGGATCTTTGTATGTGTTGGGTCCCTGCTGCCCATCATTCCCTCACACACACTTCCTGAACACTTGGCTGCATGCGGAAGCTTGCCCAGCTCCTGCTGTATAGCAACACTCCCTGAGCCCCTGCTGCTTACTAGGCAGGCAGAGGGGCTGACCACTTTGAGGAGAGCAATCCAGAGGAGGCTTAATTGATGATGGTGTTCCCTAGAGCTTCCCATTGGAACTGTCATTCATGAGGTGGAAGCAGAAAGAAACAAAAACAAGCTGAGAGCAGGTGTCGGTCTGGGGCTGGGCATCCACGTTAAAAAATGGGAGTTAGACATCTTGGCGGTTGTTGGGTGGGGAAGGAGGGTATCAAGGAAGGCTTGAGGGCTGTTAGTGGGGGAAGGCCTGAATGGGGCGAGGGCCTGTTCAAAGTTCCTGGGGCAGGCTCAGAGTGAGCTGCAGGACAGTGAAGAGGCGGCTGTGGCCAGAAGGCATAATGGAGAGGCCGGTTGAGGGAATGTGCACAAGAACGCGCCTGGGTGACTCAGGCAGGGCTCTGTGGCCAGGGTGGGGCCTGGAGCTTTGCTCTGGGAGAGAGGTTGCTGGCACAGTAATGCTCCCCCTCCTCCACCCAGGATTTTTTTTTCCTATAGAAGTTGTCTCTACCCTGAGCACCAAAGGCATAAGACCCCAGTTTGGATTCCATCAGTGTCTTGGGTACCACCAAATCACATACATCCTTAAAGGGGACAGCGGCCGAGTGAGCCTGCTGAGAGCTGCAGAGAGAAGTGCCCTTCCCTTCCTGCTTTGAAAATAGAGACGGAGCGGGGAGCTGATAGAAATGACGTGGCAAAGCCACACTGGGCACAACGACCAAGACAAAAATCTGGACCATACTCTACACCTGCAGAGGGCAGAACTCTCAGGCACCTGAAGGAGCAGGACAGGAACCTTCTGTTGAACTTCTGCATCTCTGCCCATCGACCTCAGACACGTGACACCTTGCCGGTAATGATTTAGCTCTGCTTCAAATGCCAAGTCTGTAAACGGGATAGGTGGCAACAACTTGTGATCCCAGCACTCTGGAGGCAGGGCAGGTGGATCTCTGTGGGTTTGAGGCCAGCCTGGTCTACACAGCGAGTTCCAGGACAGCCAGAGCTACTTAGTAAGACTTAAATGGAGAAGGTGGGCTGGAAAGATGCCCCAGTGGTTTAAAAAATTGACTGCTTTTTTAGAGGACCTGGGTTCAATTCTAAGCATCCACATGACAGCTAACAACAGTCTGTAGCAAGAGTTTCTGGAAATCTGATGCTTCCTTCTGTCCTCTGAGGACACCGCATGCCGTAGTACACAGACAAAGCAGCCATACACATGAAAATAAATGAACAAATCTTTAAAAAGAAAGTTTAAAATCATCTATGTGTACAATGGCAGCAGGGGACTGGTACCCGTGACCTCAGGAATCCCTGGGCTGGAGTGAGGCTTTTCTGGGCAGAGAAGGGTGTGGCCTGCGCCGGTGCTCACGGTTGCCCTCTGGGTCTATGGGAGCACACTCCAGGCAGGAACGTCGGTAGAGACAGGGACACAGATCGTCCAGGTGGACGATGCAGAGTGGGGGAGGGGAGAGTGAGAGGAGTGGACACTGGGCCAAGTGTACCAACAAGAACATGCAAGGGTGTCCCAAAGGGCCGGGCGTGGGGCTCCAGTGTAGAAGAGGCCTCGTAACTGAAGCCCTGGACTCCAGGCCAGCACTGTGAATGAGGCAAACAAACAAACACCCTGAAACAAACAACAACAACAACAAAAACCCACCCACCGGCCTGGTGTGCTGGCAAACACCTGTAACCCCAGCACTGGGGAGGCAGAAGCAGGCGGATCTCTGTGAGTTTGAGGCCAGCCTAGACAGCCAGGGCTCTGTGTAATAGGGAAACCCTGTCTTGAAAAGCCAAAAAAAAAAAAGAAAGAAAGAAAAAAGAAAAGAAAAACAAACAAACAAACAAGAACTGCAGCAGCACCACAACCAACAAAAACAAAAACCCAGAGGTTTTTAAAATCCCAGTCCTAGAAACTGCTGTTTCCTCTGCCGCTCCAGCTCCTTGATATATATAGCCATGCCAGGAGGCCATCATATCCAGAGCTGGTGGATGATGGCTTAGGGGGTGATGCTTCCAAACCTAAGGAGCTGAATTGGTCCATGAATCCACATCATGGAAGCAGAGCTGATCTGTTGCCAGGACAAATGCACACATACAGAAAGAAATAATAATAAAATAAGGGCTCCCGTGGAGTCCTAATGAGGTGGAAGAATCCTCATTTAGAGGTGCTTAGCTCTACAGGAAGGCCTCAGTGCTTTGTGCTGGCTGTTGCCTCCGACATCCAGGACACCCAGTTCTGCTCCTGAGCATCCTCTGCTTCCTCGGGGGAATGTCCTCCTCCCCCCCCAGACATCTCCCAAGGAGGCATAGCGGGAAGATCCCAGCAGCCAGGGAACACAGGGACAACACAGACAATGGAGTGAGTATCCATCTTTCTGTTTTGTTTTTCAAGACAGGGTTTCTCTGTGTAGCCCTGTCTGTCCTGGAACTCATTCTGCAGACCAGGCTGGCCTCGAACTCATAGAGATCTGCCTGCCTCTGCCTCCTGAGTGCTGTATCACCTCTCTCAAAGTCACCACCACCTCGCAGAGAGTTCATCTTTTAAAAAAAACAACAACAAAGTCTCTTTTCCTGTAACAAGACACTGTTAGTGTCTACAGTGTCGCGTGATCTCAACTGCTCTGTGTCTGTTCAGACACCATCACTTCCTATGCTATATGTGGGGCTTTGGGGATGTGTTTGACAGTCTGTCCAATGGAGTGCCAACCCAGGGCAGGGTCCACTCACTGCCTATCACAACCTCATCTACCTGGCCCCTCCCTCTTGGATACTAGAGAGTCACCAGAAAAGAGCACACACCTACCTGGTCCTTTTTTTCTTTTAAATGTGTGAAAAAGTTCACATACCAGGAAATGACGGAATGTTTTACCTCCTTTTAACATCCTGAATCTAAGGGGGCTGGGGAGATGGCTCTGGGGTTAAGAGCACTTGCTATTATCATTGCAGAGGACCTGGGTTCTTTTCCCAGCATCTAGATGATGGATGAGAAATGTCTGTAGTTCCAGTTCCAGGAATTCTTCTGGCCTCTGAGGGAACTCTGTGAGTGTGACGCACACACACGCATGCAGGCAAAACACTCACACACACAATAAAAATAAGTGAAGCTTTCTCTCTTTTTTTAAATTACACTTTATTCACTTTGTTTTTTTTTTTTTTTTTTTGAGACAAGGTTTCTCTGTGTAGTTTTGGTTGTTCTGAACTCACTTTGTAGACCAGGCTGGCCTCAAACTCACAGAGATCAGCCTGCCTCTGCCTCCCAGAGTGCTGGGATTACAGGCGTGTGACCCGCTAAGTGAAGCTTTCTATCACAAAAGAACTCCCCGTGTCTCAGTGAGCCTCCCCAAGGTCAGTGCTCTCTCTCAGAGGGACGCGCCTCCCAGCAACACTCAGTGCTGGCCTGGGTGCTAACCACGTGCACACACACTATACTTTTAATGTGTTTTCGCAGCCCGGGGGGGGTGTGTTAATTCACCCCATGGGCGTCGCTGGACTCGAACTTGGGCCATCAGTCTTGGCAACACTCAACCGTTCGCATCTCACCAGCACACACACACATTTTTAAAGCAACATTTTAAAATAAAATAAGTGAAGAGCAGTTTGGGGGTTCTGAGGACATCCTCTGTCTAGTCTGGACTCTGTTCAGCTTCCCAGTAGAAGCCCCTATCTGTCTGCAGTTCTTCCTCATCCCTTAGCATCTTTGGGATCCCCTTGAGTTGTACCCCATCTCTGAGGGTTGCCTGATCCTTGCATTCCATGCACCTGGGATCATGCCCTGTGACCATTGGCCTTGGCTGCTGAAGGCTCATTTCTGTTGTAGACTGTGGAGTGCTTCATCACCTCTTTCATGGCTGGGTGACATTCCACTGTATGCTGACCACTTACGTGTGCCGTTGTCTCATCCTTTCGGTATAGATCTGTGGAAGACTTTTCTTCCTCCCTCTGGGCAGACGTAGGGTGTGCCCAGGGGAACAGATGAAATCTCTGTTTGCTGAAGCCTTGTCTAACATCAGTGCTGTGAACAATCTGCGTGACTGTTATTAGCAGCCCTATCTTTGCAAGCCATTGCCTGAGTTCAGGGTGCAGAAGACTTTGCGAAGATGAACTCTAGTAGGGCCAGAGATCCCCTAGCTCAGGGCTCCCCAGCTAAGAATTGAGTGTGATGGAAGTTTTGGTTTCTTTGTAAACTCAGTTATGCTATGTAAATATGTTTTTGTTCTAATCCAACTGTGGGATTTTAGCTGGACTGTAGTTTGTCCACAGATGTTAATTGTCTCCTGTGGGGCGTGGCTTTTGCCAGCTGTCAAGTGCAGCACTGAGAGGGTGTGGTCTAGGGCTCTGAGGATAAAAATATGGGCGCCCAGAGAGAGGCTGCTGTGCTGGCCTGTGGCGTGGAGCAGTTTGGAGAGACCAGAGATATGGATGGCGTGGCAGTTTGAAGCAGACAGATGGAGAAAAATGCTGCTTCGGGGCGCAGTGGCTTGAAGCCTGCTATCTGCGTCCGCTGTTGACAGAGACTGGTATAGCCCTAAAAGACCCGTTGATCCTAAAGAGCCAGGAGAAGTAAAAAGGTCTGTGCCTTCTCTCTCCTATGTAGGGTTGGGAGGTTAGAAGGAAGATTGAAGCCCAAACACCCCAAAGAAAGTAAGAGTTTAAAAATGAGCACTGCAAATGAGCTCCTTCCCCAATCCCTCAGAGCCTCCTAGGCCCTTTACATGTCTCCACCACGGGGAACCATCTCCCAGCCCCCCACCTCTCTCCAGCACACTGACTATTTTTGTTTCTCTTTCTTATTAAATTTCAACTTCTGCAAACAGCAGGCCTTACCCCTCCCCCTTCAGAGCAGATTGGATTTGCTTGTGTTTTATTAACGGATTTTTAAGAAAAAGAAAGAAAAGAAAAGAAAGCAGCTACCTCCATGGCACATGTCCCCATTTTCTTGGGGGCTTTAGACTAAAGATGCACACTGGGGCTTTAACTCTGCCCTTGGCACATGTTGGTGCTTTGAGAACCCCACCCAGTCAGAGATGTACTGAACTGGAGGGTAAGGCTGGGCCTCTTTCTGGGACTAGGGTAGCCTGATAGGGACAGACCTATGCTGTACCCCAGCAAGGGACTTTCTCTAAGGCAGAATTGAAATGTTGAAGAGGAGGGGACTCAGGAGGGGAAGGAGGAAGAAGACTAGGGATGTGGTCAGGTGGGAGATTGCTTGCCTAGCATTCCCCAAGTCCTGGGTTTGATCGTCAGGACTGAAAACACTCAGCCCATGCCTGTACTCACAGCTGGGAAGGCAGAAAACTCGGGAGTTCAAGGCCAGCCTGGGTTACATGAAAGCTAATCTCAAAAAACCAAAGAAGTGATATTGGCCTGATATGGCTTAGCTGACAAAGGCTCTTGTGACCAAGCCTGACATACTCACAGGAAGAAAGGAGAAAGCCATCTCCTGCAAGTTGTTCTACACAGTGCCCCGGCATAGGCAGGTGGGCAGGCATCACACATGCACACATGCACACATGCACAGGTGTGTGCATGAGCGTACACATCAAACAAACATTCAACAAATTAAAATAATACACGTAATTAAAACTTTTTAAAGGTGTGATGGTCAGAGGCCCTGCAACACCCTCTCCCTCACCCCAGTGGGCACAGCAGCCTGGAGCAGAGACAGACTCTGCCATGGACTGACATATGGGATCCCACCTCACTCTGAACCTGCTAGGCCTCTCTCCCATTTGCATGGCCGTCAGGCTCAGGAGAAGGTTCTAAGCTCCTGGACTCCACCTCTTCTAGGTCAGAAAGGAGACTAATGTCCCTGGACTGCCCCCAGAGTGGAGAGCAGACTGTTTACCCATACCCCTGGGGCACCTCCCCCCAAATTTCATTGTGGCAGTCACCATAGCAACGAAGATTCTAGATGCGCTTTATTTCCTGGGAATACAGGATGGAGGAGGGGTGACCTCCCTCCCCTGTGCACTCACAGGAGGCCTGGCTACCCATCTGGGTTTCCCAGCCTTGATGGTCCGGCTGTAGGCTCCTTTGGAGTGGTCATTAGTTTGGGGCAGGCCCTTTCCCGGGCCACATGGTTCTCAGTAAAGATGTTGTTTCTGCTCCCTGCTCCCCGCATACCAGTCCTTGGATCAGGGTATACTGGGAGAGTTGTCACGTTGGACAATGCCCTGTAAGAGAGCCCAGAGTGTGCATTTCCACTCAGTCCTCCTCAAACTCTGCACTTCCTCAGCTGATAGTATGCACTAGGGGAGTATTTCAGTAAGATTCCAGCCCTACTTACACTCCTTACAGCTTCTTGAGGTCCTGCCAGTAGAGGCAGCACTTCGAAGAAGGGCACTGAGCCTATAGCCTTCCCAAGGTCAGAGGTCCAACGGAACCTCCAGCCTGGCAAAGGTTGCTAAACTTGGGGCTGTCCAGCAGTGCAGCTACCCCACCACGGGACTCCACATCCCAGACCCTTGATGGTGGGGTGTTTCTTGATCCACTTTGGCCAACAGAATCACAGAAATTTTCTCTATTTTTGTGTGTACCATGGTCTGGTGAGGGTTTCTATTGCTATGATGAAACACCATGACCAAAGCAAGTTGGGGAGGAAAGGGTTTATTCAGCTTCAGAAGAAGTCAGGACAGGAACTCAGATAAGGAAGGAAGTTGGAGGCAGGAGCTGATGGAGGAGGCTGCTCACTGGCTTGCTTCCCACGGCTTTTTCAGCCTTCCTTCTTATAGAACCCAGGACCACCAGCCCAGGGGTGTATGATGGCCAACGTTATGTTTGAAGTTTAAATTACTGTGCTTAAGAGATCTATAAAAGAAAATGCCTCTAACCTGCAAGCCCCTTGCTCAAGAACAGACAACTTCCTGGAATGCTGGGGACCATTGTTGATGTAGGATAATAAGCCACACACTTTCACATCTATAAACAAGGTTGGTTGCTCCAACCACACAGGATGTGCTTCATCACAGGCAGGTGGGAGGCCTATGGGTGTCAGGACGAAGGCAGGAAGTATGCAGCCTTGTGCGGTTTGCCTTTATGAGCACAAAATTCTTGGGCATTCTCTGGCAATTCCTGGTTTGTGCCTGGCCAATGAGTAGAGAGAATATCTTGTTACTGTATGGCCGCATGGCCTGTCAATTAACAAAACCTACGGCCGACAGGAAAGGATAAATAGAATAGAAGGTGAGGTAGCCATCAGGCACAAAGGATTCTGGGATAGAGCCAGGCATGGGACAGTCATCTGGGAAGAAGAGGACAGACTGCAGTACCTGAGCAGAAGTAACCACACACGTGGCAGAATGTAGATTAGTAGAGATTATAGATGGGTTATTTTAAGTTATGAGTTTTGTAGTTCAAGGCTGGCCTTGAACTCAGAGAAATCCACTTGTCTCTGCCTCCCTAAGTGCTAGAATTACAGGCATGGGCCACTGTCCCCGGCTCTTGCAGTGTCTTTAAAATAGGGCTTTGTCTTATTTAACGATTTAATAGAGCAGACAGTACATTCTGTTAACATTTCCCACAGTGGGAAACCCGACATGTGGGGAGAACTGTCGGGTTTAAACTTCGCTAAATACATTTGAACTCAGGAGATGTAGCCCAGCAGAAATAAACAAACAAGCAGATATTTTTCAGGACAAAGAAATGTTCTTGAGATGAGAGGCGCCCATGCCTGTGTCTCCTGATTCACTGCCTACCTTCACCCCCTGCCAGCCCAGGGACAGGACAGGGGATATGGCAAAAACAGACATCAACTGTTTAAAGGGGCTGGCACCACTTTCCTTTGAATGAATGTTCAAAATCAGACATTTCTCTTATTATCTTCTGCCAAGGGAAAAAATTAATAACACAGCACAGTATAAAATACTAAATTAAAGGCATTTTGGAACCAGCAATTATTTCATAAGCTTCTCCTTTATTGCCACGCTAATGTGCCTAATTGCTGTCTTAATGAGGACATTAATTTCTGGCTAATGTGATGTTATTATAGAAATTGCAGTCAATCTTTTAAAAGGGGGGAAAGTGCTAGAAAGCTGTCCTGAGAGGCAACGGATCTGGCCACCCCCAGGCTGAGGTGCAAAAGAGAGAGAGGTGGAGATGTTCTGGAAAGCCAGACAGGACAAGGCTGCAGGAGCAATGGAAAGGGGAGCAGGCAGCTTGGGACCACCACTGACAGAGCCAGCTGCTGCCATGCCTAGGGACCCAGAAAGACCAAACTGAATAGAAGAAAGAGTGAGAGCAGCTGTGGAGCCTGCCGAAGCACCTTGAGCATCGAGACTGACGCGCTAGCTGCTGCTTCAGGCACGTGACTGCAGCATTGTCACAGTGTTTGCAATAGACAGTGTTGTTCTCTTCTGTTAGGTGGGGAAATGGAGGCACAGGGAGGTTCAATAACTCACCCCCGATCGCATGGGAAGTGTGTGGTGAGAAAGAGATTTGAACCTAGTCATTAACTGCAGAGCTCTACAGCTCTACAGCTGAATCCGGACAATAATGTCAGGGTGCAGAGGGCTGAGAGCATGGCTCATTTGCACAGTCATTGCATGTATGGAATCCACTGTAAGTCACATGCCACAGGCCACTAAGGGGCAGTGACTGGGGTCATAGTCTCAGAGTTGGGTAGCTAGAATCTCCTCCCTGGGAGATTCTAGGCAGGGGTTCCACTAGGGAATCACACTGCCAGCCCCGCATTGGTGGATTCTGGGCAGGTACTCTACCTCTGAGCCACACCTGAATGCTGAACTATGGGATTCATAGTATTAATAGGGGCCTTTTCTGCTGCCCGCCCTGGCTCCCAAATAATCAACACAGAAACCTGTTAGATTTACTCAACAAGCCTTACTAACTGGGCAGATATTCCTCTATTCTAACCCAATTGTGCTAGTCAGGCTACCTCTCAGGAACGTGCTGTTTTACTGCCATCTCAGTCTTGCCTTGGCCTTCTGTTGTAGCTCTATGTCCTCATGGCAAACTCCTCATATTGCCTTCTCCCTCTCTCTTCCTCTTGCTCTTCTCTACCTGAGAACCCCTTCCCCCAGACCGGGAATGGAAATCCTGCCTTCTGTTTCCTCTGCCCACTTATTGGCTAAATCAGCTTCTTTATCAACCAATCAGAGATAATTGGGAAGTAATTATCTCTTTTTACACAACTTTGAGACTAGAGATTCTTCACAGAAATGACAATGCCCATTGCTCACTTCCAGCCTGCAACCAGATCTTGGGGCACAGAAATCAGCGTCTGAATACACAATGCGCAAGACTGTCCCTCAGCGCCCTTAGTCTCCGGCATTCTAGGCACGAGTTCTCCCCCTGGGTCCTGTCTTCCGCCCCTGACGCAGGTGTTCTCAGCAGAGGCTTTACCTCTGAGCTCTTTTTTCATTTTATTTGAGACCGAGTCTCTGTAGCCCAGGCTAGCCTTGGAATGGTGATCTGCTTCTCCAGCTCAGCCTCATCTTCTAAGCTCATTGTCCCCGGCATTTGTGATGGCAGCAGAAGCTGGCTGAGGTAGTTGGAACTGCCGCTATTTGACCTAATAATCTCCTGCAGGTAAAGCCTGGGGCGTGAGGGTTCTGCTCTGACCCCCGTGTGCTAATCAGAGCCAGGCTGAAAAGTGCATGGGTCTTGAGGGCCCTGACTTAGCCCTGGATTGATAGGTTGGTGAATCTATGATGCAATGGACCGTTGGGAGGTGATGAAGACTGGACAGCACAGCTAGGTGGAGGCTGTGGGCTTGCTCTAGTTAGTTCCCCAGTTTAGTAAAACAGACCCAAACCAACTTGGGGCTGGGCACAGTGGCACACACCTTTAATTCAGAAGAGGCAAAAGCAGGTGGATTTCTGTGAGGTTCAGGTCAATTTCCAGGCTAGCCAGAGCTACATAGAGAAACCGTGTCTCAAAACCACGGTTTTGAGGGGCTAGAGAGAGTTCCCAGTTGTTAAAGTACTGGCTGTTCTTCTAGAAGACCCAGGCTCTATTTCCAAGACACGCATGATAAGTCACAGTGATCTTTAACTCCAGTTCTAGATAGTTCTCTACTGGGCTTCTTGGGCACGAGGCACACAAGTGATGCAGACAAAACACCCACATACATAAAATGAAAACAAAACTATAAACAAAACAGCAACAGAAATGCCTTGTGGAGTATTTAATCTTGTACCTCATGGTTCACCATCAAGAGAGTCAGTGAAGAAACTCCAGTCAGGAGCTGAGGCAGGGGCTACAGAGGATGCTGCTTACCTGCTGGTTCCCCAAGGCCTCCTCAGTCTGATTTCTTATACAACTGAGGACCAACCTTCCACCACCCACAGTAGGCCATGCCCTCCCACATCAATAATTAATCATAAAAACGCCGCACAGGCTTGCCCTGTGGGGCCATTCCTTAACTGAAGTTCCTTCTTCCCAAATGACCCTAGTGTGTGTCAAGTTGACAAAAACCAGCATGGGACCGCTGGGTTTATCTCTGAGGAATATATCTTGTCCTTTGACTTCTTCTTCTTCTTCTTCTTCTTCTTCTTCTTCTTCTTCTTCTTTTCCTGTTTTTTATTCTCTGCTTTTGGGTCACCATGAAGGAAACAGCCTCCAGTCCTCCAGTCCCTTTGTCCATGCGCTCTGTTTGGCCTCAGGCCCAGAGCATGGAAGTGTGTCACTGGCCTTAGGTGAGCCATGAGCCTGTATAATCCCTTCGACTTTAACTTACTTCTGTCCATGTCCTGTGAGAGGTAGCTAACACAGGTATCATGGATGAGGCCCTTGGTACTTCACAGCCTTACCAAAAGAAAGGCCTATCCCAAGCCTTCTGCTCCTTCTAATGGATAAAGCCACTCAGCTGTCCAGGAGAGACATTTGAGCATGTGCCTGTGTGCCAGGGTGAACCACTGGGGATGCCAAAGGCCCCGGGCAACTACGACTCTGAAGGGCCTCAGTGTTTGCAGCTGCAGAAAGTAGGCACAATGGGCCATGTAGAGCGCCAGCCTGGGTTTCCCTAGAGACAGAACTAAGACACGGCATTCCTGCTTTTCCACCAACAATTACATCATACCCACTGCGGACTGAAAATAGAAATTGAAAGTATGCTTTCTCTTTTCACTTGTTTGAGCCAGGGTCTGCTGCCCTGGTGTCCTCAAACCCCACATAGCTGAGGATGACCTTGAACTGCTAAGCGTCCTGCCCCCATGTCTTAAGTGCAGGGATGATAAGGATGTTTTATCACAGGACTGAGAGATAGGTGTTGCTGTGACTGCCTGGCCGCGTTGTTTTGGGGAGTATGTGGAAGGACTTTGGAAGTTTGGGCTGGAAAAGCCACTGAGGCCCAGAAGCTTCAGGGGCTATTGTGGGAGCTTGGAAGATAATTCTGCAAGCAGCGCAGGTGATGCAGGCCTGGCTTGTGAAGTTTCCTAGGGAAGCAGAGATTCTCCCAGGGCCGTCTGCGTGCTACTTTGATTAAGAATCTGTAGTTCTTCTCATCTGCTGGGGCCGAAGAACCAGCTGGGATTACCAAGAGCCCAGAAACACTTGGTAAAATCTGTGCATTACTGGAACATCGGATGCTGGTTGGCCAGGGCTGACAAATTAGCGACAATTAAAAAGAGACCAGCATCATTGAGGTTAAATCTTCTGGGAGGTGTTTCCTATGATCAGCACACAAGCTGGGGCTCAGGGGGGCCCCGAGGCTGTATCTCACGCTGGCAGCTGAGGTAGGAAATGTGTGAGAGTCTCATGTACTGCTACCTTTTTAAGGCATGAGCGGGTCATGGACAGCAGCCAAGGCTTGGTTCTGAGAAAGGCAACTGGTCAGGCAGCAGTGACTCCAGGACTAAAACGTTAATGAAGAGAGGCACCGTGAGGCGGGTCAGAGTCCCTGGCAAGAGCCCAGAGAGGCTATTGGTGGAGGCACAGCCCAGTTGCTGCAGTTTGGAAACCACAGGACGATGGGACAACCTCCAAGCACAGCTGCAGGTGTGGAGTGTACACGCTTAAGCCTACAGCTGCATGTGCTGGGGATGGCAGATTCGTAGAGGTGGGGTTGCCAAGGTCTTTTGGATCTCAGAAGATAAGCCCGAACTCTACACACTGGTGGACTTTTGTTTTGCTTTGATTTGATTGTGACCATGCCCTGGTTTTTTCCTCTTAGAGTAAGAAAGTATTTAATATATATATATTTTTTACAGGAACCTACACTTATGAGATCTTGGATATTTTAGAGAAACTTTGAACTTATAAAGAGACTTTGAACTTTTTAAGAGACTTAAGAGGGGCTTTGAATTTGTCAGAGATGTTGGATGTTTTAAAGAGACTGAACTTTTAAAGTGTTTGAACTTTTAAAGACTGGAATTTTTTAAAGTTGGAATGTTTTATACTGCCATACTAATATTAATATAAGATCTTGGGGATAAACAAGAAAGGAAAGGTTATGGTTTAACAGTAATGTGTCACTTGACAGAGGCTAGAGTCATTTGGGAAGACAGGGCCTTAGTTGAGAAAATGAGCTCCACCATATTGACCTGTGGGTGAGCTCATGAAATATTTTCTTGATTGATTGGCATAGGTGGGCCCATCTCACCAGGAGTAGTTGCCACCCCTAGGCTAGTAATCCTGGGTTGTATAAGAAAACAGACTTGAGCAAGCATGGAAACTACCCTTCTATGGCCTCTGCAACAGTTTCTGCCTGGACTTCCTGTCCTGGCTTCCCTAGATGATGGACTAGAAGCTGTCAGATGAAATACAACCTTTCCTCCCCAAGTTGCTGTTGGTCATGGTGTTTTAACACAGCAACAGCAACCCTAAGACACCAGGAAAATGCTCTACCAACCAAGCCACATCCTAGACCTGCATTTCATATCAAAACACAGTCACTCTGTACTCCAGACTAGTCTTCAACTCAGGTTCTTCGTGCCTTAGTTTCTTGGTGCTGAGATGATACAAGTACCCCACTGCGCCTGACCAAAAATGCACTTGATACACTGAAACTATGACTGTCCAAGCAGAGTGCAGTCTAACTGACAAGTGTCCTGCATACCTCCATTAGCCTGTAGCTGGACATAACCGTCTAACGTGTTAATTACTTTTTAATTGCTGTGGTAAAACAACAAGACTAAGACAACTTACAAAAGAATTGGGGGTTCATGGTTCCAGAGGGTTGGAGTCTATGACCATTGTAGTGGGGAGCATGGCAGCAAGCAGCAGGCAGGCAGGCAGGGGTTAGAGCAATAGATGAGAGCTTACATCTTAAGACAGAGCCATGAGGCATAGAGAGCTAACTGGGGTGGTGTGGGATTCTGAAACCTCAAAACCCACCTCCCTCCAGTGACACACTTCCTCCAACAAGGCCACAACTCCTAATCCTTCCCAAACAGTTTCACCAACTGGAGACCAAGTATTCAAACATATGAGCCTATGGGGGCCAAGCCCACTTTAAACCACCAGACACAAAACCTGTTCATGCTAAGATGTTGAGTACCTCATATTGTATAGTAGAAATAAAAAGCTCATGCGAGTGGGAGTGGGGAGATGTATTTTCAGGAACTGGCTACCGGACACCAGAGGCTTGATAAATTGCGTCTCCTGGGTGTAGACCCAGAAAGGAGCTGCTGACCTGTGTATTCAAAGGCTGTTAGGCAGCTCTTGCATACCAGGAAGACCCACTGCGTTCTGTTAAGGTCTTAACAGCCTGGATGGGTCTCCTCTGCTTTCTTCTCAGCCCATGGGTTTCAAGGCCTGGAAAATGAGTTCTGTTCCAGGAGTAGAGTTCTTGCTGTGTAAGCATGACAGGACCATCCACAGAAATCCCAGCTAGTGTGACCTTCACAACCTTTACAAATAAGAAGGCAGAACAGAAACTGGAGGCTGTCCTCTGACCTCCAAAAGAGTGCCATGACATGTGACCACCTATACTCAGGCTTGCAGACACACACATTGAGAGAGACATAGAGACAGACAGACAGACAGACAGACACGGGGAGAGCACCAGTTCCCAGTTTCAACATTCATTTTACACACTGGAAACAGCTTCATATAAACACTCTGTAAAGTGTTTCACCAAGAATCCAGTGACATGGCCCAGCAAAGTGGACCAACCAAGTAACCGTCCTGTGTGCATGTTTGGATGTGTGTATGGGAATTTTTGCATGTGTACATGATCATGGGGTTGTGGTTGTGTACATGTGTGTATGTGATTTCACAGGCATGTCGAAACCAGACATCAATGTTCTATCATTCTCCAGACATCCAATGTTCTATCATTGCTCTTAGAGACAGGATCTCTCACTGAACTGTGAACATATTGAGTGAGTAGACTGACTGGCCAAGAGCCCCAGGGGTCCTCCTTTTTCCCCCTGCCTTCCCAGAGTTGGGTTACAGAGCCTGGCTTCCTATGTGGGCGCTGGGGATTGAACACAGGTACTCACGTTCATCTAATGAGCACTATGCTCATCCCTCCCAGACCTTAACTTTCCTCTGCTCAGCCCCAAACTCCGTTTTCCATCCCCTATGGCCTTTAGTCTTCTGCTGAGCATAGGAACCTGGGTCTACCTCTGGGGCCCCACACACTTCTGGATCTCCCTACCTGAGGCTTTCTGTTTCTTGAGGTGGAGTCTTGTCATGTAATCCCAATGGCCTTCAAACCCACTGTCCTTCTGCTTCAACACCCTGAATGTTAGAGTCACAGAAATGCACCACTATGCTTGGTCTTAAGGCAGGACCTTACAGCAGAGAGTTTTGAGCTGACATTTGCTGGAAAGGTTGGGTTAGCATTTTTGAGAGGTCAGGTACTCCAGGTTCTTCCCCTGAGGCAGGGTGAATCTGGCCCCAGTGGCCACCATCAGGGCTACAGTTTCTCCAAGGAGTCTACTGGATAGATACTCCCATGATCCCTTCCTCCCCTCTCCTTCCCAGCCTGGACATCCTACAGTCACCTGGGAAAGGCCTCCTCCTCTTCTCTTCCTCCTTTTCCTCTGCCTCTTCTTCCTCCTCTGCCTCTTCTTCCTCCCCCACCCTTCTCCTTCCTCCTCCTCCTTTTGGTTTTTTTGATACAGGGTTTCTATGTGTAGCTTTGGCTGTCCTGAAACTCACTCTGTAGAAAGGCTGGCCTCAAACTCAGATTCATCTCTGGATTGCTGGGACTAAAGGTGTGTGGGTCTGCTGTGGAGGAGGCCAGCTCGTATCCTACAGGTTCCCCTTAAAATCATGTACCCTACTTCTACAGCAGCCAGGGAGGAGAGGGTAGGAATGAGTGGCCCTGCCTAGAGATGCTTGTGCGAAGATGCAGAAAATTCAACTCTCACAGTGTTCGAATTCAGTTTCCACTCCTCCCTCCTACAGAGATGGAGCCAACAGCACTCACCAGGCCTCCCTACACACTCACCAGGCTTCTCCCCCACTCATTCGCCCTGGCCTCTCCCCTCCCCCAATGTCTGTGGAATTTTTTTTTCTTGCTTTCACAAACAGAACTGCTGCACACACAAGTCCACGCTTGCTGTTTTCCAGCTAATTACGTCCCTCAGACACTCCACACAGATTCCCACATCCAGGCCTACCTGCTCCATTCAGGGAGTCAGAACACTGGAGAGTGGGCCTTAGCGGGGCAGAAGGGCAGCGGCTGCCCTCTGGCTCACTCTGGGCTGACGGGACTCACTGCACTTCAGCTCCTGGCTCTTCTTTAGCTGAGGAGGCAGGTAGACAGTGAACGGCCAGTTCCATTTGACCAGCTCAGACAGGACATGGTGGCTTGGGCCTGTTGTCCTGGCTCTCGGAGGCTGAAAGAGTGGATCTGAAGTTTGAAGTCACCCTGGGCTACAAAGTGAGATTGTGTGCATGTGTCTGTGTTGTATGTACATGTATGTGTTGTGTGTGTATGGGAGGGGGTGTGTGTATGTTCAGCATGTGTCTATGTGTGTTGCGTGTGTGCCTGTGTTGTATGTACATGTTGCATGTGTATGGGAGGGTGTGGGGTGTGCACACATCCGTGAGTGCACTTGGGATGCAGAGGCCAGAGGTGGGCATCCAGTATCTCCTATTATTTTCCACCTTCTGTTTTGAGACAGGGTCTCTCAGTGACCTGAAGCTCTCTTATCTGGCTCTGCTCGACAGCCAAAGAGCATTGAAGACCCCCTGCCCCTGCCTCCCGGTGCCAGGATTATTGGCTTATGTGACCACTCCCAAGCTTCTATGTAGATTCGAGGGAACCAAACGATTATGTACACAAGCACAAGCCGCTACCACTGAGCCATCCCCCCAGCCCAATGACAAACGGAAGCTCACCTGTGTGACCAAAAACGTAGTACTTACAGATCTCAGCGAGGCCTGACATGGGTGACCTGAAACCCCACTGGAAAGTCTTCGCTCAGTGTGAGCACAGAACCCACAGCTGCATAGCTGGAGTCTTCTTTCTCTCTAGTCTTCCCTTGCTTTTATACTCTAACTCCTTCCCAAAACCTCAAGGCCAAGTGCCATTAGGGCAGAATGGCACACAGCTGGCGGGGAGGAGGAGGGGCTGAACCCTGAAAGAGGATCCAGTGACCCCGCCTATGCCCTCCTCCCACAAAGGAACATCAATAGTTAACAAGTCCAACAGGGAAGATATTTTTAAATTTTAGATTTATTTATTCATTCTCCTTTGTGCATGTGAAGTTTTTACATGTATGTATGTGCACATGTATTCATGCATGTGCAACAAGCATATGCCTGGAATCTAAGGAGGCCAGAAAAGGGCACCAGATCCCCTGGAGCTGGAGTTCCAGGTAGTTGTGAGCTGCCGTATGAATGCTGGGACCTGAACCTGGTCGTCTGCAAGAACAACTGTTGCATCATCTCTCCCCAATAACGCTTCACATGAAGCGGTTGCTCATATGGCTTTGAGCAGTGCTGTGCAAGGCCGAAGCTGAAGCCCGGGTTAATGTAACCTGTGCGCAAGCTGTTATCCCCCGGGGCTCTGGATGCTCCCAGATCACTGAGAACACGAGGTACTCATCGGAACTATTTTCTACGATCCACACAGTCCAGAGAGTGCCATGCCACTGCATGCTTCTTAACATGCAGAGGCACGCAGCTGATGAAGCTGACAGTGGCTGCAAGCACCTCTGTGGGCCACTCATCATCTCTATGGCATAGGACCCCCCCCCCCTTAGAGACTTATAAGGGGAACCACATGAGACTGCCTCCTGAGACTGCCTCCCGAGACTGCCTCCCGAGACTGCCTCCCAAGACTGCCATACTGTCTTTCTTCAGTGTTCAGAACCCACCTAGTTTCAGGCTAGTACTGGGATTAAAGGCATGTGCCACCATGCCCAGCTAATACAGATTTTTAAAAAGATTTGTTTTATTTTTTTAGTCACACGTATCTATGTGTGAGTGTGCATACCAGTACAGGTGCCCTCAGAGGCTGGGCTCTGGATATGCTGGAGCTGGAGTTATAAGGCAGTTGTAAGCCTCCAGATTTGGGCACTGGAAAGGGAAACTCAGTCTAGAGCTGTTTGCATTAATAATCCCTGAGCCATGGCTCCCCTCCTCCAACAGATATATCCAAAGGGACAGTTTGCCTCCCTTTCTCTCTGGTACTTTATGGAATGAGGGGAGGAAGAGGAGGAATTCCAAGAGGAATCTTTAATCCCTCCCCACTGCCTTGCCTAAGTCTCCACCAGGTTTGCAGAGGATGTGGCGTGGGGATATTGGCCGGCTTAAGGTGCATTTATGTGGCAGCTCAGAGTGACAGATTTTATTCTTCTTTTCCTAAGGAGCATGTCTACTCAGTTAGTCAGCTGGCATCTGTGACAGACTCCAAATCCTGGGGCCCTCTGTGTGGTTCCCTGGGTCTCCTGTGTGTCCTCTCTGGGCATCTCTCTAAATCAAGCCTCTGAATCTAGTAAAAGGTGACCAGACCTGAGTGTGGCAGGCTGCAGGTCCTGGGGGTAAGCCCACTTGCCTTGAGGGATGTTAGGTAAGTGACACCTGGTTCACAGAGCACTGGGGGCTCACGGGAAGGTACCCCTCCTCCCTCGCCTTCCCTGCTCTCCTACTGGCATTGCCTGGAGTTACCTCCCTAGTAAACTCTTTGTCCTGGACTTTGTGACATGGCCATGATCTGAGAGGTACCCCAACTCATGTCTTTCAGGATTAGTTTTCCATACAGCCACAAACAGAGCCTAACCTTAGGGAGGGGCAAGATCAAAGGACTCTGTCCTGACCTGGGGACTCAAACCACTGATGGGGTTGCCATTTCTTGTATGAGGTGGGGCTGGTCCTGAGCAGTGGGTCCCACCATGATGCTCTGCCTTGCCTCGGGCTCCAAGCAAAGGGATCAGGTGATCACAGACCAAATCCTTAGAGACTCTGAGCCAAAAATGAACCTTTCTGCCTCCTAAGTTGCTAAATTGTTTCCTTCAGGTATTTGTCGCTGTGATATAAGGCCGACCGATATGCCCTGATACCGACAGATGAAATTAAGAACCTCAAACAGAACAAGGAGTCATTTACCCCACATTGGGGCCCAAAGAAGACATAGTTTTTGCCTTGGGACTTTGGATGCAGAAAGCAGGGATCACAAAGAAGGGAACAAGGGGCACACATGTGTGTCCATTTTGAGATGTTTGTCCCAGCTAACACATGGAATGGAAAACTGTCATTGCACTATTTTGTTTTACAGTGCTAGGATGGAGCCAGGATTCCGCCACTAAGTGGCACCTCCAGCTGTTCAATGCAGGGTTCGAGGCAGGGGTCTACCACTGAAACAAACCCCTGTCTGTTCACTGGGAGATTCTAGGAGGGAGCCACCACTGAGCCATGCCTCAGCCCTTTACGGGGTCTCTAGGTGGTTGGTGCTCCTGGGCTGTGCAGCGATGTCCTAAGAGACTCACATCCGGTAGTCACAGCCATTGGGACAATGGGGAAGCCCCGATATCTCCCAATTCTGTGCCCCATGTAATAGATTACTGCCTGGGTTGTAAAAACAGGATTCCTGTGAGATTACAGCAGACCTGGCTCAGAAGGGAGCGTCTGTTGGGACAGCCTGTCTGTAGTCTGTCTCCCCTCGGGCTAACCATTTCAGTAGGAGGCTGCAGAACACAGGAAGTCCCCTACGGCTGCAACGATTTCCTCTCCACAGCCCCTCACCCCACTCTGTAAAGGGTCCTGGCAAGCTTTTCCTTGCAGACCCCCAACCCCCACTTCTCACAGGAGAGCAGCTGGCCCTTGCTGTGTTACTAGAGTGTTAATAAACACAGTCTAATCTGTTGAAGGTCTGGCTGTTCTCTTTTGGCCTTCTGTCTCTTCATGCTGCCTCAGAAATCTGACATCCCTCCAAAGGCAAGGAGCTTCTTTCTCCAGTGCACATGCTCTCCACATCCTGCAGCCTGGGGTGGAGGTGTGAGGAAAGGACATCCCTGGAGCCCTGTCACTGCTGTTCCTTCCAGGCCTGCAACCCAGTAGTTCTGGCTGGGGATCTCGTGCCTCCCACAAGCAATGGGCTTGTGCCTGGAGACAACTTGGCTGTCACCACTGGAGGGTGGGGCTCCCCAGTGTCAGCTGGGAGCCAGGGTCAGTGATGACTTCTACTGAAGCAGTTCTGCACACGGAACCTGGCTCATGTGGCCAACTGACTGGAAGGCAAGCCCTGGGCAGTCCAGAAGCTCTCCGAGGTCGGGCACCGAGTCTCCAGTCTAGCCAGATTTGCAAGCACTGAGCTTCATAAGAGACCTGCCTCAAAAATTAAGGTGGAGAGAAATAGAGACAGACACCCAATGGGCATTGCGGGGACACATACACACATCCCTACAGTGACAGAGCATGTGACTAGTGAAGAGGCGTATGCTAGTAAAGAGGATGGAGCTTCACGGAAGTGATGCCTGATCCTGAGGGTCAAGGGAGGAGAAGCCAGGAACAGAAAGGCAGACGCAGCTGACAGTGGGTGGGCTTTGTGGGAGAGCAAGAGGAAGTGATGACAAGACCTTGGGGGTCAAAGAGAAGTTGGTGTCCACCCACATCCCCTGGGACCCAGACCAAGAGGGGTCAGGACACAGTGTGAAATAATAGCTTTTTCTGTTATACATTTTAGATCCCAAATAATCGACACAGAGACCTATTAGATCTATTCAACAAACTTTAAGCTCCATAACTGGGCAGGGCTCACCTATTCTTTCCCAGTTATGCTAGTCTGGCTGCATCCCAGCCACATGTCCTTTCTTACTTGCCGTCTTAGTCTCGCCCTGGCTACTCTTGCTCCATCTGTTTGTTCTCAACTCCTCATGCCCTTTCTCTACCTTCTTCTCTTTCTTCTCTTCCTTCTGCCCTCACTGGGATCAGAAATCCAATCTTTCTAACTGCTTTGCCCAGTCATTGGCTACTCAGCTTTTATTAACCAATCAGAGATAATTGGGAGCATTTCTTTTCTTTTCATTTTTTGGTTTTTTGAGACAAGGTTTCTCTGTGTAGCCCTGGCTGTCCTGGACTTGCTTTGTAGACCAGGCTGGCCTCAAACTCACAGAAATCCCTCTGCCTCAGCCTCCCTGAGTGCTGGGATTACAGGTGTGAGCAACTGTGCAGAGCTAGGGGAGTATTCTTTACACAGGAGATTCTTCAATGATCACGACAATGCCCTCTTTGGGACTGCAACCAGATCCCAGGGCCAGAAATCAGCATCTGAATACACAGTGCACAAGTCCATCCCCCAACATACACAGCTCTCTGTGAGCTAGTTCCCTGGGTGTGTTCAGATGGGAGCTGCCTGGGTGGATGTGACTCCTGGAGTTGTCTAACAAATGAGTATGTTCCTGGCTCAGCAGGTAAGAACACCAGCTACTCTTCCAGAGGACCTGGGTTCAGTTCCTAGCAACTGCTGCTAGTTACATGGTGGCTCACGATCTTTTGTAACTACAGTTCCAGGGGTATCTGGTGCCCTCTTCTGACCTGGTGCCCTCTTCTGACCTGGTGCCCTCTTCTGACCTCTGAGGGCACCAGGCCCACAGGCTGTACAGATATACAGGCAGAACACTAATACATCAAATTAAAATAGTAATATTTTTTAAACTTGTTTTTAGAAAAAAGAGACTGCATGAGCGATGACTTAAAGCAACAGAAATACATCTTCTCCCTCCTCCAGAGGTTTGAAAATAAGTGCCAACAGCAGGGCCCTTCCTGCCCTCTTCAGACTGCTGGTGGCTTCGAGTGGTTGGCTAGAGGTCATATCGCTCCAATGGCTAATGCTGATTTAGTTAGGTTTCCATTGCTTTGACAAAGCACCATGACTAAAAGCAGCTGGGGGAGAATGGGTTTATTTCGCCTTACCATTCTCAGGTCCATCACTGAGGGAAGCCAGGGTGGACTTGCATGCAGGGCTGATGATGTGGAAACCAGGGAGGAACACTGTCCCTGGCTTGCTCACCAGCTTGCTCAGCTTTCTTACACCATCCGAAGTGTGACACGGCACCACGACGGGCTGGGTCCTCCCTCAACAATTGTTAATAATTTTAAATGTCTCACAGGCTTGTCTACAGAGGCATTTTCTCCGTTTACATTCCCTCTTCCCAGATATTTCTAAAGTTTGCAAAACATCAACCAGTACATGTTCTAATGTCTTGGACAGTGGAGGCTGGCAGGCCTTGAAGTTCATTTAGTCCAGACTGCTTTTGAATTAAAAATCCTCCTGTGTGGGGCTGGAGAGATGGCTCAATGGTTAAGAGCACTGTCTGTTCTTCCAAATGGACCTGGGTTCAATTCCCAGCATCCACATGGCAGCTCACAACTGTATGTAACACCCATTCCAAGGGATCTGACACCTTCACGCTAATTAATACACATAAAATAAAATTAAATAAATTTAAAAAAAATCTTTCTGTGAGCCAGGATTAAAGGCATCGTGTTTCACTTCTCCTTCATTTTGTAAAAACTTACCAATCACCAGACAGACACATACACACACAGACACATGCACACACAATCACTTGCACACACACCGAACACATGCATGCACACATGCATACATATACCCCAGTTCTCACCTTAAACAAATTAGGGATGGTTTACTCTGGAGCCATTTTGATTAATGATGGCCCATGGACACAGATTTACGTTACCCCAAATTCCATTTTCCGTGTGGAAACAGTTTCCTGAAGTTTTATAGAACAGAGAAAGTCCTGAATCAAGACAGGTTTAAAATACACTGGTAGCTGGGGCTGGAAATACAGCTCAGAGATTCAGAGCACTGGATGCTCTTCCAGAGGGCCCAGGTTCAAATGCCAGTACCCACATGGTCGCTTACAACTACAACTTCAGTCCCAGAAAATCTAACACTGGGGTTCAAGGGCTCTCAGACACTAATTCCATCTTATGGGGGGCTCAATTCAACCCAATGCACTTAGTTTCCAATAGCAGGACTGGGTTTCCTCTATCTGGGGATCCCATTCTCTGATGGTCCCCTTGCTCTTTAGAGAACTTAACTTCCATATTTGTGGGTCCCTGTCCTAAAGCACAAGGTTCAGCCATCGCCAACCATGGACCCCAGCCTCATTCTTTCCTTCAGCCTGAGCCACCATTAGCCATATAATGTACCCACTAAGGAGGACCATGGGAGAATCAACACCCCTTGGCACCCCAGGGAGGCTGCTGGAAAAGAGCTAATTACTTCTCACACCCAGAGTCAGGCCAGAGCCCAGATTAGGTTGGTGGACCTGCTACAGCTCCAACGCTAGCACACACCAATGCCGATAGAGTTTTAATTCCACTGCTATGCTTTGATTAGAGGGCTGATGTCTTGTGTATGACCTCGGGGACCTCATTATTTTCCAAACTCAAATAAATAGGATAGTCAAAGACTGGAGGGGCAGCAGAGTGCGTGGAGGGAAACAGAGGCCAACACCTTCATCTACAAAAAGAATCTGGAACTAGATGAGATTTTTCAGTTAGACCGAGCACCCCCGCCTGCCCATTTCAGCCCAGCCCAGCCCAGCTCATCGTAGCCCACCTCACCCAATCTGAGCCAGCCCCAGCCCAGCCTACAAGCGGATGCTGGGCTGCAGGCTTGAAGGAGAGTTAGAGTGAGACTGTGGGATGGAGAGGTTGAGGCAGGACAGAGGAAGGGGCTGATCCTGAATTTACTCAGGAATCTTGTTGTCTTGAAGCCCTGGGAAACATCTTGGCCTGTGGAAGGGTAAAAGTGTGATCAGGCAGGTGCAGGACTGTGGCCCAGGCTGAGGGAGGCTTGTGAAAAAGATCTAGAACTTATTTTTTTTCTTTTTAATTAGCTACTTGTGTGTTTATTTGGGTTGGTGAGTACCCACATGCAGCTTCTAGGAGCTGATCCTGGCTTCCATCATGCGGGTTTTAGGGAATAAACTCAGATTGTTAGCCTTGGCAATAAGCACCTCTCTCTCTCTCTCCCTCTCTCTCTCACTCTCTCAGACTGGGTTTCTCTGTGTAGCCCTGGCTGTCCTGGAACTCACTCTGTAGACCAGGCTGGCCTGAAAACTTTCAGAGATCCACCTGCCCTGCCTTTGGAGTGCTGGGATTACAAGTGTGCACCACTACCTTGCTCAAATTCTTTTAACAGGGTCTCACTGTGTCTTGGCCTAGGACTCTCTATAGACCAGGCTGGCCTGGAAACTGGAGTAAACAGAGAGCAGACCGTGAATTCAGAGTTCCTGAAAGGGTGGTGATTTCTGAGCCATTGCCCCCAAATGTCATTGGAACAGGATCAGACACACTCTCCAAAGCAGGCGGAGTCAACTTTGGGTCGCGCTGAGTTAAATGGAAGAAAGGAATATGCTACTGAGAAACTTCTGGATTAAAAACAAAGGTCTGGAAATGGGGTGAGAGAGATGGCTCTGCTGGGCAAGTGCTTGCCGAGCAAGAATGAGGACTGAAGTTTGGATTCTTGAAACCCAAGTGAGAAAGCTGAGTGTGTGCTGTGCGCCTGCAATCCCAGGGCTGGGACATGGAGACAGGAGGATTTCTCGGGTCCCACGGCCAGCCCAGCCTTCCCTATTGGTGAATTCCAGGCCTGTGAGAGACCTTTCCTCAAAAAACCAGGTGAGGAGCTGCCAAGGAACAGCACCCAAGTTTCTGTTCTGGGCTTCACATGAACACACATTTGCATGCACACCTGCACACATACAGGTGCACCTCACATACATAGACACATACAGAGAATACTCATTTAAGAGCCAGGCATGGTGGGCCACAAAAACACATAAAATTCAGTGAGGGGAGAGCTGGAGAAATGGCTCAGAGGTTAAGAGCACTGGCTGCTCTTCCAGAGGTTCTGAGTTCAATTCCTGGCAACCACATGGTAGCTTACAACCATGTATAATGTGATCTGGTGCCCTCTTCTGGCATGCAGGTGTACATGCAGGCAGAACACTGTATACATAACAAACAAACAAACAAACAAGTTCATTAGCTGGACAGACACAGGGCAGGGCCAGGGAGGACCTCAGAGAGTTTTGAAAGAAAGAAGGCAAGAGAAAAAAACTTTGGTCTGGTGGGGGAGGGGCAGGAAATGGGATATGGGAAAGAGTTGCATGCGAGCAACTGGCTTTGCCCCTCTGTCTAAAACACCATTCCACTTCCCTTTACCCTGCTACCATGTGTTTTTTTATTTGAGGGTTTTTTTTCCCCTTCTGTTTAAGTTAGGGTCTCCTGTTACTCAGGCTGACCTTGAACTTGCTATGTAGCTGAAGATGACCTTGAACTCCTGATCCTCCTGACTCTGCCACCAAAGTGCTGGGATTACAGGTATGTGTCACCGTATTCTTAAAGGTCCTGGACGTACTGCCTGGGAGGTGATGAGACCCAGAGGACACGCCCGGGCCTTCCCCACATTCATGCAGGCTTTCTCTGCACTCTCACAAACACTAGTCTGGCTGACAAGTGAGATGAGCCATCACATTTCCTTTAAGTTGATAGTCCTGGGTGGTTTGTCACAGTAGCAGAGAGCTGAGTAACAGCACGTCTGTGATCTGGAGCTGGGCCGTTCTTTATGGTGAAGTCTTGCCCCAGACACTGTTGGATGTTTTACAAGACCCTTGGCCTGCTCAGAGTGCAGGGCCTTCTTCAACTCTATCCTTAACACCAAAAGGCAGAAAAATTCCTGGCTTCTATATAGAGAGGTTGGCAATGCCCTTGACCCACATTCAGCTTGTAGTCAGCAAAAATGTCTTCAGGCATCACCTCCTGTCCCCTGGAGACAGAGGCACCCTTTCCCACTTAAGGGCTATTTATTTATTTTTGGTGTTTTGAAACTAGGTCTCATGTAGCCTGTGGTAGCCTCAGACTTCCTTTGTAGCTGAGGTTGGCCTTGAACTCCTGATTGTCCTGCCTCTACCTCCCTTCTTCCAACTCTTTTACCCTAGGTGGGAGAGAGAAAGTTAGTGGGGAGAGGAGGTGCAGACCCCTTTGCTTCTCCCAGCTGTTAGGGTGGATGGATCTTTTGAGGACTGCACCACCAACCCCTGTCAACAGCAGATGGAGCACGCGGTCTCCAAGTCCGTCCCCTCCAAGACATGCACCACAAAGCATCTCCTGTGTCTCTCCACACAATCTCTAATCTCCCCACTTTCTCTTTCTGGGCTCTCATATTTATATCCCTCAGAGTCCTAGACCATGCCCCGTTGTATGCTGCTGCTACCAGCTGGCAGAGACCACGCCCACAGGAGGCAGTTATCAGCTGTGGACAAACCAAAGCCCAAACTAAAATTCCATACTTGGGATTAAAACAAAAACATATTTATATAATATAGCTGAGTTTTTAAAGAAACCAAAACTTCCATTACAACTTAGTGGTGGAAATCTCAGCATGAGGTCAGGAGGCAGTGAGATGAGAGTCTCTTCACGCTAGGGCTCTGATACCTGTGGAGCAAACATATGGGGAAGACCCAGACCCCACAGCACCACAAGAATGGGGTGGTGGAGCCTGCAAGAGGCTAGGCCGAGTGGGAGGAGGGGAGGCCTTCAGACAGAGTACTGAGACCCCAGCCCTCTCTATTTTAAAAAATTTCTATTACATTTATTTATTCATTCTATGTATGTTAATTCTGTGTATTCATTCTTACATGTATGTGCATGCGTGTGTGTGTTGTGTGTGTTAGTATTTATGTTTTAGTGTGTGCATGCCACAGAAAACAATCTTCAGAAGTTAGTTCACTCTTTCCACCATGCGGGTCCTGGGAACTTATCACAGTTACCAGGCCTAGCAGCAAGCACCTTTGCCCACTGAGCCATCCTGCTGGCTCACGCCTCTCTTTTCGCCTCCCAGCCACCACGTTGTGTCCTCTTTCATTTGCTCCCACCGTGACATACAGGGCCACCCCAGGCTCAAAGCAACAGGACCAAATAACCACGAACCTAACCAACGCACAGTTGGTTCTTCCACCTTTTGTGCTGCTCAAGAGGCTGTCTGAGGTCCACATCTGGAAACACCATGCAGGAAACTCCAGAAGCAGGAGGATGCCGCTGGAGTACAGTGTGGTGCCGGCCCAGCGCTCACGAAGCTTTGGTTCCCATCCAAAGATGAACGTGGTAGCAGTCCCCGCTGCTTCCAGCACCAGGGAGGTGGAAGCAGGATCACCAGAAGATCAATGTCATCCTTGGCCACTGTGTCGGTTTGAACCAAAATGGCTCCCATAGGCTTGAATGCTTCGTCTCTCCTTAGTGGAACTATTATGGAAGGACTAGGAGGTGTGGCCTGTTGCAGTGGGTGTGTCACTTGTGGCAGGCTCTGAGGTTTCAAGAGCCCAAGCCAGGCGCAGTGGCGCTCTCTTCCCGCTGCCTGCAGACCCAGGTGCAGAACTCCCAGCTGCCATGTCTGCTGCCTGCTACATGATGATCATGGACCAACCCTCTGAAACTGTAAGCAAGCCCCAAATTAAATGCTTTGTTTATAAGTCAACTTGGTCCAAGGGTGTGGTGGTGTACACCTTTAATCCCAGCACAAAGGGAGGCCAGCCTGGTCTATAGAGGGAGTTACCCTGACTCCCCAGGACCTTCCTGTGTGGGAGTGTCTCAGTCTATTTTCTTCAGACTCATCCCAAGAGATGCCCACGTAGACCCTGGTTTCTGCATGCCTCAGTGTCCTCATCTGTACAATGGGCATGCTTTCAAGGGCTCGTGTAGGTAGCTTGCTATAAAGGGGATGCACGCATGCCTAGCCCACAGTGGGACTCTGTAGAATGTGGCACGTTAGCACTGGGTGAGCTTTGAGAGGGGGATGGAAGGCTGGAGCACGTGGAACCAGCCCTGGGGGCAGGCTGTGTTCTACCACAGCTCTGGTGTCTCCTGAGAAGACTTGTGGGAGAAACAGAGGTGCAGATACTGCCCCGTTCATGGAGCCTTTCTTTCCCACCCCATCCTCTCCAATCGTAGCCCACCCGAGCTGGAAGGGGCCCCGAAGGAAAGTGGCACCAAAGGGGCGCCTGCCAGGCACAATTATACTTTCATCCTCATTGAACGACATCTTCATCCTAATCAGAGTTTTGCAGCCTCCAAGCAATAAGGGCCCATTACTCCCCAGCTGCACAACCAGGGAGCCACCCTCCTCCCACCCAACACCGGCTCCACCGGCTCTCCCGCTCACGCCTCCCAGCGACCAGACATTTACTAGTAGCCTACTAAATGTCACTCAGTGTTCTCGCTGCACTTGTCCAGCTCAGGTTTTCCCTTTGCCCCCAACATTCACCCCTTTCAGCATTCTCTGTGGTCTGTTCTCCCAAACACCAACGGCCACCCCTGATCCCACATCTAGTTCCAAGGACCCGTGCTGGCTGCTAGAATGGGCAGACAGTTCCAGGAAGCAAATGATCCGGCTATGAATGTGGCTCAGTTAACAGAGTGCTTGCCTGGCATGTGCAAAGCCCTGGATGTAATTATCTTCACTGAGCAGACCAGGGAATAGCGATACACACCTGTAAACACGTCACTTTCAAGGTGGGACAAGAGGATCTGTTTAAGACTAGCCTGGGCTACATGAGACCCTGTCTCAGAAGAAAAAGAAAGCTACTCCCTGGCGCTATCCCATCCTCCTGTATCCTACCATGGTTCCAGGCTGAACTGCAAGACGCACAATGGCAACTGAAGACTCACCTCCCGTCACTGTCCCCCGCTTCTCCCTCAGCACCAGATTCTGTACTTGTGTAGCACCGGTGGCTGATCTTGGTTGTCTATTGGACAAGTCTGGAAAGAGGAAAACTCATGTGAGGATCTGTGCCCATCAGACTGGTCGTATGTGTGATGCATTTTCATGACTGCTAATTGACATAAGAGAGTCCAGCCTCCTGGGAGTGGTACCATGCCTGGGCAGGCAGACCGGGCTGTATAGGAAAGCTAGCTGAGTGTGTTTCGGAAAGCAAACTGGTAAACAGCTTTCTTCCATGGTTTTGCTTGAGATTTCTGTTTTAGGTTTCTGCCTTCGGTTCCCTCAGTCATGGGCTGTAATTTGTGTGTTTCTGCCTTTCACTTCTCCCTAGGGTGTTCAGACACTGCCGAAGAGGAGGAAGGAGAGTTCAGAACCAGTGGGTTTTAGGGAATTCCAGGCCTGCTGCAAGCACAGGAGAGGAAGACCTTCTCTGAAGGTTTAAGTGTGCAGGTCTTTTGCTAGGTGGGCGATTGGAGCAGACTGGCGAGTCTCTGCAGCCGGCATCAGGCCAGATGACAACCGGAACTGGAGCTCAGGGCTCTGGAACTGGGCCAGGCATCCGCAGGAACCTAGCCAGGCAGGCAAGTCAGAGGGTCCAGTGGTGATTGTTCAGAGAGAGGAAGGCCTCTCAGAAGCAGTCCCCACCCCCACCCCAGTGCTACAGCTCAGAGAAAACAGCCAGCCACTCAGGCCATCTTCGGTGAAAGAGCTTGTGCCATTTTATTCAAGGTGGAGAGGGACTGTATACAGTGGGAAAGGTATTTGGGGGTGAATGCAGTCATTTGGCTGAGATGAAGATGCTGGCAATGCTCTGTTTGCATGGGGAGGAATTCCAGGTGCTGGACCGCATGATGACCTATGACTGCACTCCGAGGCAAGCAGGGAATCAGGGAGGGGGCAGTTCTGTTCCCGCTGGTTCTCAGGATGAGGTTTTTCTGCCTCAGTCTTGAGAATTCCGGGGTTTGAACATGCTCCACTTCTCTAGTTCCGTGCCAGTTCCCCTGGTGTCATGGTCCATGTGCCCCACAAATCTGTAATCTGTAAAATGCAATAAACTCTCTCCCAATTTGCTTTTGGCCACAGAGATTAGGCTAGGTCAGAAGTTGGTACCGAATGTGGAGTTGTTGGCTCTTGCTAGGACAGCCTTGGATGTGTTGTTTTAGGGAGAGTTGTGGACATTTTGGGAACTTTGGTCTGGAAATGCCACTGGGTGCTGAGAACTTGATGGACTGTTCTATGTGAGGTTGGAAGGTAAGACTAGTCAAAGAAATTCAAATGACAGAGGTCTGGGTTGTCATTTCAGATCAGAGTTTTTCCAAGACTCCATAGGGCCATGGTGTGAAGCATCTGAATTAAAATGTGTGGGTGTGAAACCTGTGCTTTATTAGGGCTGTCCATGCTGGTCAGTTGTGGCAGAACTCCAACAGTGGTGAAGACAAGACACCCTGCGGCAAAACCTTCTGGGAAGCGTTTCCCCAGGGCCAGAACACAGAAGCTGTGATCCAGTTGGGGCCACAGCTGCCGGCAGAACTTGGCAAATAAAGTCTAGGAATCTCCGGCATGGTGCTAACTTTGAACGTCTAGAGGAGTCTTGGAGGGCAGCTAAGGCCTGGCACTGTGTGGGGCGTTTAGGGTCCCTATAAGAAGTCCAAGGAGACCCCAGGATATTGGAATTTCCTAGGACCATGGGATGCCCAGCAAGAACAGTAGCGGGTGTGGGCTGGAGCCGGCCTGAGCCTCTGAGGCAAGCTGGTGGATGGCAGAGCCAGAGATGGTGCTTCCTGAGCCCTTTGGAGCCCAGAAGATTATTATGGAGTCTCAGACGTCCAACCAACACTGAGCTTGTGGGTTTTTTAGTATTTATTTTTATTTTTAATAATGTGTAGGAGTGTGTGTGTGTGCGTGTGTGTGTGCGTGCATGTGTGTGTGTGTGTGTGTGTGTGTGTGTGTGTGCATGCTCTCTGCATATGGGCATATTGAAACGTGTCCACATAGGCCAGTGATATCTGACCCATTGGAACTGGAGTTACAAATGGTTGTGAGCTGCTTAACATGAGTGCTAGGAACTGAACTCGGGTCCTTTGAAAGATCAGCAATTGCTCTTAACACTGCGCTATCTTTCCAGTCCCAGACACTAAGGTGTTTACACTATTAGATGTTGGTTTTGCTTTTAAATGATAGTAACTGTACCCTGGTTCTTCAGTCTTGGGGTAAAGAAGTAAATAACTTGTTTTTTTATTTTACAAGAACCTACAGTAAAGACATTTTGGGTTTTTAAAAGAGACATTAAACTTTTAAAGTATTGAAATATTTAAAGTTCGTGAGACTTTAAAATTGAAGTGTATTTTATATTATGATATTAGCATGAGCTCTTGGGACAAGGAAAGGTTACGGTTTAACAGAGATGTGTCCGTGTGTCAGGTTGACATGGCTACTCTTGCTAACCTACTTGGCAATCCTGGAAAGAGAGAAACCTAACTGAGAAATGGTCTCTATGGGTAGCCCAGTGGGCATATCCGTGGAGCATTTCCTTGATTGTTCATCGACACAGGGACCCAACCCACTGGGAATGGCTGCTGACCCTCAGAGGTGGTTTGAGCTTGTAAGAAAACCAGCTCAATGTGAGCCTGGGGCAGCTTTCCTCCACGGCTTCTGCTTTCTGGTCCTGCTTTGCGTTCGTACCCTGAATCCCCTATATGACGTGGACTGTAGCCTATAAACTAAAACAGTCCTTTTCTCCCTGCATGGCTTTTGATCATGGTGTTTATCATGGCAACAGAGAGCAAACTAGAACATGCAGGAAATTAGGGACTGGAGAAAAAGAGAGATCAAGATCAATGTATGAGGGACCTGATGGCTCAGTGGGATAAAGTCCTTGTGCACAAGCCAGATGATTCCCAATAATTCACATGAAAGTAGCCTGAGAGAACTGACTCCACAAAGTTATCCTCTGACCTCCACACATGTCCTGTGGCAGATGCAAAGCCCTCAACACACACACACACACACACACACACACACACACACACACACACGTCATTCGAAAACCATGCACATAGTAATTGTGATTGGGGTGTATTGTAAAAGAGAAGAATCTATTTTCAATTAAAAATTTGTTTTAAGCATGTAAGGGGCTGGAGAGCTGGCTCAACCATTAAGGACATTTGCTGCACAGCCATGAGTTGGAGTTCAGATGCCAGCACCCACATAACAAGCCAGGCAGGTGCCCCATGCATGTCTGTAATGCCAGTTCTAAGCAGAGGGAAAGAGAGAATCAGGGGGCTGGAGAGACCTCTCAGTTGTTAAGAGCACATACTTACTGCTTTTGCAGAGGACCTAAGTTCAATTCCCAGCACCCATATCAGTGAGTTGTGAACTGGAGCTGTGTAACTCTAGTTTCGGGGTCTGACACCCTCTGTCCTCCTCATATACATCACACAAATGAATAATAATAAAAGTATGATAAAAATACATAAAATCAGGGCTGGAGAGATGGCTCAGGGGTTAAGAGCACTGGCTGCTCTTCCAAAGGACCCGGATCTGATTCCTAGCATCCACAGGGCTGCTCACAATCATTGGAAACCCCAATTCCAGAGAACCCGATGCCCACTCTGAGCTCAGTGGACACTGCATGCACACAGTGCATATCCATACATGCAAGCAAAACATGCACAAACGCAAATGTAAAATAAATAGATCTGGAGCTGGAGAGGCGGTAAGAGCGCTAGCTTCTCTTCCAGAGGAACTTTTCTTGCCTCTGAGGGCACAGACACAGGCAGGCAAAGCACCAATACACAGGAAAGAAAGCGAAAACAATTGAAACCACAAAACTACGTAACCATGTATCCCTGCTTCCAGAGAAGCCCGTATTTACAGGTGGCAACGGCTAAGGTTCAAGTGGGCCTTTCCAGTCTTTTGCTATACTTTTACTTATTTACTGTGTACTGTATGGGCCTAGGCGTATCGTGGTTCGCATGTAGAAGTCAGAGGGCAACTTGTGAACTCGGTGCTTTTCTTCCACTGTGTGATTCCAACGCAGGCCATCCGGTTTGGTAGCTAGCAAGGTAAGGCCTGGGCTGGACAAGAAAGGCGTCTCAGCAGCTCCGCATTATCTTTTGAGGGGCACAGCTAAAGCATGGTTGATGGGCCCATCCTGTGTGAGTCCTGAGGATCTGAGCTCCGGTCCCCACACTGCATGCCAAATGTTGTATCCACAGGGAGCCATTGCCAGCCCTACACCTGCAGCCAGTCCTGGTCTCCTCCCACTGCTGACACCGACATTCATTCACTACACTCAGCCACCTCACTTGAAGAGTTTGGGGACACAGTTTATTTCGTCTTTTTCTTAAAACATTTTATTTATTGTTATTTTATCTTTATGAATGTTCTGCCATGTGTGTTCAAGTATGCCACTTGTGTGCAACACTCATGGAGGCCAGAAAGGGGGCAGGGAATCCCCTGGCACTAGAATTGAAGATAGCTGCGAGCTGCCACATGGGTGCTTGGGATCGAACCTGGGTCCTACGTGAGGCCAGCCAGTACTTCTGAGCCACTTCTCCAGCTCCCTTTTAGCAATCCCATGAAGTCTGGACCAGATAAGGCTCCACCTGACTGACTAGGCCACTCTAGCCAGCTTCACTGAGTATCTGTTTCAGGTCACGGGGCTGGTGCCCACTCCTACCTGCCTGCCTCTCAGCCCCCATTGCCAACTTTCTTTGTGTCACATGAAACTCCTATGATCATTTATCTTTCCCAATGACTCTGCAAAGAAAAACTAACCCCATGGTATAGGTGGGGAAACTGAGGCAGGGAATAAAGAAGACTGTACCTGAGAGTTTGATTCTCTGTGGAGTATTGGTGACCTTTTGGTGCAACCTCAGGTTCCATCTCTTGGCAGGAGGGAAAACATGCCTAAGACAAGGCTGGGAACCCAGGATTCTGAGCTCTTGAAATGTTCCGTGAGGTGATATCACCCATGGGCCAAGCTGGGCTTGGCCCCAGCTAGGACCTCAGGTCCTGAATCTCATATACTTGGGACTCACACCAGCCTCAAGCTCCTTTTGAGCTTGGGGACCTATCAGTGCCATAGCACTGACCGCACAGGAATTATTAATTAATGCTAATTGATATACTGTCCCCTGTTCCAACCAGTCCTTTTGGGCCTAGAATATCCACAGGAGGAAAGCACAAGAAAGTTAGCATCCTGCCAAGGACAGTCTGCTGGGCTCATGGATGATAAAAGGAAACTGAGCCACAATGAAGCTCACCATGGTGAAGCCTCTGGAGTGGTATCAGGCCAGGCCAGGGGGTGGCGCCACACGCCTGTAAGCCAGGCACTCAGGAGGCAGAGGCCGCTGGGCTCGAACTCAGCTACAGGATGAATTTTGGGACAGCCAGAACTACACAGAAACCCTGTCTCAAACAAACAAAAAAAAATGGTGTCAGGCTGACTATGGTCGTATAATACCGGTAACCCTACCATTGGGAAGCTGAGGCAGGAGAGTTGCCATGAGGTTGAGGCCAGTCTGGAGCTTGGGCTAGAGACGAGAGGATCAGGAGTTCAAGACCAGCCTTGACTACTAGCTAGTTTGAGGTTAGCCTCCTCGGCTACATGAGGCCCTGGCTCAAAAAAAAAAAAAAAAAAAAAAAGCAGTTATTTGCAAAGACATACAAGAATACAAGACATAGGCCTTGGAGAACTGATTCCTAAGGTGCTGTGCAGCTCACCCTCAGCCCTTTCCTCTTTCTCTTTTGATGTCTCAGGTTAGGGCAATACCCAGCAACTGCTACATCTTAGCTACCTCTGTAACACTTTTTAAGAGTTTGGGGCTGGAGAGAGGCCCAGTGGTTAAGAGCTTAAAGCCGCTCTTGCAGAAGACAGGAGGTAGTTCCCAACACCTCTGAGCTGGCAATCTCCTGTAACTCCAGCTCCAGGGGATAAGACTCCTCTTCTGGCATCTCTTGGCACTTACACTGATATACACAAACCCATGTGGACACACACAAACACATGCATTCACACATATGTGCATAATTTTTAAAAATTAGAATAAATTAAAATATTTTGGCAGAGGCCAGAAACTGTTGTTTGTCTTTGAATTGGAGCTGAGCCGTGAGCCTTCATAGGGTTGCTGGGAATGGAACTTGCGTCCTCTCTAAGGGCAGCCAGTGCTCTTCACTCCTGAGTCATCTCTGTAGGCCCTGGAAGTCTTGTTTTCTGTTTATAGGCTGGTGTGGTGGCTCAGGTCAGCACGTGGCAAGCTGAGAAGGAGGGGGACCACAGGTCACAGCCATATTGGGCGCCTTGGAGAATCTCAGGCCTTCCCAGGCTGCAGAGTGGGACCTTCTCTCAAAAGAAAATCAAATGCAATTTATAAATTAAAAAAAATATATATTTTTTTTTTGACATAGGTACTCTGTGGCCCAGGCCAGCCTGCAATTCACTATCATTTGATGGATAACCTTAGTGGTCAACCTAATTACGTCAGGAATTAAGTAAAACCCAAGCTGTTGGGTGTACCTGTGAAGAAATTTTTTTTTATTATTAGATCAACCTTAAATCTGAGCCACACCCTCTGGTGGCAGCCTGTATAAAGGAACGGAAGAAGGCGCTCTTGCTCTTCTCCTGCCTGTCCTCACTGAGATTTCATTGCTTCACTGATCCTGGCGCTCACTTCCTCAGGATTCCGGCCTACACGTAAGGCCAGCTGAGACATCCAGCCTTGCGGGCAGAACAGCTATGGGATTCTTGGACTTTCTGTTAGGAGATAGCTGTTGTTGGGCTAGGCAGACCACAGCCCGTAAGCCACTCAAATCAATTCCTTTAATATAGCTCTAGATTTAGTCCATCGGGTTTGCTTCTCCTGAGAAGCCTGGGTAACACAGCTCTGTCCCCGGCTGTGAGCGCAGGTGACGGTGTGGGCACCCAGCTCATGAATGAGGTAGTGTCCTCTGCATGCTGTTGTTTACAGCAGACATCCCCTGTTTCTGCCTGCCCCTCTCCAGCCACCCTGTGCACCAATTTCTTTCCTGAGCATTGAAAGAGACATCTTCGTCTGAACTGGCTTCAGGCAGGAACCTTCTGAACCTTCTGCTCTGACCCTGGGGAATTCAGGAGGAAATCACTTCCAATCCATCTTGGCACGCGTAGCAGTAAGCTATTTCTCTGGCCCCCGACTGAAAACAGAAGTTTCCTGCACATTCATGGAGACAGAGCAGAAGGATAAACAAAGACAGACACACTCACTCGGGCCAGAAAAATCCGATGTAAACACATGAAGGCAGACAAACACACGGGCGCACCGAACATACACACGGCAGGCCGCAGCCAGCCGGTTAGGCAAGGGTAGTGGGCTCACTGTGTCTACAGAGGCCTCTGGACGGCCACGGCCAAGGGTAGCACGTGCTCTGGGCATGCTCTATTCGGGACATTCAACCGTTTGAGTGCACCCACTCCAAGCCGGAAGTTCAGGAATCAACCCCTGCAAGGGCAGACCTCTGGCGAAGTTAGTAGGTGGGCACGCAGCCCAGCGCCATCCCACAGCAGGTACTTGGTGTAGGCGCCCAGTGGCTTCCCAGGTGTCCCTAGACATTAGCTCCTCTTCGCCAAAAGCCTTCTGGAATCGCCGCCAAATCAGGCACTTGTCCCCCGCCCCCATTCTTGAATCCCGGCCTGGTCTCCAACCTGGTAAAGGCACACACCAGTCCACAATGTCCTGTGTGCATCTGGATGGGCATTCTCTCCCTTTTTCTGGCTGCTCTTCCTCAAAGGCCTCCTTGGGTCTCAGTTTCCCTCCTGTACCCTGTGGGGCGGGGACTCGGAGTAGGACAGTCACAGCTCAGCAAGAGGGGCTTTGGAGACAGAGGTAGTGTTGGGATCCAGCTGCAGTGACCACACAGCCTCCTCACATTGCCGGAAGCTCTCCCTCAAACAAGGCCTCGGGGGCCTCAGGGGCCTCAGCCCAGCGGAGCCAGACACCACAGAGCACTGAGCTGGAAGGGCTGGGAGTTGGGGCAAGGACTCCTCAGGGTGGAGATGGGGTACTGGAGGCTGATGTGTCTCCACAAGAGTGTAGCCCACCTGGAAGAGGCCTCTGGTAATCTGGGCTCCACTTCCTCCGAGCCGGCTTTGCCAAGGCTCTTTGAGGGGGAAGGGCTAGGGATTGAACCCAGAACCTAATTCTGCATGCTCAGGAAGTACTCCACCACCGGGCCACACCCCAGCTTTAAACTGTTAATTTTATTTTATGAGACAGGTTTCACGTAGCCCCCGATGGCCTTGAAGCCGGATTCTGTTTCGACCTTCTCTGAGTGCCTGTGGCAGGTTAGAGCCGAGTGTCTGGTTTTATGCACTGCTGGGGATCCAACCCAGAGCAGCGTGCATGCCAGGAAAGCCCTCTGCCAACCCAGCCACAGACCAGCCTACAGGGTTTTGTTTTGTTTTGTTTTGTTTTGTTGTGCAGCCCTGGCGGTCCTGACCTCCCAGTATACACCAGGCAGGGCTCGAACTCAGAGACCTGTCTGCCTTTCTAATGTATTACTCAAGGGAGGGGGCCATAGGGCACTCTGGAGGCTAGAAGACAGCTCTGTGTAATCAGTTCCCTCCTTCCTTTATGTGGGTTCAGGGTTTTGAACTCAGGTTACCAGGCTGACACATGCGAGGTCATCCTTTCTTCTGGCTTATGAACCTGAGCAAGTCACGTGGCTCCTGAGCCTCAGTTACTCCGTAAATAGATTCATTCATCCATACTGTGAATGTGCTCCTAGCCCTACCTCTACCCCTGCGGCAGCCGTGGCCAGGTGGCCAGTTTAAGTTTAATAGGAAGACCTACCTCTAGGAAGACCTACCCATATACGGAAGTTGGGGGACTTAGCTAGTGGGAGGGGCACCCTCACCTTCACCTCACACAGAATCAAAAAGCTTCCCAAGCAGGCGGTGGGCTCTGAAAAGTCGAAATCTAGAGGGGCGGGTGCGCGCGCGCGCGCACACACACGCGCGCACACACACACACACACACACACACACACACACACACACACACATACACTCACACTCACTCACATATTCAGCATTAGTTACAGTACCGCAGAGGCAGCGCGGGGAGCGAGCGCCACCTGTGGGCCGCCAAGTGGAGGTGCGAGCGCCGCTTGCGGAAAGTGGGTCACCGCCACCTTCCTCCCCACCCAGGGCGCACCCTCCCCCATCCCCAGGAGTAGTTTTAGAAACAGCTCACGTTTATTAAATTCTCCTGCAAAGGACGCTTTTCTCGGCCAGAATTTGACCACGTATTCATGCAACAGACGTTTGCTGAGCGCCACAGTGCTTTTCCTGGTCTGGGGTCAGAGACAGGGAAGAGACCGTTTAAACCTGCCAGGGCTCCTGTCCCATGAGGATGGGGTCGGGGCAGGAGGACAACAGGGAACGGACAAGGCGATTGCTGGCTGCAGCAAGTGTCCTGAGGAGAAGGCCGACAGCAGGACCATGAATCAAAGAGGGCTCCAAGGAGATGCGGCTTGTGAGGAGGTCTGGGAAACAGAAAGCTCTGAGCTAACCCCATAAGCATACAAGAAGCTCCAGGTGCCAACACACACACACACACACACGGGGGGGGGGCTGTTAGGGTTTTCCAGTTAGATGTGGCAAGTGCAAAGGCCCCAGGGCAAAAAAAAGCTTGAAGCTACAGGCCTCTCCCCCTTTGTGCCTCTTTTAGACTTACCTTATGTCCACAACTGTTCTTGCACATGTGCACAGCACAGCACATGCCTGGTGCCCTCTGAGGTCAGAAGAGGGTGTCAGATGCCCTGGAACTGAGTTACGGGTGTCAAGGTCTGCCAGGAGAGTGCCGGGAACGGAACTGGAGTCCCCTGAAAGAATGAAAAGCTCAGAGCTGATTTCTTTAACCCAGGGTGCTATTTATCTTGTGTGTGTGCACACGCGACAGCACACATGCTGTGGCACATATGTGGAGATTAGAGACAGTTCACAGGAGCTGCTTCCCTCCTTCTACCATGCAGTTCTGCAGCTCCAACTCAGGTCGTCTGGTTTGGCTTTACCCTCTGGGCCATCTCATGGGGCAGCTGATAAATTATTTTTAGAGAGATCAGGGTAGCCAGAGCTGAGAGGAGGACATGGGGTGGTGCCAAAACCCCCTTTGGGCCGAAATTTGACCTGGATAAGAATAAGCCTCACACTGAGACAGGAGCTGTGGCTCACCCACTATCCGCTGCCATGCCACCCACAGAAAGGATCCTGGCTCACAGACATGCCTAGTTACTGCTCTTTGTCTCTGACCACAATTTTTTTGTGTGTTTTGTTTTGTTGAGACAGGTTTTCTCTGTGAATCCTGGATTCACTTTGCAGACCAGTCTGGCCCTAAACTCACAGCAATCCGCCTGCCTCTGCCTCCCTGTGTGCGGGGATCAGAGACGTGTGTCACTGTGCAGGGCTCTGACCACGAATTTTTGTGAAGCTAGATGAGATTGCAGAGGCAGGAGGAGCAGAGTCTAGGGCCATCCTTAGCTACACAGTAAATTTGGATTGTTCTGGGTTATCTGAGACCCTGTCTTTAAAGGTAGGATGCCGCCAGGCACTGTGACTCACATAGAGGCAATGAGTATTGTGAGCTCCAGGACAGCCAGGACTACATATTGAGACCATGTCTCAAAAAAAGTAAAATTATAAAGCATGGGGCAGGTGCATTTCCCAGGGCAGCCTTGACGACATAATGAGATCCTGTCTCAGACAGACAGACAGACAGACAGACAACAGATAGATAGAATTTAAAAAGCACAGGTTTGTGCGTGTGCTCGTACATTTCTAGTCCTCTTCCACACCAAGAAGCTCCTACTCCAGTCCTCAACCTTGCTTGCCCTTCAAAAGATAAAATAAAAACATTTCCTTCTTGCATGTTACTGCGGATTGAGCCTACAGCTGCCTGTGTTTGAGTGGTACTGCTCAGTCTTCCTTTTGCTTAGAAACCAGTCCCTCAGTAAATTCCCCAGACCGGCCTTGAATTTACTCTGTAGCTGGTGGGTGACAGAGCCTGGCTTCTATGACCCTATTAACCCCAATTAGTCAACCAGGATCTGTGTGATGGGCCTGGCCATCACCATCCTGTCCTTGTCCTCTTGGCCCCCTTCCTGGCAGACTCCAGGCTCTGCACAGCCATTTTGGCTCTGAGGCCTATGCCTGGCTTTCTTCTTGATACGCGGTCAGTACAGGCCCAGGCATGCCCCACCTCAGACAGCCTGCACAGCAGGGTGGGTGTCTGGTCTCATTTCCTCTCTGAGCCCTGAACCTCTGTTACCATTTATCTCCCCTGAGGGAGCCAGTGTGGCCGCCTTCTTTACCTCAGCATGGAGCTAGAGTGGGAAACCTTTCAGCCAGATGAAAATATCCTCAGACCAGATGTGGTGGAACAGTGTTCTCTTCACTGACAAAGCTGAGGCAGGAGAATCTTGAATTCACAGTGAAACCCTGTTTCAAAAAAAAAAAAAAAAAAACAAACCTCATGGCAGACCCCAGCCTAGCCTTCATGGTCCCCAATGGTACTGTGCACCCTTAGAAAGGACTATGAGAAAGAAGATTCCAGGAACACTACTATACTTGAGGGGCCCCTGGCCAGACTGATGGCCACCCGAGCCTCCTAGGAAAGCCAGGGCTGTCCCCAAGCCTTCTGGTGTGCTTAGGGAGGGGCGGAGCCTCTGGGGCTTCTAATTACGGCTTCAGCAGCACAGACTTAATTACTGCCTTGCGAAGGGTTAATTACTCCTAATCGGTTGGGAATCAGGCAATTTCCTTGCCTCCTGAGAACCAAAATATTTTCCCTTCTGAAAGCCCCCCCCCTTCTTCCTTGGGCTTTTTTCTACTTTCTCTGCTGGAGGGTCTAGGCAGACAGGGTGGAGTTAGAATTCCCACAGGGAGCCAGCTTGATGGAGCCTGGTGTCTCTGACTTAGGGAAACGGCGAATTCAGAGGACACAGATTCTGACCTAAAACAAATCCCAGGATGGCCTCGGGGAGATGGACAAGACCTTGCCAGGAGGACTTCAGTTCCTGTCCCATCTTGGGGGACCTTCCTGTGGGGATGCCGAAGCTGATTGCTCCAGGCCTTGCTTTCCCTATATGTAACAATTCCAGCATCCGCCTGGGCAGCCTCACAGGCCAGGGTGAGTGAGTTGGCACCTGCCCTGGGGCAGGGTGGACTAAGGATGAGGAAGTGGAGAGTGGGTGCAGCAGGTGAGATGAACTCCACTTGGTTCATTAGATGGTTTGGAGAGCTAGAGAAGAGTGGAGTGACGCCAGGCTGGGGAAACCTGCCCACACAGCCGACCCTGTGACAGGGAACCAGAACACACACTTACATTTGATTGAGTCCTAAGCGCAAGGGACCCAGAGACAGGTCATTCTCAAAACTCAGGATGGAGGAGCTGTTGGCTAGGAAAGGGAAGTTTTTGTCACTTGTGCAGGAGAAGTTGCAAGCAACGATAGAGGTGAGGAGGTAGCCTAGAGGCACTAGTGGTAGCCTAGGATTGACCCTCACATTCTTCAGGCTGGTTTGTCCCCCACTGTCTTTCAGTCTTTGTCCCTGGAGTGTCCCTGCGGTCCCTGGTGTTACCTTTTCTGGTGACTGGTGGGGAGCTGCCCACAAAGGTGCCCAATCCTGTCCACCCATCCTGGATCACCCCAAGCGAGGCCGCCTTACCCTACTGAGGACTCGCCGTGCCAAGGGAAAAAGCTGGGGCCTGAGCCCAACCTCCCCAGACTCTGAGCAGACCCTTCTATCTGTCAGCTGGCTTGTTGCAACCAAAGCAGGCAGCATGGAGGAGGAAGGGGAGGACACTGAGCCACTGATGGGACTGATAAGGACCCTCTAGGCTGGATCTCAGCCTGAAGAGATTGGCCAGCCTCCTGTTTACAGAGGCCAGTGGTGCAGGTTTAAATGTTTCTCTCTGCTCTGGCCTGGTGAGAGAGGGCTGGCAACACCAACACGGAGCTGAGAGAGCCTCAGATCTGGGCACTGCTGCTATCAGGACACGAACTGAGCCCAAGACCCTGGTTTCCATTGCCAGAACTGCTAATTGTGTGTGTGTGTGAGTGCATGAGTCTGCACATGTATGTGTGACTGTGGATGTGTGTGTGTAAGAGAGACTGCACATGTGGCTGTGTGTGAGCATCTGTCTGCACATGTGTGTCACTGTGTGCAACAACACATGTGTGTGTATGAGTGTACAGGCCACTGGTGAGTGTAGAGGCCACAGGACAATTTCAGGTGTCATGCCTCAGGAGTCATCTCCTTGTCTTTTGAGATAAGGTCTCTTGCTGCCAGCAAGCCCCAGGGGCCCCTCTAACTCGCTCTTCCCAGCGCTGGGATCACAGCACACATACATCCTGAATTTTACTTGGTGGGGTTTGAACTCAGGCTTGTAAGGCAAACAATATCTCACCGAGCCATCTTCTCCAGCCCCAAACTTTACCTTTTTTGAGACAGGGCCTTTTTGTGTTGCCTAGGCTGGCCTCAAACTTATGACAACTCTCCTGCCTTAGGATGTCAAGTCCTGGAATGTGAGAAACTGGTTTTTCTTTGCTTGTTTGTGTTGCTATCAAAAGTAGTTAGCCCAACAGAGACCTATATTTCTCACCACCTTCCTCTTTTTTCTGATTGGCCAATGGTATTACATTGTGAAGTCTAGCTCCCACCAATGAGATGAGACAAAATTATCACCTGTCTAAGGGGTAGAAGACAGAGATGAGACAAAGTTATCACCTGTCTAAGGGGTAGAAGACAGAGGCAGTTTTGGATGTTCGCTAATGCTTTTTGGGTTCTGGTCTACCATTTTTACAAAAAGCAATTACTTTGCCAAATTATTTTCACTTCATTGGTATATTTTTTTTGTGTGGGACACCAAGATTATTTTTTCCAATAATTTGGGTGTTCTTCAGGATTTTAAATCCATCTGGGAGAGTGTTAAGATCCCCTCCATTGTGAAGACATGGCCCACCACTGTTGTGATGGCCCCCAGGATCTGGGGGAATGAAGCTGTTTTGGATCAATAAGAATCCCAGGGAGAACATTTCTCAGCAGCTAGAAGAGGACCCAAGAAAATATCACGGCAAAAGCCAACTCCTGTGCACAAGACCAAGGTATATGTTCCGGTTAATTCTTTTGTCAACTTGATTCATGCTCTGGTCATATGGGAAGAAGGACCCTCAATTAAGAAAATGCCTCTGTCATCTTCTTGATTAATGTGGGAGAGCCAAAGTGTGGTAGAGGAACATCCATACACCACCAGTGCAGGAGTGGCCCCCATTCCCCCTGCAGTGTGCACGCAAGGGCTGAGGGGAGGTAAAAATGGGGCCCACATATGTCCTGTATGTGTGGGTGTAGGAGGTTCTCATGGCCCCAAGCTTCTGGAATAAAGACTCATGAGACTTAAAATATATTTACAAATACCTAAGCCATATACCTAGGCTCTTTTCTGGCTAGCTCATAATTTAAAATAAGCTGTTTATTTTAATCTGCATTCTGCTATGTACCTGTGCTCAGGAACCACGTGTCTGTCCTCCTCACATCTTCCCAGACAAATCTCTCATGCCTGGTTTTATCCCAAAATCCTTTCTGCTTGCCGGATGTCCCACCTCCTATCTCTATAGGCCATTAGCTTTTCATTGGCAGGTCATACTTCTATACAGACACAAGAGATTCCTTCTAAGCTGATGACACCACTTGGCTTCGCAGTTGCAATTTGTAACCCCTTTTCTTGGGAGTGAGACCATAAAATCCTGTCTGTTTCTTTTTTTTTTTTTTTAAGATTTATTTATTTATGTATATGGGTACTTTGTCTGCATGTACATCTGTACACCAGAAGACAGCATCAGACAGGTTCGAGCTGCCATGTGGGTGCTGGGAGTTGAACTCAGAACCTTTAGAAGAGCAGTGAATACTTTCAACCACTGAGCCATCTCTCCACTCCTTCCTGCCTATTTCTTTGCTTCGCTTTTTGAGGGTAGGGCATGGGGGGTTACCTAGGCCATGTGTAGTCTTCTCATGTATCCATGCTAACCTAACTCAATGCTGTTTTGTTTTGTTTTTTTCAGTTACCATGAGCCTCATTGGATTAACAGGTACCCTAGAACTTTCTGCACCACAGCCATCCAAGTCACACTGTCCAATCCTCTTCTCCTCTTCTCCCGATTCCTTCCTTCCTTCCTTCCTTCCTTCCTTCCTACCTTCTTTCCTTCCTTCCTTCCTTCCTTCCTTCCTTCCTTCCTTCCTTCCTTCATCAGTCTTCATCTACCTGATGCCTAATGGGATCATAGAAAAGAGACTCCATCTTGGGCTCTATTGCCAAAGGATAAGGCTACTGCATCTTCATACCAGACTAAGGAAGTAACATCAGACCTCTGTGACATTCTTTTATTTTTAGTTGGTTTTTGTTTTGTTTTGACACATTGTTTTACATGCTGTATTTACTGGTTTCTAGAGGGGACTTGAGAGCTTTCCCAGCCGTGTGGCTACAGCACTAAAAGCATCAAGGGGAGCTGACATTGCGATGTCTAGACTGGGAAAGCTCATGTGATTTGCAGCAACCCAGGGAGAACTTGGGAAAGCACAAATCCTGAGTGGGCCCAGAGAGAGATGTCACGTGCAGAAAAGTCACTGCCAGCAGGTGGCTACCACCGCTGGAGCCAGGAAACCAGCCTGCTTGGGGGAGGCTGGAGTCCGCCCTCACCCCGATCTTCACGCCTTCTCTTTCTGCCAGTGTCTCCACTGTTTTATCTGACTGACATAGAACAGTCTTTCCCTTCCTCAGACTCCTTCGCTCCATGCTTGTCTGCTTCTGTTTCTGCCCCACAGTCCTGGGCACTCACTTTTCAGTTACTCTTACATGAACAGACTAGGGAAAAGAACGGCTAACACCGCCCTTCTCTAAACTCCTAATCCCGCACCATAGTTTTAACAGCGCTTCCTTAAGCTGAGTTCTCTCTGCTACTCGCACACCTTCAAAGCCGAAGTTCCACTAAGGAGGGTCACTCTGTGAACTCTGCTGAGACCATGCTGTCTTCGAGGCTTACCCGGGAAATTAAAAACTTGACCGTATGTACACTGCTGTCATTACGCTGCTGCCACGTACGTTTGTAGCTTGGACTCAACTTACTTTCATTGAAGTGGTGCTGCACAGCACACTCTTGAGCCAAGCAGCTGCCGACAGCCTGACTCCTTTGCCTGCTTACAGAGGAGCTTCACAGCTGGGCTTGTTGACTGTTCGTGTTCCTTCACAGGAGGCGGGCATGGTCATCGGAGTGTCCAGGCCCTCCCCCAGCCTGCTGTGTGCAGGTCTGCTCTAATTGCACTTGACCTCAAGGTCTTAGTGTGGAGCTGGGGGATAAAAGTGAGGGAAGGGAGAGGGCCTTCATCACTACAGCTATTGGGAAGCCATTGTCTGCACCAGGTGAAGACTTCCCATGAGGCTGTTCCAGGGCCTCTCGGTCTCGGTAACCCTTCGGCTACGCTCTGTTACTAAGCTATCTGCTTCTCCAGGGTGAACTTTGGTGACATCAAAACTGGTTTGTCACTGGGACTTTATGAAGAGGGTAGACATTTTTTAGTCCTTTCCTTCAGGGGGAGAGAAAAATCTCACAACACCTGGTAAGTTTGTTACAGTTATTATATTTCATGATACAAACAAAACAAAACAAAGTTAATTCAAATTATAAAGGTCCCCGGTGAGTGAAGCCAGGTAAAAGATGAGGCTTAGAGTTGATGTATATGATATCAAAACTTTTAAAGTCAAAGTTCAATACAATACTTTCAAACACCTCTGCTTACATCAAGGGGGCTTAAAAGCTTAACAGTTTTAGGTTTTGTTCAAGTTTTATCAAAGCATTACCTAATAGCTAAAACAACCAGACTGGGTAACTGTGTCTGGGTGCCCAATATCCATACTTGGAGTCAGAGTAATGTGGTGAAAGGGATTAAAGGGGAGAATATTTCCCCCCTTGTCATCCAAGTTCAACTAGACCCCAGGGAATTATGGGACATCCCACAATTTCCTGTAACTGTTGGGAGTTACTTGTTCTCTTGTTCAAGGAGGCCATGGAGACACCACATGATAGACAGTAACCACTGTTTAGTTTTCAAAGGAGGAGGGTCCGCATAGTGGAAAAATTTCTTCCATGCTGCTAAGTAAAGCTGGAGCAGAGCAAGGCCTTTGACTAACCCTCCCTTAGCAAAAAGGATAAAGGAGCCAGAGGCTCATCTCAAACCCAGGTGACCCTGAGAGCCAGATACTCAGCTGGCTTTGACAGTTAAAAGCCAAAAGGCTGATTCTGGCCACCAGCACACTCTTAACTGCTAAAGACAACCAAAGGCCAGTGATCAGAGTTTCCTCAGGTCCAAGGAGCTACTCCCCGCCCCCCAGATGGTAGGCTTAACTCCACAAATAGTTGTTTAGACAACTATTTCTTACTAATGATTTTCATCTTAATAAGAAAAGTGCTGCTGGGTGATGGTGGCACACGCCTTTGATTCTAGCACTTGGGAAACAGAGGCAGGCGGATCTCTGTGAGTTTGAGGCCAACCTGGTCTACAGATCAAGTTCCAGGATACAGAGCTAAAACAGAGAAATTTTGTCTTGAAAAACAAAACAACCAAACAAAAAAAAATTTTTAAAGAGAAAGAAAGAAAGAAAGAAAGAAAGAAAGAAAGAAAGAAAGAAAGAGAAAGAAAGAAAAAAGAAAGAAAGAGAAAGAAAGAAAAAAGAAAGAAAGAGAGAAAGATGCTGCCCAGATTTAAGATCCAGACCTGGGCTCACTGCAACACCTGCCTGTAGCCAGAGAGACACACCCACCATTATTTAAACCTAAAACACAAATGACAGCAACTTCTGTCTATCCAGAAGCCGTATGGGAGGGACCTCACACTGATTCTAGCCACTCCAGCAGCTGTCAGAGGACCTGAAAGCAGATCCTGGGTTCATCACCCTGCAGACCAGCTTTAAAGGCCAAAGACAAGCAACAAGCAGCAGTAAATGGAGGCTCTCATGAGCCCATCAAGATTTAGGTTTCACATCTAAAACCTCCTATGTTCTGACTCCTGGTCCCTGCCTACGCCTTGCCATGCTAATCATTTTGCCTTCACTTCTCTAGTCAAGGACCTCCTTTCCTTTCCCTGCCATCAAATGAAACTACCCATGCATTTGGGGTGGGGGCTGTCTTTTTTTAATAGGCCACTATAGGAGAACCCTGACTGCTATGCCTAATGGCACCATCAGCTGCAAAAGGCCGGATAAGTGTTTGCTCCATCTTTATGGTTGTTATCTCTTCAGAAAGCAGAGAAAGGATTTAAAAGAAATTATAGAAGGGGAAATTGGGGTAGTCAGTCTATATTTTCTTGAACCTCCTCTTTCTCCTTTGTGCTGATTAGTCAAATGAGTCAGGTTGTAGAGTTTAGCTCCCACTAATGAGTGGAAATGCAATCACCACCTTCATTGGGAAGGCTAGCACCATTTTGCTGAGTGTGTGGCCTAGTCTAGTTTTGGGTTGTGGTGCAATCTTTTGGTACACATTGCTTTCCCTTTGATCATGTCTTCTGTGTGACACCTGAATTATTCTTTTCCTGACATGGGGTTCCAGGTGTGGGTTACCATGCCTAGCTTGTTCTCTAATAGCACCAGAGACGGAACCCTATTCCTTGTGTGTATGCTAAGCAAAGGCTCCAACAGGTTGCACCCCCAGCTCTGCAACTGTAGTCTTATAATGGCAAATTACATGGTACATAAATTGTGCCTCAACAGAGCAATTAAAATGTCACCATAACAAACCATAGGGATAGCCTTCTTGGCTCGTTGAGGTGACAAATACCCATAGACCCTGTTCTAAGGAGGCCTTCGGAAGAAGAGAGATAAAAATCCCCACTCTCCACACTGACGGGATGGTCATCCCAGCACCTGAGCAGAAAGTAGAGGCAGAAGGATCCAGCTGAGGTCAACCTGGGCTACGTGGCAACGTAAGAGAGGCTGGGGCGACGGCTTCGCAGCTAACATGCCTACTATGCAAACATGAGAACCTGGGTTTGGTCCCCAGTGAAATGCTGGGTGGCTCACCTATCATCTCAGCAGTGAGATGTGGTCAGGGTCAGGGCTGGGGTGGTGTGGAGACAGATGGGTCCTGGAGGCTCGCTGGCCAGCTAAGGTCTTGGTTCCAGGAAAGACTGTGTTCAAAAAAACTAAGATGAAGAGCTATTAAGGAGGATTCTTGACCTGGCTTACACATGCGTGCACACAGAGGAGCCAGGAGTGTTTGCTCTTGTCTGTAATCCCAGCACTTGGGAGACGGAGACAGGAGGATTGCCTTGACTTAGAAGACAACCTTGCCTACAGAGTAAAAACCTATCTCACCCCCCCAAAAAAAAAAAACAACAACAAAAGAAGCCCCCCTCCACAGGGCCGACAGGAAGCAAGATCGAGAACTATGATACTGACAGTTGTGTTAAGAGGAAAAGGAAACAGAAGGGTGGAGCTTTGACTTTGTGTATTTTTTCATTTGAGATAGGGTCTCATATATCCCAGGATGGCCTCAAGCTGAGGCTGCCTGACCTTGATTGAACTCCTAATACTCCTCCCTCTGCCTCCTGAGAGCTGATCCTGCAGGCATGAGCCACCAAGACTTTGGAGCAGTTTTAAGCAGGGGCGTCTGGAGACATAACAGTTGCAATCGGGGGCTCTCTGGAGAATTCCAGGCAAAGGGATGTGCAGGAAAAAAGGTCCCAAAGCAGGCAGTATGCAGGGAACAGAAAGAAGCCAGATGGGCTGGACGGAAGAGAGAGCACAGAGGTGATGGGACAGACTGTGGGACCACAGTGCGAGGCTCTGACTCGAAGGTGGCCAGAGAGAACAAGTAGGCGGAGCTAAGGAGAGGAGCCAGCTGACTGCACAGGTATGCACAGGACGGGGCTGGACCAGGTGGAGGAGATGGGGAGCAGGTCGGTTCTCCGTAGGTTTTAAAACTGAGACCTCAGACTTCACTGGTGTGCAGCAGAGGACCGTGGAGAACTCCAAGCATCTGAACATGAGCTGCTGGGCCAGCTGAGAGAAGGCGACCCAGTGCCGCGCTGGGGAGGTTCTCCAGGCCGCTCAGATGACCATCTTTTCTGCCTTTCTGTTCACCCAACCTCTCTGTCCACAATGGCTCCCCTGGGACCGAGTCCAGGAGCTTCTAATTCTTTTCTCCTGACCTCAAAGCACACAGTTCCCCCTCACCCACCCAGCCACCACCAGCCAAGCCTTATGTGGAAATGTTGGGATGCCAAGGAAGGAAGGAGGCGTGGCATACCCCAGGCCTGTGTGGGCGAGTTTTCCCTGGGACCAACTGCAGCCTGGCCCTACCAGGTCAGCTCTCCACAGCGCTCCCTCACGCTTCCTCTCCAGCCTCGATCTGTGGAATTCAGTCCCTCCTCCATCTCTGCTCTGCCTCTGCTCCTCTGTTCTCTCTGCTGACCACACAGGGGCAGTGCCCATAGCCCTAAAAAGCTTTGGCATGGCTGTGGGGGGGGCATGCCCGCCCCGGGTTCTCTTTCTCTCATCCTTGTGCCTTTAAGCTTCCTCTTATTTCCAATTTAAGCGTCCTTCATCCCCTCCTTCTCCAGAAAAGTCGCCTTCATTTTTTGCCTTTTCCTTAGCACAGCCCTGAGGCTACTACAAACACAGAAAGTTTAAAAAACAAAACCTAGAAGATCTTGTAATGAACGACTTTACCAGGTAAGGATAAACCAGCAGTGATTGCCCCTCAAACCCAGAAAAGCTCACCAAGGCTACACAGCTACAAAACAGCAGAAGAGAACTGAGTTCCAGCCATACTACCCCTACCACATAAAAGAAAAGACAGCTGAGGTTTCCAGCACCCCAGCTGAGGGAGAAGCAGGAAATAGGAAGTGATTAAGAAGACCCAGAAAAGGGGCTGGAGAGATGGCTTAGTTGTTAATCTGCTCTTCCAGGGAACCTTGGTTCTGTTCCCAGCACCACACGGTAATTGATAACCATCTGTAACTCCAGTCCTAGGGGATCTGATGCCCTCTTTCAGTTTCAAAGGAACTTGAATACATGTAGTAGGCAGACATACACTCAGGCACACACATACGTATAAAATAAGACAGGGCTGGAGAGATGGCTCAGAGGTTAAGAGGTTAAGATCTGCTCTTCCAAAGGTCTTGAGTTCAATTCTCAGCGACCACGTGGTGGCTCATTACCATCTGTAATGAGATCTGGTGCCCTCTTCTGACCTGTAAGTGTACATACAGGCAAAACACTGTGTACATAAATAAATAAATAGCTCTTTAAAATAAAGATAAAACAAGACAATTTAAAAAAAGAAAAAGGAAAAGAGGAGAGAAGGCCGGGCATGATGGTGCATGCCTTTAACCCCAGTACTTGGGAGGCAGAGGCAGATGGATCCCTGGTCTACAGATCTAATTCCAGGACAGCCAGGGCTACACAGAAAAACCCTGTCTCAAAAATAAAATAAATAAAGGAAAAGAAGAGGAGCTCAGAGCTCACACTGTGGGCTCTGCTGATGAGGCTGGTAAGGTTAAAGTCTCCAGACAGCCGATTACTTATGCTTGATCTGTGATGGTAAACTCCCTTTTCTGATGGGGGGTTTAAAACTCTCCCCTGATCTGGATGATCTCAGGTAAGGATAACCTCAGGGCAAATTACAGGCCAGACCCTTCCCTGATATGGAAACATCTCTGGCAGGCATCTAGGAATTCCTAGAAATGCGACACCCTGCTAAGGATGTTAGTCCAGAAGTGACCTTCAATTGTACTTGGAGATTCCCCCTAATGAATAATTAAGTACTGTAGTTTTCTTCTTGTAATAGGATCATTAAGTATCCCTGACCCCCTGACCCCATTGAATCAAACATATTCACCCTCAAAATCTCTTCCCCTGCCCAGGGTTTATATTGCCCTTGATTTCACATGAATAAAGCTTCACATGACTAAAGGTTCAAAATTTCTCACTTCAAGACCGACTGAGATTCACCATTTATCCTGCCCCCTGGCCCCTGCTCCAGCTACGGGGCCTGGGCCTCACCAGGCTGTGTCTTGGGTGCAAGCCTACCAGGCATGGGCCTTGGCCCACACCTCTGCCGTGCTTAGCTGGGCACAGCAGCTTGACCAAGAGCTCTAACATTAGGTATCTGCCGCAGGCTTTGGAACGCCCGAGCTTTCATTGCCACCGGCAACCTCATGCTAAAAGAGCTAAACTGTAACACTCTGTGGAAAACCTTTTCCACACCCTGGTTTAGCGCACTTGGGCCTTGCCCTAAGGTGCTCTAGTTTCCCCTGAGAGAAACAGGACCCCATTTTCCACCTGGGAGCCAAGTTTCAGGACCCCAGCTGAGATCCAGGCTCCCACCCAACAGAGAATGACATTGGACACGCAGCAGCAGCAGGCCAACCTTTCCCAGAATCACTGCTGCATTGGGGAAGTGGCTCTGCATGGAGACCACCTGCCGCTGGAGCAGGAGCACCTTAGCTCAGTCTCCAGAGCACATGCGAAAGGCCAGCGGCAGTGGCGCACACCTGGACCAGCAGTGCTAGCAGGGGCAGACAGGAGAGTCCTGGAGCCCTCCAGCCGGCCAGCCTAGCACATCTCAAGCACCAGGTTCTGTGAGAAACCCTGTCTCGAAAAAATAATGGGGGTAGGTATGGCGCTGCACGCCTTTAATCCCAGCACTCAGAAGGCAAAGGCAGGTGGATCTCTATGAGGTCAAGCCTGGTCTACTTAGGATGCAGTTTAGCTCAACAGGACTAAGTAGCTGGCGTTGGTTCAAACCGAGGGAGTCTGACCCTGAGCAGTTTATTTCAGGCATATTTAAGCACAGCATGATTTAGTGAAATTTTCCAATAATTAACTGAATTACTGTGTGGACAATAAAGCCTAAGACATGACTCCATTGAAACTCTTTGTAAAGCACGTGTGACATTTTCCGTAAAGATAAGGTCTCTAGATTGACAACATGTGACGATGTCCATAAAGATAGGTTCTTATAAGTTGACAAGCTCATGATAAGGGTCTGGGGAAGGACCCAGTGTGGCCACACAGATAGCACAGAGGTCAGCAGACTGTTAGCCAGCTCCAATCCCAGCCTTCTGGGCAAAAGCAAGTGCTCCATCTCTCTCTTTGCAGAGACAGCTCAGTGTGTTTGTACTCCTGGTTCCCTGGTGCTTATCTGTGAGCACTTATCTGTGACCCTCTATGCTTTCCACAATTAGCTACTTTAAAAACACAGGCCAGGGGCAGAGGCTTAGGCCTTTATCCCAGCACTTGAGGGCAGATGCAGGTGGTTCCCTGTGATACCTGTCTGCACAGTGACGTCCAGGACAGCTGGGGCACAGGACACAGAGCCTGTCTCACAACAGTACATGCACATGCCTACAGGTGTGCACACACACAGTCACAGAACTCAGACAAGGTCTGTACCCAGCGTTACAATGCACATTGAAGTTGAAACAGAAAGGAACTTGGCACATGTGTGACCAAGTTTTCAGATGCGGCTCTGTCCTCCACTAACACCCACATTGCAGACTAGTATGAGACCCTGAAGTGTACGTATACCTGTAAACAGAGCTCCAGACAGAGAATAACAAGTGCAAAGCGTTGAGGTACAACCCAGCGAAAAGCAAGGCCACAGGACTTTGAATCAGCTGGAGTAAGGGGAGGTGGGAGGCTAGCTATCTAAGCCACACTAGAGGCCTTTGGGGTTAGGTGACAGAAAGAAGAGAGTCCTGAAGTCACCCACACACACATATACTTGAGGCCTGAAGGACTGAGCTGCTGATGGGGTCGCACACCAGGAAGGGGAAATGAGGATGATGGCCCAGGCACACTGGCTGCTGCTCTCCCTGGGGTGGCTTACAGTCTCTGTCCTCACAGGCTTCTGCATTAGAGATTTGGTCCTTGGGGAGCGGACAATGAAGGGGTAGCAATTTTAAGACATACAACTTGGTAGAGGTGGGAGATGGTGCAGGCTCATGGACCAGGGTTCGATCCCAGTCACCTACATAGACATACGGGACTGCAGTGGTGGTTCACAGGTTAAGCGTTTGCTGCTCTTGCAGAGGACCCAGTTTCGAGTGCATGGCAGCTCAAAACCATCTTTAACTGTGGTTCTGGGGGATCCAATGTCCATTCCCAACCTCTGACAGTACCAGGTGTGCACATAGTATGCGTATGTCGTGTAGGCGAAACATCCATACACATAAATCTTTAAAAGCGGGCATTGGGCATCTGGAGAGATGGCTCAGTGGTTAAGTAAGAGCTGCATGCTCTTCCATGGCTTCAGGGATTGACCTACCGGGAGCAAAGGAAAGACACACACACACACACACACACACACACACACACACACACACCAAACACGCAGACCCATGCCCAGAAAAGCTGGTGTTGGGTGGGCTGTCCTTGCCCTGAAGGAGGTCTCCATCCACCACAGCATTACCGTCCGGAAAGTCAGCATGTTCGTTCTGTACCTCGGACCTGGGAAGGCAGGTTCCTGCCACAGCTACTCTCGTAGGCAGTCTCAGAGGAGCAGTCCTAGGCTGCCGTCAGCCCTGAGCAGGAAGCTGTGGATGACAGTGTTTACACACTCTAGTGAGTTGTTCATAAACACTGAACTTGGACTAGAGGAAGGCTTTGCCTTCACCCAAGAGGCGCCAGGGTCCTAGATGTAGCCACGCCCATGTCAACAATACTTATTCACTCGGGATTTAATCTGCTGCTTGCACATTGACTCAGAGCTTCCTCTGGTCCCTAGTTGCCAGCACCCATATCAGCTGGCACACAACTGACTGTAAGTCCAGCTCCGGGGAGGGAATGTCCTCCATCCTCTTGGGCACTTGTACTCATGTACCCACATATAGGCACACACTTTAAAATAACAAAAAAAATATTAGAAATATTAATTGTCCAGATGGACAAGGGGGTTCATGTTTGTAATCTAGCTCTAGCCAGATGGAGACAAGAGGGCCCCTGGAGATCAGTCCAGCCTACCTGGTAAGGTCTGGACCAACGAGACAGGAATCTCGAATGACAAAGTGGGCCACTCCTGAGAAAGGACAGCTGAGATTGACCTCTCGCAGAGCTGGAGAGATAGCTCAGCGGTTAAGAGCACAGATGCTCTTTCTGAGGACCTGGATTCAATGCCAGCTCACAACTGTCTGTAACTCCAAGATCTGACACCCTCACACAGACATACATGCAAGCAAAACACCAATCCGCATAAAATAAGAATAAAGTATTAAAAAAAGATTGACCTCTCACTTACTCATATACAAGCGTGTGTGTGCATTCACAGCTATATCCACATGAGTACATATATACGCACATCAGGAGGGGAGGGGTTAGTGCTGGGGCCGGGAAGGGGTTGTGGGCAGTCTCCCTCGGGCATCCTGCCTTGTGGAGCGGTCTTTGGTCTCAGCACACTTTCCACTATTGTGGTACCATCAGCCACAGGGTTCTCCCCAGACCTGACTAGGTCTAGCACTATACTTTGGTCTTGAACTCTAAGAACCGTGAGCTAAATACCATTTTTTGTTTTTGTTTTTGTTTTTTGAGACAGGGTTTCTCTGTGTAGCCCTGGCTGTCCTGGAACTCACTCTATAGACCAGGCTGGCCTGGAACTCAGAGAGCTGTCTGCCTCTGCCTCCTGAGTGCTGGAATTAAAGGTGTGCACCACCACCACTCGCAAATACCCTTCTCTTTATTAAAAAAAAAAAAAAAAATTCCAAGTGTCAAGTATTTAGTGACAGAAAAAGTATGGATGACCACAATTCCCTATGACTTCCACAATTCCCTATGACTCCCACAATTCCCTATGACTCCCACAATTCCCTATGACTCCCACATGCTAGCGGCCACCATCTGTGATTCCCTCCTCTGAGTGGAGATTGAATGTAGTGACTTGTTTTTCTTTCTCTCCCTCCCTCTCTCTCTCTCTCTCTCTCTCTCTCTCTCTCTCTCTCTCTCTCTGCGTTTGCTCCAGCACTTGAGTGCACTTGCATGCACACATAAACACTTGCACTTACCTATGCATGCTTGTCTGTGTGGGAATTACACATGTGAGCACATGTGTGTGTGAAGGCCAGAGGACAGCCTCAGGTGTCACTCCTTAGGGCCTTGTTTTTTGAGACAGAATTTATCACTGAACCTGGCACTGGCCAAGCAGGTCAGGCTGGCTTCCCAGGGAGCATCAGGACCCTGCCTCCCTCCACCTGCAGCATGGGGTATACCCGATAAGGCTGCACCCTACCACACCTGTCCTTGTCTCATTGGTTCTGGGGTTGAATTCAGGTCCTTGCACTTGCCCCATGAGCCAGCCGCCTGCTGAGCCATCTCCCCAGCCTGCCATTTGACCTGACAACAGAGTGTAACCTTGATGGGATGCACCTTCAGAACCTGGGCAAGGAAAGGTCAGCATTTCATTCTGTTTTCTTTTTGCTTTTAACTTATTGTAGGGCAGGGAGTAGAGCAGTGGCAGAGTGCTTGGCTAACACCTGGGAAGTCCTGGGTTCAGTCCCCAGCACTACCCCCAAAATATACTTTTTGTAAAATCAAACAAAAATAAAGACTTACGTATGTGCTTGCACACCTGTTTGAACCTGTGCACACATGTACAACACAGACATACGTGCCTAAAAATTGAAGTTAGAAAAACAATTAAAAATAAAAATAATAAAAACAGCTGCACCATGGTGGCACACACCATTAATCCCAGCACTTGGGAGGCAGAGGCAGGCAGATCTCTGTGTGTTTGAGGCCAGCCTGGTCTAGAGAGTGAGTTCTAGAACAACCAGGGCTATACAGAGAAACCCTGTCTTAAAAAGAAACACACACACACACACACACACACACACACAAATGAAAGAAAATGAACAAAATAATTTTTCAAAGATTCATGTATTTATTATGTGTACAGTGTTCTGCCTGCATATATGCCTATATGCCAGAAGAGGCACCAGATCTCATTACAGATGATTGTAGCCATCATGTGGTTGTTGGGAATTGAACTCAGGACCTCTGGAAGAGCAGCCAGTGCTCTTAACCTCTGAGCCATCTCTCCAGCCCACCAGAAGAATTTTTAAGATAAGAAAAGGAGCTCCTGGAACTGGAGAGATGGTTTGGCAACGAAGAGTATCTGCTGCTGAGCTGAGCTGGGTCCCTAGTGTCCACATCAGGTAGCTCACAACCACCTGTTAAAGCTACTTTAGGGGATCTCGCGTCCTCTTGTCCTCTTCTGGTCTATACGGGCACCTGCACTCACATGCAAACACACCACAATTAAAAATAAAAATAAATAGCCAGCAGTGGTGATACACACCTTTAATCCCAGCACTGGGAATCAGAGGCAGGTAGATCTCTGAGTTCAAGGCCAGCCTGGTCTACAGAGTGAGTTCCAAGACAGCCAAGACTACACAGAGAAATCGTGTCTTAAAAACAAACAAACAAACAAATAAATATTAATCTTGAAGTGAGGGAAAAAGGGCTGGGGATGTGGCTAAGCTGGCAGAGTTCTTGCCTAGCATGCACTAGATTCCATTTCATCACCAGAGATGTGATAGCATTCACATGTAATCCTAGCACTGCAAAGTGGAGGCAGGTTCAGGAGTCTAAAGCCATTCTCAGCTACATAGATGTACAAGGTAAGTGTGACACACATAAGATCCTATGTTGTTGGTATAATGTTCTTTTCAAATGTATACACTATACCCTTGTTCATTCAAATGCTTACTTCTCCCCCACCCCCTCTGGTTTCAATCAGGATATTGCGTTGTGATACTTATTCTAAGTATCCTGTCTCAACATCATGTAAACAGGCCAAAATAAAGCCACTAGACACAATGTTGAACAATGGGAAGAGCCAGAGGGCAGGAACTGAGTGGGAGGAGCCAGAGGGAGGAAAGGCGAAGAAGGGGCGAGAGGAGAGTGTGGAGAGCAGAGCTGGAGGAGAGATCTAGGAGCTATGTGGAGATGGATTGGACATAATATATCACTAAAAGCAAGTATAATGTGGGAAATCTAAATGTTAGGAAACTATGAGGGCTTGGAGGTTTAGGATGGAGTAACTATTGCCCAGCAATGTGTTCTAGGTTAACTAAATAAAGCATAGTCTCTGTGTAGTGATTTGGGTATACAACTGTTTAGGATTAACAGCAAGCTTTACTAAAAGATAATCATTAGTAAATATTAATTGTCACTTCCAACACTATGTTTAAAACAAACAAACAAACAAAAACCCCACAAACTTTTAAAATTGGGGTTGGAAAGATGGCTTTTGCCATAGGACTAGAATTCGGTTCCCACCCATGTCCAGGGTCCTCTGGAAGGGCAGCCAGTGCGATTCTGTGGTTTAATGATGTCCCCTTCATATTGACATTTTATTTTCTTTTTGCCGTGGTAGGGGTGGAACACAAACAGGGCCTGGAATATGCTAGAAGGTGACCTATCACTTAGCCACACCCCAGCCCCTCACTGGAGGATTTTAGGTGGAGGCTCTGAGCCACACTGGACCCTTCCAATTGAAATGTAATCTTGATTATTGGTAAGAATGAGACCAGGCAGGTTCTGCAGTCTAGTTGTGCTGGCAGAGCAGAACGTCTGCTCCTGTGAGTTTGGTTTAGTCTCCTGTAGGCTTATGATGAATATGATGAGCTACCCCACCTCAGGACTCTGCCACCCAACAGTGGCTCCCGCAACCGTGGACCATAAATCATGACCTAATGAAAATGTTCTTTCTTTAAAACTCACACAGTCTGTGGTGTTGTGCTGTCAGCAACAGAAAACACCAGGGCAGAGCAGCAGAGTATATGGATGCTGTGGGCCTCTGGGCTCACCGAAGGAGCTTCACAGAGAACACACAGGCCCTCATCCTAAGGTGAGAGAGCCAGCTCTGCATCACTAAACAGGCTCTTTCTCCTCCAACCTACCTGTCCTCCTGCAGCCTCTCCACTTCTGGAATTATTGTGTGACCAAGCTCTCAGGGCTGGTAGCTCCTGGCCAGCAGCCTCCTGAATGGAATGCACAAGCATGTAAGAGAGAGACAGAAAGAGGCAACGTGGATGAAGACCAAACCTTGCTGCTGGTCTCAGGCTCTCGTGTGACTCCAACACAGGCTCATCACTGAGCCTGTCTTCCTTCCTTCCTTCCTTCCTTCCTTCCTTCCTTCCTTCCTTCCTTCCTTCCTTCCTTCCTTCTTTTCAAGACAGGGTTTTTCTGTGTAGCCCTGGCTGTCCTGGAACTCACTCTGTAGACCAGGCTGTCCTCAAACTCATAGTGATCCCTCTGCCTCTGCATGGGCCACCACTTTGGGGTCTGACTTTATTGCAAACAGTAAAAAGTTTAATTATCTTGGTTTTTTGTTTTTGTTTTTGTTTTTGTTTCATTGATTTTGAGTTTTACAAAATATGGCTCCTCCAGTAAAGATTTTTCCCAAATAAGCCTGATGATCTGAGCTCAGTCCCTGGACCTGTATGCTGGAGTGGGAGAGCCATTCCTGGATTGCCCTACCCCACCCAACCCCTCCAACAATAATAGAATGTATTAGGATGTAATCATTTTAACTGTCATTAAGGAATTTAATCTTCATTATTGCTTTTGCTTCCTGTTAGTGTGTGTCTTCGGTTGTGGTGATCAGGGAGAGACTTTGGAAGTTGCTCTACCATGGTGCTGTCCACCATGGAGGTTTTGGGTTTTTCTTTTGTTTTTTCCTCTCTCTCTCTTGTTTAAGGATTTATTTATTGGGCATGGTAGCACACACTTTTAATCCCAGCACTTTGTGTGGCGGTGGCAGGCAGATCTGAGTTGTAGGTCAGCCAGGCCTACACAGTCGGACGGAGACTGTCTCAGACAAACAAACAAACAAAGGAATCATTTGTAAGTGCCTGCATGTATATATATGATCACGTGTGTGCCTGGTATACATAAAAGCCACAAGAGGTTGTTGGATACCCTGGAAATGACGTTACAGACAGTTGTGAGCTGCCAAGTAGGTGCTGGGAATTGAACCCAGGTCCTCTGCAGGAGCAGCCAGTGCTCTTGACCTATCTCTCCAGCTCCATCTTGTTCTTTGAGAAGGAGCCAGAAGATGGGCAGCTGGGAAGGCTGTCCGTCCAGGGAGCCCCCAGGGTCTTGGCTATTCTGTCCCTGTTGCAAAGGCTGCGGCTGCTCCAACTTGGATGCCAGTGGCTCACATCCTCACATAGCCCAGGCCATCCTCAAACATGCTGTGTAGCCAAGCATGGCCCTGAGCCTGATCCTCCTGCCTCTGTTGCCCAAGTGCTGAGATTAAAAGTGTGTGTCACAACTGTTTACAAAGAGCTGGATTAGAAATATTGAACAAATACAATTTATTTATTATTTACAAAGCATTCTGTCCGTGTACCAGAAGAGGGCACCAATTCTCACTATAGATGGTTGTGAGCCACCATGTGGTTGCTGGAAATTGAACTCAGGACCATTGGAAGAACAGCTAGCCTCTGAGCCATCTCTCCAGCCCTGTAAGAGTCTTTTTTATCAAATACTGGAAGAAGTGTTCAGAACAAGGAATTCAAATCTTTTATTTCCCCTACCTCATAAGAATTTTATGCAAATATTTTAATCCCAAACACACCCAGTAAAACCTTTGTTTACAGAAAGGCTCACAGCTCTGTTCTAAAAACTTGATTGCTGGAGCAGTGACCTTTTCCCCTTGGAGTGGTGACCTATTTCTCCTTCCTTCTTCACTTCTGGCCTGCCAATTCTTTTAAGAACCGGCCAATTGGATAGGACTGTGATATTGGACCCCACGCAATGGGGAAAAATGCAGTCACCATCTGAGTTAGAATAAAACCCAGATTTTCTGTCTCTGGTGAGTTTGTTTTTCCAGGGCACCCTCCTGGTCAAGAGTGAAGTTCTGCCTTTTCCAGACACCAGTTAGAGTAGTGGAGTCTCTCCACCCCAAACTTATTTCTAACAATTTGGGGCTCATCAGCTCATCTGGGATTCTAGCTCACATGGGGGAGACCCCCAGTGTCCCTCTAGCCGGATTATTGGGAAAGTAAGATGTGTCTTTCCCATGAAACATGGGGTACAAGAAGCCTCTGTAAAGGGGCACGGAGCACAAGAGAAACCAGGGTAGGAAATCACCTAGGTAAAAAGAGCTGTTTTGTTTTTTTAATTTCTGCGTGGGGCGACATAAACAGACTAAAGAAAAAGAACATTTTGATGTTGTCTCTGAATTATTTTATCTGTGACATCATAAAGATCATCAGTACAGCAACTAACCTGATGGGAGAAGGCTCTGCAGAGGGAGGCAAAGAAGATTGGGAGACCTTCCAATATGTCTTCTTTTGTCTTACAGATGAGTAGTTGTCAGTAAACTCTCCCGCACTGCATCTTACCCATTGGGATCTCTTCCATCCCCATGAAGCAGGGAGATTTGCTCAGTGGTTAGCACTGGCTGCCTCTGCATAGGACCCAGGTTTGATTCCCTGCATTTACAGGGTACGCAGACACATGCTGGCAAAACAGTCATACACACAAATAAAAGAAGATAGAAAAGGAATGTCTGATATTTTTCTGTACAGAGGCCTGGCCTAAATATAAACCAGAGGATGAAAGGTGGCCAATGTAGAAAACAGCAGGCGGAGCGTCAGATTGTTCTGCCACCCAATCTCTGGAAGGGAAGGAAGGTACTTACTAAGCTTTTTTGGGCATTTGCTTTCATTTGCAGACATGCACAAACTGCCTGGGTGCTGATCACCACTAGCATAGTCATGGAGGGTTCCGGTTTGGACATCTGTAAAGGCAGATTACTTCTGTTGGCTCTGTCCTTTGCAGTCACGGGTGCGGATTCTCCTGCCACTCACCAGGGCTGGAGAATCAGAGGGTGAGCCTTTGAAACAGGTATTTTGTCTGATGTAGGACTCAGGCTCCGTGCACATACACATTCGTGCACTTGTGTTCCTGTCTTTTCCTAACCCCTTTTCCCAAGGCACAACCCTTCAGACGATAAAAGACTCACCTGGACAAATCTATTCCGCTTCTAGGGAAGCGAGGAAGGCAGGTGCTTCAGTCTATCTAGCTGTTGCTCGACTCAGCGGCATGTCTCTTCCCCAGCGCAAACCAGTGGCTTCAGTTTTGCAAAGGAACAATATTTTTGTGTACACTGTTGTTCATCACACAAGATAAGATGTCTGTGTTGAGAACAGCTAATGGGTTGCTCATCCATGGAGAGGACAGAAGGACTCTCTGTATAAACATGTCTCACTGGTCACTTCGGCCGGTGTCATAGTTGGCTCGGTGTTCCTTGCACACTAAACGCTGTAACCATCAGTTTTTGTTCTGTATCTGCAACACACACTCATTCCAAACCAAGAGCATGGCTGTGCCAGGGACCCCATGCACTGTACAGGCACGATCTTGGGTTGGGGGTTGGTCTGGTGCTCTGTGAACTCAGAGGCTGATTCTTGGGCCCTGAGATCTCGTTGCAGTCTGGACATGGGCACTGTCATGTACTCCGATCAATGTTGTATGAACTTTGCTCCCCAGTAATCTCTGATTAGTTAATAATAATAATAAAAAAGTCTGGACAGCCTGTAGCTGGCAGAAAAGAGGTAAGTGGAACTTCAGTACCCGAGCTTGGGATCTGGGCAGGGACCATGAAGAAGAGAGGAGAAGCAAAGGAAGAAGAGAGGAAGGGAAGAGAAAAGACTGAGAGAAAGGACATGGCCTGATGGAGCAGATGCAGTCAAGATGGGACCAATATTGGCAAGTAACATGGGGAAAGCAGCTGGGAAGTACGCAGACTAGCTTAAAGGATTAGTTTATAAAGCATATCTGCCCAGTGATTGAGCTGATAGCTTATTAATAAATGTAATACACTGTCTCTGTATCAATTATTTGGGAGCTAGAGTGGGCAAATAGAAAAAAACCCAGAATTAATAAAATTTCTATAATAATCATGTTCTTTCTATAAGGTTTACCTGGGAAAACCTCATTGGTTAACATTATGTACCCAGTAATAATAATTTGTTGCATTATTTTTAATTAATTTATTTTTATTTTACTTACATTGATGTTTTGACTGCATATACATCTGTATGAGGGTGTCAGATCCCCTAAAACAGGAGCTACAGACAGGGGTGAGTTTCCATGTGGGTGCTGGACTTAGGAATTGAACTCAGGACCTCTGGAAGAGCAGCCAGTGCTCTTAACCACTGAGCCATCTCTCCAGCCCCCTTATTGCATTATCTTATCATGTAGTTTCTGTTCAGCTTTATTAAACTGGTGTTGTACAGTGCCATGCCTAAGCCAGACCCTGGCCATGTTCATAAGGTCAGCTATGCCTGTGTATGAAAGATGAGCACAGCTGGCTTTCACAGAGGAGGGGTAAGGAGGACTAACGGACTCTCACCTGAGTACCCAGCCTCTCTCCCAGCCAATTGTAGCGACTCTGCCCTAATCAGATGTGGCCCCGTGGTCTTGGGGAGAAGCTGGAGTACATACAGGTTGCGAAAGTCCAGGCAGAGGTGGAGCTCCACTCACGCAGCTGTGAGGAATGTCTTCACACATCCTGGATGGAGCCTTTGCAGTGTGGCTGCTTTTAGGAAGCTACGTTCCTATCAGAACTCCTCACTCATGCTTAGTACGTAAGCCCAATCAATCCATTGGTTCCCCAGGATAAATGCTGATGAAATTGAGCTTTGGTTTGTCATTGGGACCATATTTCAAGGCTATAGTAATGTGGCCAAAGAGAACATTTTCCCCCTTTCCCTCCCTGGTCAGTGAGGTCCCAGGGGACTGTGGGCCATCTCTCAGTGTCCTTTAGGGGAGCACCTGCTCTTTTGCTCAGGGAGGCCATGGAGACCCACCCAGTGATTCTAACCAGTGTCCAGACTACAAAGAAGAGTCCACACAGAGGAACGATTTCCTCAGAGCTTCCACAGAAGCCGTAGTCAAGCAAGACTCTAACTGGTCCCCACAAAGATGAAACAACTAGCAAAAGCCAGGCTGGAGGAGCCAGAGATTCCTCTCACGTCCAAGTGACCCCTGGGGACTAGATCCTCAACTGACCTGGACAGTAACAAAGAAAAATTAATTTTGGCTACCTGCATGGTTTTGAACACTCAGCAAAGAACTATAACCAAAGACTGATTGGCCACGGTGCAAGGGACTGGCACTCCCAGACCTTAGATGAGAATCTGTATGAGATGACATTTAGACAAATTTATCTCACTAATTGTTTTTTTGGAAAAAAAAAAAAAAAGTGCAACCCAGATATAAGATTTTAGACTTGGTTCATTCTAATAACACTGGACCTGGAGACAGAATCCACTACTGTTCTCACCTATAAATTAAATGGTGGCTAAATATCTCTTCTTCCCTCTCTAGAAGCTGTTTGGGAAGGACATTGTGTTGACTGGTACCTGATGTAATAGCTGTTATAGGGCATGAAAGCAGGATGGGGTTCACCCAATAGATGGGCCCTTGTGAGCCCATCAAGAGGCTCTAGTAGACTTTGATTAGGATCTTTTTCTTTTTTTTATTAACTTAATTTTATTTCATGTGTGTTAGTGTGAGGGTGTCAGATCTCTTGGAACTGGGGTTACAGACAGTTGTGAGCTGCTATGTGGGTGCTGGGATTGAACCCAGGTCCTCTGAAAGAGCAGCCAGCGCTCTTAACCACCAAGTCATCTCCCAGCCCCCAGGATCTTTTTCTTTTTACTTTGTTTGTTTGTTTGTTTGTTTGAGGCAGGGTCCCTCTATATATCCCTGGCTATAGACCGGGCTAGCCTCAAACTCACAGAGCTCCTCCTGCCGCTGCCTTCTAAGGGACTGATGGCATGTGCCACCATGCTGGGCTGATTAGAATGTTGGAAAATTGTCAGTTTTCTGGCTTCTCCCAGGTTCCCTGCCTAGGACTGGTAATGCTAATGACATCGTAGTCACAGGTCCAATCAAGTGCTTGTTTCCCTCCCTACATCTGATAATGGGGGCTTTTAGGTAGGCAGCTGGAAGAAACCAGACCACTCATCACCCCAATCCCATAATGGCATTTAGGGTGACTTCTTCAGGGAGTGAGGTGTAACAGGAACAGGGGTAGAATTTGGCCTGGCAGTTGAGGGTGAAAAAAATGCAAAGAAAATTAAACCATTTCCTTCTTGACTAAAAGCCAGAAAAGTTCTTGGGACTCTTGGCAGCTTCATCCTTGCCAGAGGCCAAAGCTGACAAAGTTTTGGGGAGCTCTTAGCGCTGCCCTGATTCTAGGGAAATATGGTAAAGTTGCAATGAGAGCCTGTTAAGGAAAAACTGGCCAAGTGTCTCTGGCTGGGTCAGGAACTTAACATCCCAGTGGAGCCAAGTCAATACGCTGGCCAAGAAGTCACCCCCAAAAAGGCAGCCTCAGCTTAAGCCAGACTAATGAACTTGCAGTGAGAATTTGGAGTTTCAGTTTCTTTTAAAAGACACAGATATATTATAGGAATATGTTTTCATTTTAATCCCATGTGTGGAGATACGTGGCCCCTTTGCAGCAGTGGGCTATGATTTGCCTCATGCTCTAGCAGAGGCATGATTTTGCTAGCTGCAGATAGTTTCAGCGGTTAGAATTCTGGGGACTTTTCAGAGAGTATATAAATGCCGGGGCCCCAAGAAGCTGTGTGGGTTGTTGTTTGTTTGTTAGGTAGAAGAAACAACAAGAAGAACTCTGCCTCTAATCAGCAGGAAGGAGTCTAATGTTAATGTCACCCCCTTTCTAGTGCCTGGCTTTATTCAGGGATCTCTTTCCTTTCTTCTCTATCATTTTTTTTTCTTTCCTATCTAGTGTTAATGGATTGTAAGGGTGAAAGAAAAGGGGTAGAGAAGGGTAAATGAAAGAAGAACCCACAAATACTAGCTATACAAAATAGATTAAATAATTCATTTCTTGTTCTAGATGCCTACCACACATGTAGATTAAACATTCATACACATAAAATTAAATAAATCTAAAGAGAATGTGTAGATAGTTGGGTGCCTGTCATCCCAGCGCTGAGGCAGCCAAGGCAGGAGGATGGTATGTTTGAGGACAGCCTGAACCACATTGTGAGGCTGTCTCTAAAAACCAAGAATGACAAAGAGATAGACATAGACAGAGCTGACAGACAGATGGCAGTGGGGTGAGTATAAGGTGCCCTAGGAGGCCACAGTGCAGGGGTGAGGCCTAAGCAAACACCTGGGGGAGGTGACCGGGGAGAAGCACTGGGGCAAAGGGAACAGCCTGCAAGTGCCCTGGGGCGGATGTGGAGAGGAGCCATCTGTCCCCTCAGTGCAGTCTTGGGGGCTGCTGAAGCTCGAACCCAGCTGCAAGCTGGGGTTCTCTGCTAATGCTAGAAAGGTAGACATTGCTCCCCTTAAAGTCTGGACAGGAGAAGAGAACACATCTGGCCTGGGGTGCCTGCTTGACATTGTGATCACCAAAGATTAGAAGTTAGCAAGGCAATCTCAGGAGTGCTGCCTTTAATACCAGTGAGGCAGAGGCAGGCAGAACTCTGTAAGTTTGAGGCCAGCCTGGGCTACATAAGGAGTTCTACCTAGCCGAGACAGTAAGACTCTGTCTCAGATACAAGGCAGGGGAGGGGAGAGCTGGGAAAATGACTCAGTAGTTAAACTGCTTTTATACAACACCTAAATTCAGTGCCCAGCATCCACACTGGGCAGCTCACAACCACAGTACCTTAGCTCTAAAAGTACCTGTTCCTCATGTGTATACCCACATGTACACACGTATTAAAAATGAGAATTAGGAGCGGTGACACACTTTTGGTCCCAGCACTGTGGAGGCAGAGGCAGGTGGATCTCTGTGAGTTCCAGGACAACCTGGTCTTCAGAGTGAGTTTCAAGACAGTCAGAGCTATGCAGAGAAGCCCTGTATCTATCTGTCTATCTATCTATCTATCTATCTATCTATCTATCTATCTATCTATCGCTATATGTATGTTTAGAGAGAGACTAGTTCTATAACATATAGACTATGTTCCCTTAGAGAACTCAGTGAGAAAGAGCATAAAGCAGAGCAAGAGAGAGAATAGTGAGAAAAGCTGGGTTATAAGGAGGATGAGTCGCTGTAGAAGGGAGAAGGGTTAGCATGGCTTTGAAATGTTTAACAGGTACTTATCATACTGAAGGAGTCTGGAGGCCAGACTGTACTTTGATATGCTGATAGGTGCCATGGTCTATATATCCTTTCTGCCAGGGGTAAGGGAAATGACACCTTTTGGTAGATGGGAACTGGTTTCACCAGTTCCTGGGGAATGCTAGCTTTTATCTGTTAAAGTAATTTTAATAAAATTGTGTTTATTTAGCTGGTGCAGTGGCACACGCCTGTTGTCCCAGCACTCTGGGAGGCAGAGGCAGGAGGATCTCTGTGAGTCAAGGCCAGCCTGGTCTGCAAAGTGAGTCCAGGACAGCCAAGGCTACAATGAGAAACCCTGTCTTGAAAGAAAGAAAGAAAGAAAGAAAGAAAGAAAGAAAGAAAGAAAGAAAGAAAGAAAGAAAGAAAGAAGGAAGGAAGGAAGGAAGGAAGGAAGGAAGGAAGGAAGGAAGGAAGGAAGGAAAGAAAGAAAGAAAGAAAGAAAGAAAGAAAGAAAGAAAGAAAGAAAGAAAGAAAGAAAGTTTGTTTCTCTGTTTCTCTCTTACCCCAGCTAGGATCAAAATAATTGAGACTCTATTATATTTGTTTATAAAGTTTTACAGCACAAACCCGAGCAGTAATTACTCTATTTTTAACCCTCTATGTTAATTTGGTTTCCTCTCAGCGTAAAACCCCAAGGTACTTGCACTTTATGGCTTTCTCTGCTCCAGCTCCTCTCTGCTCATCTCTCCTGGACTTCTGCCTGTGTCTGAATTCCCTACTTTTTCTAACTCCTCCTCCCCTGGAGGGCAGGAAGCCCAGTCCTGTTCTCTCCCCTGCTGTAAGCTACTTTATTAGCATATCAAGGAACAATTTGGGGAGCAGTGTTTATACAACACTGAGACGACAAGGAGATTCTCAGAACAAGGATTGCAACCAGATATACAGAAAATCATTCGAATTACACAATAACCTTATGCATTGATCTAACCTCCAGAAATCCTCCTGTAGTCCAGGTTGATATCATTTTTTGGATATTTAGGCAGCATGAGAGACTAAATACACACTATTATCTCCTCCCTATGAACAATTCTGTGTGCATGTGTCCTCAGTTATCCCTTCCTGAGTCTTATCCTTCCCCTTTTCACTGATTAATCACATCAAGATTGTAAAGCTCCAATAGGATGAGATCCAATCACCACTCATGTCAGGCGTTAAAGCCAGAGAAGTCTTCTTGACTAAGTGTTTTTATTAATGTGGTCTGATTTCTGTTGAACACTTCTTTTCCAAAAAGAATAGCCTTGCTCTTTTGGCTTTGTTTGTGTACTCCTTTGTAGACACCAACATTATTCTATTTGTTTGTTTTTCAAGATAGGGTTTGTGTAGCCCTGGCTGGCCTGGAACTCAAAGATCTACCTGTCTATACCTCCTGAATGCTGGTATTAAAGGTGTGTGCCACCACTGCATGGCCCAAGATTATTTCTTATTTCTAGTATTCCTTAATAGTTAATCCAAAAGGACCTGGGTTCGATTCCCATCACCTACATGGCGGCTCACACCATGTGTAACTACAGCTCCATGATGCCCTCTTCTGGCCTCCATGAGTACTACATGTTCACAGGCATACACAAGAGAAACACTCACATACATAAAATAATTCAGTTGGGTCTGTCAGTTACCGAAGGAAGGGGATTCCCCTTCACCCAAGCTAAAGAGATTGAAGAGATAATTATCTCCTTAATGACATAATGTACTTTTCTTCCTCAGGAACCCTGCCCTCAGAGTCACATAGCCATTACCCTGTTGCCCTGCTACACAGAACTCACAGTTCTTACACAGGAAAACATAACTTTTCCCCCGTGTCTTTTTACAAAATCCAGGCGTACTTTCCCTGACACTCTGGACTTTCTTTTCTTTTCACTGAAGACACCCCACCTTATGCCATGTGGCTGCTTGATGACTAATGTCCGACCTTAGCTCAGTAGGTACAACTTCCCCATTTCCCATTTCCGTCCCCTCCTCCAGGCAACTGCCAAGATTTGCTGCTCGCCTGCTCAGCTTTTTGTCTTGAAAACTCTAATCGGATTGTCCCCAAGCTGCCTTCTGAGTCCATCTCTGAATCCTTGTGTTAATGAGACAAATAAACCAGTGAGGGTTCTCAGCTGCCCTACTCACTCCTCCCCAGCAGGGAGAGTGTAAGGGAGAGAATTTAAACAGCCAGGAGAGAGCAATGGCCTCAGGAGTGAGGGGCCACATGAAGGGCTTGGGATTTGGCTCTGAGAAAGGTAGGAATCACAGAGGATTTTGAGCTCAAAGATATCACCTGACCAAGGAGGAGATTTTTTTTTTTTTTAATTTCGAGACATTACACATGGCTTTGAAGTCACAGAGACCTGCCTGCCTCTGCTTCCCTGGCTCAGGAATCAAAGTTGTGCAACGCCATGTCCAGTGTATTATACTTTTATTAGCGTGTGTGCACAAGGGCCACAGTGTGTGGAGGTCAGGTGACAGCTGTGGGGAGCTGGTCATCAACCTTTATCTGTTGAGCCGTCTTTCCGGCCCAGGGCATCTAGATTCTTGAATTTATCCAGAATTCATACTCCTACATCTGTGACTCTGAGCTGTTTCTTTCTACCCTAGCCTCAGTTTCCCAACACATAAAGTCACACACCTTTGTGCTTCACTTCTAAGCATTAGAGCTGGGGAACTGTAGCAAGGGTGGCCGTAGTTCCCGGAGGACAGGGTCCCTGGGAACTAAGCAGACAAGAGAGAAGCTGACTGGGCAGGCACTGAACAGGAGTGGCCTTCTAAAGACATGGGAGAGGGGTCTTCTGAAGCCAGAGGTGCTCAGCTTGGGGAGGCTATAAAGCAGGGCAGACAGTCATGTGACATGTGCCCTTCCTGCACCTATGCACCCCTGTGCCCACTGCATTGCAGCAATCCACCCCGCCACCAGCAGCATCCTCCTTGCTGAGAGTCTTGTTGCTATGTTCTGTCACTTTGTGGCAGTACTGGGGATCCCTATCACCGACCGCGCTTGGAAGGCACGTGCTCTGCTGCTGGCTGACACCCAGCACGGGGCAGTGCGGTTGGTGTGCACGTCTCTCATGTACCCCTTGCTCTCCCTCGTGCCCCCTGGTTCCAGTTCTCTTCCACACCAGGCATGCCCCAGCCCCCAGAGCCTCTCTGCAGGAGCCTTTCTCAAGCTTGAGACACTCTTCTTGAAATGTCCTCAGGCTCCTTCCTCGCCCACACCATTTTTATTCTCTTTGAAAAACATTTGGTCATTCTTTTTATTTGCATGGGTGTTTTGCCTACACTATGTCTGTGCACCACACAGAGGCCAGAAAAGTGTGTTACGTCCCCTGGAACTAAAGTTACAGAGAGTTGTGACCTACCACGTGGGTGCTGAGAACCATACCCAGGCCCTCTGCAAGAGCAGCCAGTGCTCTTAACCTCTGAGCCATCTCTGCAGCCCTCACTCACACTTTTTTTCCAAGTCTTAGTCTTCAGTAGGTTTGTTCTGTTGGCCTTCTTTTGTTTGCACTTCCAGGGCTCCCTCTGTTTCTCTATTCCAAACACTCAACTTAGCGTTCTTCTCCCTTTGCTTTCTGCCCGTCTGCAACATCTACCCTACAGGACAAGGTTTGGTGGGGTAGGTTCGCCCATGCATGTTTCCCCACCTAGAGCGGAGCATGTATCCAATGGTTTGTGACTCACTGACTGCTCAAATTACAAATGTGGAGGGGAGGGATGGGTGTCTTGTCTCAGGCCTGTGTAGCCAAGGATGGCTTTGAACTCTTGACTGCCCTACCTCTGTACTTGGGCCTGGAGCACTGTAATAGCTATAGGAACTTTTTTTTTTTTTTTAAACAAGAATCTGCAGAGGAAGACTCCTGTACACCTGGCTGTATACTTTTAAAAATAAATTTTCTTTATATTTTTTTTAATTACCTGTGTGTGTGTGTATGTGTGTGTGTGTGTGTGTGTGTGTGTAGGTATGTACCCATGAGTACAGGTGGAGGCCAAAAGTCAGCATCAGATCCCATGGAGCAGGAATTAGAGGTGGTTCTGGGAATTGAACTTGAGTCCTCTGTACAGCAACAAGCATTCTTTTCTTTTTTCTTTCATTTTTTTTCCTGGTTTTTGGCTTTTGGAGACAGGGGATTGTTGTGGATGTTTTGGTTTATGATATGTAAATGTGTTTTTGTTTTTGTTAAAATTCCAAGTTGGGGATTTTAGTTTGTCCACATCCGTTAAGTGTCTCAAGTGGAGCGTGACCTTTGTTGGGTAGAATTAGCTGAATTCTGAGGACTTTGAGGGGTATAAATATGACAGCCCAGAGGAAGAAGGCATGGCTGCTTGGAGGAGGACTCCTTGCTGCTGGTTCGTCCTGCTGCTGCATTTGCTGCTTGCTGATCTGCTGGTTACCTGGACTTCTGGATTTCTGGACGACTGATATTGGTGTTGCCCCCAAAAGAATCTTACAACCCCACCCAGTGGGAAGTAGCAGAAAGAACTCTGCCCCCGTCTCCATTAACATTCTTTTCCTCTTACCAGGTGTTGGAGGCTTGGAAGGGAGGTAGAGGCATTTAATAGCCCTAAATAAAGTAGGTTTGTTAAAAAAAAAAAAAATCAAGAAACTATTTGTAGACAAGGTTAGCCTTGAACTCACAGATATCCACCTGCCTCTGCTTTCCCAGTGCTAGGATTAAAGGCATACGCCACCATGCCTGGCACAGAAAACATTCTTTTTTAAAATGTTTATTTGCCATTTATTTTTATGTATATGAATCATATCTATTTGCACATACATCTCCATGTCAGAAGGGGGCATCAGAACATATTATAGATGGTTATAAGCCACCATGTGGTTGCTGGGAAGCAAACTCAGGACCTCTGGAAAAGCATCCAGTGCTTTAACCTCTAAGCCATCTCTCTAGCCCGAATGGCAAACATTCTTAACTACTGAGCTGTCTCTCCATGCCAGGTTGGGAACTTCTAGTGGGCTTGGTGCTTTTCACCAGGTCTGACCACTGTTTAATCTCATTTTTTTTCACCTTAATTTATATGCCCACATTCAACCACCTGGCACTCCATAAGCCTCAGTTTAGCTCACAGGATGCTGTTGAGGTCAACAGAGGAGGAAGAGAAGACTGCCTTTAAACTTGCTGAGAACACACCAGCTCAAGATGGAAGTCCCTGTGCCTAAGACTTTTACTCCAGCCAGGGACTCATTCCTCTGCCTCAGAGGCACACTCCATGCTTCAGGTAAGAATGGGAACTCACCCAAAGCAGCTGCCACCCCCTGCATGTGCCTGTTGCTCAGGTAGCCTTCCAGGCCTCCTGGGGGTATTCATAGCCACCAAGATTTCAAGCCTTCCTCATTTAAACCAGCATTTCAGCCAGTTCTACACGGCTTCATCCCATTTTCAAGCTGCTTATCCTGAACTGACAATGAAATAACCTCTGTTTTGCATTCTTTCTGTCTGCCCACTCCATTCATGGAAAAGGGTAGGACAAGAGCCCAGTTGGGGATAGGAGATGGTCTCCATCAGGCCCTTCACCTCCACATCTTAAGTGCTAGGATAACTGGCATGCAGCAGGAGGCCTGGTTCTTTATTCCTTTTAATGACTGAGTAATACTCAGCTACATAATGAACTACTGTGTTTAATCCATTAATCTGCTGATTGACATTCAGATTGTTTCCAGTGTGGGCTACCTGTAGGTAAACAGATGTGGAGTCCCTGCTGTCGATTATTTCATTTAGGAAAAAAAATTACATTTATGTTAATTGTGTGTGTGTTTGTGGGTGCATAGGTCATGGTGCTCATGTCCAAGGAGGTCCAAAGAGATCTTCTAGGAGTTGGGTGTCTCCTTCTACTGTGTGGTGTCTGGGAATCTTGATGTCCACAGGCTTGGACACAACTAATTGAGTCATCTCACCAGCCCGATTTTTAAAATACATTGTCATTCCCATCCCTCACTGGAGTATTCCAGGCAGGTATTCTATGCTGAGCCACACACCACTACCTACCTCTGCTTTCAGTTTTATTATGCGTGCACCACTGGATGAAATGGAGGTATCTTTGGGGAGCTGAAGGACAGTTTGTGTGTGTGTGTGAGGGTGATAATGGCAGGGTCTTACTGTATATCAGTTACTAGGACCTCAAAGTTATGATCCTCATGCCTCTACCTTTGGTTGCTGGGCTAGCTGGTTTACTGGCTGATACCTTCCTTCTTAGGATCTGATAGGTGGCTCCCAAGGCTGCATGCAGACACCCCACCTGGATGAACAGGGGGAGGCGACTGTATTCTTTCCTTGGCCCCTGCTTTTCTCTGAGATGGTTGTGACTGTCAATGCTGTCTCCATTCCCAGTGCCCAGAAAACACCACACAGAGGAATGCCAGAGGGAGGAAGCTGACAGGGAGAGACTGACCCTGGAGCCTTTTGTACATCTCTTCCTCTCTAGTCCTCATTCCTCCCTAGCATCCTGCAGGCAGGTGCAAGGCCCAGGACATCCCCAAAGAGGCCTGATCTTTATTACAGGTGCCCAGAAGTTCCTGTAGAATGAGGAGGGAGGAGGTGGGGGTCTGCAAGTCACAGAGATGCCATCAAGTGTCACCTGGTGTCCCTGCAGAGCTGCAGAGCTTCAGGTTGCCTGTGCCCACCCCCACCCCCATGCTGGCAGAGGTCCCCTCTACAGCCAGCTGACCCAGCCCCCTTCTCCAGTTCTTCCCTTGGCAGACTTGTTGGCCCCTCCTCCTCTTTCTTTTGTTTTGTTTTATTTCAAAACAGGATTTCACTCTGTAACCCTGCATGGCCTCAGCCTCACCATGTAGCTCAGGCTAGCTTTTAACTCATGGTGGTCCTCTTGCCTCCTGCAGAGCTTCTCCAGTGCTGTGATCAAAGGGAAGTATCCATCCCACCCCCTCAGTTCTCCATTCTTCAGGAAGGAAGGAAGGGAGGGAGGGAGGGAAGGAGAGAGGGAGGGAGGGAAAGGAAGGAAGGAAGGAAGGAAGGAAGGAAGGAAGGAAGGAAGGAAGGAAGGAAGGAGGGAAGGAAGGAAGGCCAAGTAAGATGGATCAGGGTTTAGGCCTGGCTGCCAAGCCTAGAGACCAAAGCTGAAGATTTGAACTGAAACCCACACATTGAAAGGAAATCACACACTCATGTGTCCTGGAAATTTCCCACATGTGCATACCACTCCACACACAGAATAATTTTTTTTCAAGACTTACTTTGTAAAGCAGGTTAACCTTGACCTCAGACATCTGCCCGCCTCTGCTTCCCAGACATGCGCCACCACACCTGCTGCAAAATGATTTTTTTGTTTGTTTGTTTTTTGTTTTTTTAAGACAGGGTTTCTTTGTGTAGCCTTGGCTGTTCTGGACTCACTTTGTAGACCAGGCTGGCCTCAAACTCACAGAGACCCGCCTGCTCTGGAGCATCCATACTCCTGCCTCTCAGAGTGCTAGAATTACAGGCATGAGCCACCATGCTTGGATATGAAAATTTAATGTAAGTAAAAAATGAAGACAATAAATTTGTGCTGGGCACAAATTTTAGTCCCAGCACGTGGGAGGCAGAGGAAGGCAGATCTCTGTGAATTCGATGCCAGCCTGGTCTACACAGAGAGTTCCAAGCCAGCCAGGACTACATAGTGAGAACCTACCGAGAGGGGGGGCAGGAAGCAGAGAGGAGAGGAGGGAGGGGACTGCAATCAGGCTGTAAAGTGATTAAATAAATAAATCAATGGGAAAAAAGAAAAAAGTGTGACTACATATTCATCGGTATGCACAAGTGTATGTGTGCCAAGTTCTGTCTTTTTCTCTATACTCATGCGTGTGTATAAATGGATGCTTGTGTGTGAGGGATAAGTTTTCCTCAGTCACTCTCCTCCTTTACTGAGGACCAAGCCCCAAACCTTACTTCTTGAGCCAGCCACTCACTGAGAAGCCGGAGCTTGCCTATTAGGCTAGGCAAGCCAGTGACTGAGCCCCAGGGACCCCAGTGTTTCTGCCTCCCCAGTGCTGGGGTTACAGGTCTGCATCATCATGCTTGGATTTCCACCTGTGTTCTGGGGGACCAAACGCAGGTTCTCTTGCTTCTGTGATAAGTGTGTTACTGACAGAGCCATGACCCACCCAGCCTTTGCTGCTTCTGCTTCTCCCTAGAGCTTTTACTTTCTTATTAATTTATAGTTTTTGTTTCTGTAGTTTTGAGGCAAGTTTTCACCATGTAGCTCAGGCTGGCCTCCAGTTCTTCATCCTGCCTTAAGATTCCCCAGAAAGTTGGGCTGGAGAGATGGCTCAGCGGTTGGGAACACTGGATGCTCTTCCAGAGGACCCTGGTTCAATTCCCAGCACCCACCCGACAGCTCACCCCTGTCCAACTCCTGTTATAGGAGATCCAATACCCTCACATGCGGCCAAAACACCAACACATGTAAAATGAAAATTAATTAATTAAAAAAAATCCCCAGAAAGGGGGTTTTAGGTGTGCTGCTCTACATCTGGCTCTTGTTACGTGCTTGTGGTGCATTCTGTAAGCCTCCCCCCCCCCCAGCTTTTAAAGTAAATAAAAGGGATACATTATGGAGAGGCAGCCCCTTTTCACAACTGTGTAGCATTGCAAAGTACTTTATGTAGTACTCCCCGGAGGGCTTAAAGTCTCAACAGTCACCCACAGGGTCCTGGGCTGTGGCTCTGGGTACTACCTATTAACCCAAGTGACACTCTGGGTTCCACGTTGGCCTGGCACAGAAGGAAGAGGAGGAGGAGAAAGCCCATGATTTTCCTGTTAAGAACCTCAGTCTTGAATTCTCCAACCCTGCCCCAAATCTTGGCGATCAGCGATTGTCTGGTTGGGGAGCAGCTGGCCCCTGAAGAACCTTCTCTGCAGTGCTTCCTGTGGGACTGTGTGGCAACAGTTGCTTATATTTGGTCTATTTATAACCCCACCCCCCACTCTTGCCCCAGCCAGTTGCCACTTGTGAGCTAAGGCCCATGGGAAAGAGGAAGTGTGTTGCTAGGTGTTGGGCTTGTTTGGGGTTTGGGGATGCCCCATGTAGCTTCCTGAACCCTTCATTTCTTAGAAGTGAGGAACACTCAAGTCATAGTTGTGCCCTCTTTCTCAGGCTGGCCCACGGCGAGGACAAGAGGAGGCAGGTGTGAAACCCAGAGCAGTAAGGGTGCAATCCCCAAAACTAGTTTGTCTCTCTCAGGGACCATCACCCCAACTCCTCTCCTTCTATGTTGAACTGACATTGGGTGCTGCCTGCCCCTTCCCTGGCCTTCCTCTCCTTTGCCTCCTCTCTGTCCTCTCTCCCCTCCCCCCCATAGCTTTCACTCTGTAGTCTGTTTAACCTTGAACTCAGGATCTTCCTGCCTCAGCCTCTCAAGTTCTGAGTAAGATAACAGGCCTCCCTCACCACCCCAGCTTTCACCTCAGCGCCTGCACATCCCTCACCGACATCCCCCACCCACCCACCTGGGGGCGGGGGCTCGAGCCTCAGGCTCTGTCAGGCCAGGTGACTTTAGGGACAATGACAAGTCAGGTGGCAGGTGAGCTTCCCTTCACTCTACTTCAGGCCTGGGGCTCCAACTAGCCTAACTTCTATATTTAGTTGCTGTCGCAGCACTGTCAGTGACTATAAATACAATTGACTGCCGAGACACAGGCAGGCTGGGATTCATTAGGACAGGGTGAGGAGGAGACCGTTGTGGCCAGGAGGAGTCTGCAGCTGTGAGGCGCCAGAGTGGGGGAACCCGGGTGCTGTAGGAGGAAGAGCAGGCTTCCCGCCCTCTTCCCTCTCTCGTGGGGGGTTCCTGGCTCGGTGACAGCTCACAATTGCGCGGCCGCCCTGCTGGAGCCGAGGGCTCGGCCCGCTCATCCGCGCGGAGCTGCCCGGCCTCTTCCTCGGCCATTGTCTCCAGCGGGTGACATCCTGTTCTGGTCCCTCCGCCCGGGATCCCATCCGACCCCTTCCCTGCCCAGACTTATGCCCGTGCTGTTGGACCTGCGCTGGTGGGCACAGAGGTCCCAGCCGGCTCGCCACACCCCAAACGCAGCTGCTGGTCGATGCCCGAGCAACAGGGTCACTTCATCAGGATCTCCACGGGCGCCTGGAGAAGCTCCGCTCACAGATGGGGCGAAAAAAAACCACATCACTTCCGAAAAGGGCAGAACTTCGAGGAGACCCTCAGATGTAGGGGAGGCTGGAGAGCTTTGTGCCGCCAAGCGAGACGTTATGCTCTTGCGTGCTTCCTTTCCCCCAACTGTCAAGTGGCAACCACACCGCCTGCCTCCTGGAGCTTTTGGGAGGATGATTGAGTTCTAGGGTTGAATCGCTGTAAATAAAAATGGCTGTTGGTGTAGTCAGTGATGAACGCTGGATTCTGGGTTCCATCTCCAACACTGCAGAAAAAAGTGGGGTACGCAGTAGATACCAGTAGATACTATTGCAGCTGAAATGAGAATAATTGTAATGTGAAAGGAAAGGCTGGATGGTTCTGCAGTTAAAAGTACTGGCTGCTTCCGCACTGCGGGGGGCACATGCTTTTAATCCCAGCACTCAGCAGGCAGAGGCAGGTGGAATTCAAGGCCAGCATGGTCTACAGAGTGAGTTCTAGGATACCCAGAGCTGCAATGAGACCCTGTCTCCAAGAATAAAACAAACAAAAGCCAGTGGTGGTTGCTCTTGCAAAGGACTTGAGTTCAGACCTCTGTGGACTTCAGGCACATGGTGGCACATACACATGCATGCAGGCAAACACCCATGCACATAAACATTTTAAAAATTAAAAAACAATAGTATGAGCCAAGTCACATCTGTATATCTGCACTCTGGAGGTGGACACCGGAGGACCGTAGGTACTAGGCTGGTTAGGGCTGCAAGGCCAGATTCCAACATGAAAAGAAATGACAAAAATCCTGCCTGCAAGGAGAGGGATCTGACATAAGAACAGCATAAGCAGAGAGAGTTTATGGTGGAGAAAAGGGGAAACAGCCAAGTTGGGGGCTGTGGTGCCCACCTTTAATCCCAGTGCTTAGGAGGCAGAGAGAGGCAGGAAGATTTCTGTGAGTTCGAAGGCAGTCTGGTCTACAAAGTGAGTCCAGGACAGCCAAGGCTACACAGACAAAGCCTGGAGAGAGAAAGAGAGAGAGAGAGAGAGAGAGAGAGAGAGAGAGAGAGAAAACAGCCAGTCCTGGGAGGGGATGCAGAGTCAGGGCTTGATGTTAACCAGTCTAGCTTGATGGGTGAGATCCAGGATCAGTGAGAGACCCTGTCAATTATATAAAAAGTGACTGAGGAAGACACTAGATAACTTCTGGCCTCCACACCAGCATGCACAAGCAAGCAAGCAAACACACATACGCAGTTACACATACATGCACCAAAGGAAAAAGAAAAACAAACAAACAACAAAGAGAAGAGAAAAGAAAAAATAAAGTAGTCCGGAAGGTCAGGAGTGGACCTACAGTTTGGACAGGGTGTGGGAGGCCCATCCGTATTCAAGCCTAAACGGAAGAGCGGAGGACCCTCAGGGGTCACCTTCAGTGAGCCTTTCAGTCAAAGTGTCCATTGTGTGAAGACCCTGAGGCTGGATCCTGACAGGGACTAGGGACGTGGTCAGTGGTAAGCATTTCCCTGGCATGCTCCAGACGCCAAGCTTCTTCCCTGATACTTAGAAAAATGCCAGCACAGAGCACAAGCCACATGCACAGTAAGCACCAGAGAAACCCCATGAGACCTATAATAACAACAACATGATCAAAAACTCAGCCAGCAGGGGGGTGTACACTTTCAGCCCACAGGAGACAGGCAAATATCAGTGAGCTTGAGGCTAGCCTGGTCTATGTAGCCAGTTCCGGGCAGCCAGGTTGTGTCTTGACTCAAGTGTGCACTGGGGAGAGACTGAAGGATGAGAACAAGGCAATGAACCAGGATAGGGCACAGGAGGTGGAGCCTGGGTCTATTTCAGCCTGCAGACAGGTCAGGCTTGGGGTAGTGGCAGAGGAGAGACATCACAGAGCAACCAGCCTGAAGCTTTTCTTCTGTTACTCTGTCTGCTCCCCACTCTGTCCTGTAATGGGAGTTTGATTTCTTTGGAAGTTATATAAAAAAATGGTTTTGTTTTAATCCCAAGTGTGGGATTTTAGCTGGGCTATAGTTTGCCCACACCTGTTAATTGTCACATGCAGGGCTTGATCTTTGCCAGCTGGTAACACCTTCCACGTGCTGCATGGAGAGGGGCATGGGCTAGGACTCTGAGAGTATAAATACAAGGCTGAGAAAGCAACAGTGGGGTGTTCAGTGTTGGTGTGTGGCGTGGAACAGTTTGGAGCGATCAGAGACTAGAGACGGTACGGCAGTTTGGAGCAGACAAAAGGATACTTCAGGGCGCAGCGTCATGGAGGGGAGTGCTAGCTGTGTCTGCAGTTGATGGAGATTGGTCCAGAGCCCTAAAAGAACCTCTTGACCCTAAACAGCCGGGAGAAGTAAAGGGGTCTGCCCCCCCCACCCACTAACCTTTTCTCTCTTCTACTTAAGGTTGGGGGTTGGAGGAAGGGAGTGAGGCCTAAATGCCCCGAATAAAGTGAAGTTTAAAAGCGCCGCCAGCAGCTTTCTGCTACACTGTCCTCGAAACACTGAATCAAGTTTTCCTGTTAAAGATTTACTTTTGTTTTGTCCATGCATGATGGCCTGCATGTATGTCTGTGCACCACGTGCTTGCCTGGTGCCTAGGGAGGTCAGAAGAAGGTAGAGGGTCCCCTGGAACAAGAGTTAAAAATGGTTGCAAGCCAGCATGTCGGTGCTAGTACTGGGAAGTGAACCCAGGTCTTCTGGAAGAGCAGCGAGTACTCTTCACCACTAAGCTGTCTCTCCAGCCCTTTTTTGTTTTTGTTTTTTGTTTTGTTTTGTTTTATTTTGTTTTGTTTGAGACTCAAGGTTGGCCTGGAATTCCCAGCAATCCTCTTGCCTTTCCTTGCTGGGATGACTCCTGTGTACCAACACCCTTGGCTTTTTTTTTTTTTTTTCTAGTTGTTGTTTTGAGACAGTACCTTATGTAGCCCTGGCTAACCTTGAACTCGACGTGTACATTAGTCAAGGTTCTCCAGAATAACAAAAGTGATAGAATAAATATTTGTGTGGGGTTTATTAGAATGGCTTACAGGTGGTGGCTCAGGTAGCCCAACAATGGCTGTCTCCTGTCAATCCCAGAATCCACTTGTTCTTCAGTCCACAAGACTGGATGTCTCAGCTGCTCTTTAGTATGTGTCAGAATTCCAGAGAAGGGGGCTGTAATGTCAGTGAGGGGATAAACATGCCAATGACAGTGAGGACAGGCAGACAAAGAGCAAGAGCGTCCACCTGTCTTCCAAGTCCTCTACAGAGGCTGCTACCAGAGGGTGTGGCCAGATTTAAGGTGGCCTAACCTCAAATAGCTAATCAACTAAAAGTTCCTCTCACAGGTGTGTCGACTGTTTCGGGCTTTTAGTTTGTTTCAAATGTAGGCAAGGTGACAATCAAGAATAGCCAGCACACCTTGTAAAGGTGTCTTTCATCTTGAAGTCCTGATCCTCCTGTCTCTGCCTTCCTCTTGCTGGGATAACAGTCGTGAGCCATCTTGCTTGCTTTAATCTCCATTCAACAGACAGGGAAATCAAGTCCCAGGGAGGCTTTTCCTGCCAGTCTGTGGGGACACTAAGCCCTGAGGTCCACCATTTTGGGAGAAAATAAAGGCCCAAATTCCACTTGAGACTTGGAATGGCCCTCTCTTCTGCCTCCCTCCTTCCTGCTGGCTCTTGCTCAAATCTCAAGGGGTTAAATCCTGAACTGGGGTCAGCCGCTCACACAACACTTCCATAATGTAGCCACTGGCCACTTTTCAATGTCCCCTGTGAATTACTATATACCACACGTTTTCTCTTCTTTTCTTTTTTAAAATTCAGACACCAAGGCTTAAAGAGAAAGTTCTACCATGCTTAGAATTCTTGGCCATAGTCTTTATTCCACAAACCGTAAGTTTCATGGCCTTTACACTTACCTGACATATGGGGTGGTGGAGAGGGGGTGATGGTTTGGTGTCAGGATAGGAGGAAGGACACAACAGGATGGAATTGTAAGTACTTTGTAACCCTTCTAAATAGAGGGAGAAAGATACATATTCATGACAATTAATTGTAGCCAATGCATTTAAAATACCATTATAATTGACAAGGTGAAAGCTAAAGATTTAAGCTTTAAATTTAAAATTTAAAACCTGGCTTAGAAGCTTTTTACAAATCAAATGTTTATTTTCTTTTTATAAAATGTTTCTTTTATATGTTTATTTGAGAGAGATACTGTGTCTTTTTAAAAAAATATATATATATTTATTATTTATACAGCATTCTGCTTGCACACCAAAAGAAGGCACCAGATCTCACTATAGATGGTTATGAGCCACCATATGGTTGCTGGGAATTGAACTCAGGACCTCTGGAAGAACAGTAAGTGTTCTTAAGCTCTGAACCATCTCTCCAGCCCCCATGTCTTTGTTTTTATTATTAATTTTCAGTTTGTCAGGCTGAAGAGATGGCTCAGAGGTTAAGAACACTGGCTGTTCTCCCCAAAGGTCCTGAGTTCAATTCCCAGCAACCACATGGTTGCTCACAACCATCTGTAGTGAGATCTGGTGTGCAGGCACACATGTAGGCAGAATGCTGCATAAATAATAAATAAATAAATCTTTAAAAATTTTTTTCAGTTTTTCTATTGTTAGTTTTGTATATCTGTGCTCCAACTTTATGCTGTGCTTGCAGAGACCAGAGAGGGCATGGTGTCAGATCCCCAGGGACTGGAGTGTGGAAGCGCAGCCAGTGCTCCTACCTACCAGCGCTCTAAACCGTGCGCCATCTCTCCAACCGTGCGCCATCTCTCCAGCCCCGTTAGCCCCATTCTCTACAATTTCTTTTCTTTCTCTCTTACGCTATCAATCAGGAGAGCCACCAACTCACAGCAATCCTCTTGCCTTGACCTCATGAGTGTCACTGTCATAGTGTACCATCACAGTGGGCGACAGTCATCACTGTGACCCTGGAGTGCATGAAGGTAAAAAGGAGACCTGAAGCTCCTGCTAGTTTCTGCCTGTGATTCCAGCACACTCAGCACTTCCAGGCTACCCTAGGCTACACAGAATTCAAATCCAGTCTGGGAGAGACCCTGTTTCAGAGAAAAAAAATCAATAAAGTTGGGCTGGAGAGAAGGCTCAGCAGTCAGGAGCACTGGCTGCTCTTTCAGGGGACCTAGGTTCCTTTCCTAGCACCCACACGGCAGCTCACAGCTGTCTGTAACTGCAGTTACTCCCTCACACAGACACACATGCAGACAAAGCACCACTGCATATGAAATTAAAAAAAATTAAATTAAATCAATTTAATTGACTTGAAAAATCACTAGATGTGGTTGGGAATGTGATTTTCTGGGTAGACAACCTAGGTTTGGCATCCCCCTGCCCTAAAGAGAAATGATAATTACATGAGTTATTCTAACAGGAAGCCAGTGTACATCACGTGATTCTCTACAGGTTGTGGTAAGGTCAGCGTGTAGCCCAAAGCCCTGCAGGAGATATCCAGGGGCCAAAGTTCTCGTTATCTATTTGACTTTAAGCTTGTATTTCAGTTGATTGATTGATTTAGAGCTTGGGTATGGGAGCTGCACAGTGTGCCCGTGCAGGTCAGAGGAGCTGGTTCCGCCATGCGGGTTCTGGTCAAAATCAGGACAGCAGGTTTCGGGCGAGTGCCTTTACCAGCTGAGCCATCTTCCCTTGTTCTTTTTTCTTCGTTCGCTTGTTTATTGTTTGTTTGTTCATTATTTTGAGAGAGACGCTCACTGCATAGACCTGGCTGGCCTGGAACTCTCATGTGGCCAAAGGTGGCCTCAGGTTTAGCCTCTGCTTTCCGTAGTGCAGGGGTTATTTTTATAGGCATACGCAACCATGCCACGAAGCTCTCTTGTAGTCCTGGCAGGCTTCAAAAGCAAGAAAAAGGAGACTTGAACTCCTGATCAGTGCTGGATCACAGGCTGGTGCTCCTTCCCCGGTCTATGTGGCCCTGAGTCTAGACAGGGTTTCCAGCGTGTTAACCAAGCACTGACTATTCTTGTTCATAGCCTGGCATCCTGGAAGGGTCCTCTACCCTCCTCAAGTTCTTATTTGGCTTCTGACTCCTCTGAGCCTCAATTTCTCTCTGGGAAAAGTAGCAGGAAAGTCCTGCTAGTGGGAATGAGGGTCGTTCACGAACCCAGGGCGTTGCTCCGGTGGGAGCTCCACCCAGCTCTTTCCGACGTGGCTGGGTCCCTGTCCCGGGACACCCTCTCTGCCTACGCGGTCCAGCTCTGCAGCTTGCCGCTTGTCTTCCAGGGTAGGGCGTGGGGAGAGGGCGGGTGACGGGGCGCGCGCGCACTGTGGGTTGCGTTTGTTCCAGACCCGCGCGCGCGGCGCCCTCAGTCTGTTTCCCCGGCACTTTCCTGTTACTTTCCAGCAGGAAGGACAGTTCCGGGGAGGGCCCTGCCCACGCCCGGTGCATAAAGGCCCAGCCCAGCCGGCAGCCACCGCCCACCGTCAGCCAGAGCCGTCCGATCCGCGCCACCATGAGAGGCGCCCGCCTCTGCCTACTGCTCGGTGAGACCTTGGGGCTTGCGAGGGGCCGGCGGAGTGTGTGTGTGTGTGTGTGTGTGTGTGTGTGTGTGTGTGTGTGTGTGTGTGTGTGTGTGTGTGGCGGGGGGAGGGGGGGAAGAAACACTGGCGGGACGGGATCAAGCGGGGCAAGGACAGGCAAAGCCTGTGCACGTCTGCCCTCCAGAAGGCTCTTATGGGAGCTGGGCCCTAATGGACTTGAAGGCTGCCAGTTTGGCGGGTAAGAGAGAGAAACTGAGGCACAGGGACACATTAAAGGGGGTGACTGAGCCGGCATGGTGTCTGTTATACAGCATTCCGGAGGCTGGTTCAGGAGGGTGCAGTTTCAGGTCAGCCTTGTCGATACAGAAAACCCTGTCTCAAAAAACAAAAGAAAGAGAAGTGCAGGCTAGGAGCTGAAGAAATAGTGCAGAGGTTAAGTGCATTTAGAGAGGGCCTGGTTGGGTTCCAGCACCCACATGGTGGCTCACAAGAGTCTGCAACTCTAGTTTCAGCGGATACAACACCCTCTTGTGCTTCCACAGGCACCAGACGTATGTAGTGCACAAACATACATGCAGGCAAAACACACATACAAAATAAAAAGAAAGAAAAGGAAGAAAGGAAGGAAGCAAGAAGGAAGAAAGCAAATAAGCAAGCAAGAAAGAAGGAAGGAAGGAAGGAAAGGTTGGATAGAGCAAACTGCCCGTCACCCATACAGACGCTCTTAATGTGAAGCACAGCCTTTTGGAGATGCCAGGTTCAATGAGGGTGGGAACCCCCCTACCTGCTGTCTATCCTGAACACCGCAGAGACCCTCCTGGGGACCTGCCTGGGACTGAGCCACTGGCTGAAGGGAGGTTACCAGACTGTGGTTTGAACTTGGTTTTTGTTGTGAGTTCTCTGGTCTTTCCCACCCCACCCTGGGCGCCTCCAACCGTTATCTGACTGCTAAGTTACCTAAGTAACTTGACAACAAACAGTGAAGAAATGGAACTTGGGGCGCAAGCTGGGGTTACCCAACCACAGTGACTGGCCTGTGTGTCAGTGGCAGGCGACAGGTGGCAGGCAGCTCAGTGGCCTGTGGGCTCTGGAGCCAGGGACTAGAGTCCCAGGAGGGCACAGTTGGTAGAAGACAGCTGCAGAGGCCTGCATGGCTGTCACTGGGCTGCACTGGCTGTCACAGTGACCTTGGGCTCCGGTTTCCTCCTCTGTAACATAGAACAAGACCAGCTGCATTTTACAGAATTGTTTCAAGGGCAAGACTTTGTACATAAACGTTCTAGTTCACAGTTTGAATTAACTAAACATATGAGTGTCATGTCTGTGTCTGCAATCAGAGTACCCTGGTAGTAGAGGCAAGAGAATCAGAAGTTCAAGGTCATTCTCTGCTGCATACTGAGTTGAGGCCACATGAGACCTTGTCTCAAAAACAACCTACCAACCTAGCTAGTCTCAGGTCTTTAATCCCAGCACTTGAGAAGCAGAGGCAGGCGGCCTCTGTGACCCGGTAAGTCGGAGGCCAGCCTGGTGTACATAGCAAGTTGGCCCCCAACCTCCCCCCAAGAGACAGACAGAGACAGAGACTCACACATACTAACTTAAGTGGACATGGTTTTTATCAATTATTGTTTTTCTGGGTGAGATGCATGTGGGGATCTCCGGCAGGAAGCAGAAAGGCTGCCCTACCCCCACTTCTGGAGTCCCTAAGCAAGAGTCCCATGGCTGCAGTCTGAGCTGGGAATTGGAACCAGATGTGTCTGGGAGCAAAAGAAAACAGCTCTGCTCCTGTTTGATCAACTTCCAAGTCTCCAGATGTAGGCGGCTAGGCCAGTGTTTCAAGATGGTGGGGTGAAGGGACAGGGAGCCCACCATAGCTTAGGTGACTCAGTTGCTCTGGTCTGCCTACCCTTCCCTGGCCTGGTTTGAGCACTCATCATTTTCCAAGCTCCAAACTTCAGTTTCTCTTTGTGTAGATTGGACATAACTCTAGCTCCTACCTCCTAATGTGGTTTTGGGTCTTCCTGTATTGTTTTTTGTTTTTGTTTCTGAAACCAGGTTTTATGATAGCTAAGGATGACATTGAACTTCTGATCCTCCTGCTTCCATCCCTGGGTGCTGAGATTACAGACTTCTGAAACAGGGTCTAGAGTATTTTTGGTTTTGTGTTTTATTTTTCTTTGTTTTTTGGTTTTGTTTTTTTGAGACAGGGTTTGGCACTGTAGTTATGTAGCCCTGACTGGTTTTGAATTTATAACAATCCCCCTGCTTCCGTTTTGTTGTTGTTGTCTTTACTGTGTAGCCTTGGCTGGCCTGTAACCACCTAGGTAGATCAGGCTGGCTTCTATCAGAGTGCCACCTGCCTCTGCCCCACCAGTGTCAGGACTAAAAGTGGACATTGCCATGGCTGGCCGTGGTTCTGAGTCTTAAAGACTGGAAAGGTAGCTCAGTGTTTAAGCACACTGCTGTTCTTTCAGAGGAGGGAGGTTCAGCTCCCAGCAGCCTCACAGTGGCCCCAGTTCCAGGGGATCCAATGCCCTCTTTTGACCTCCCTAGGCACCAAGAAATATGCATGTAGACAAAACATCCATACATCTAAAACCATCAATAATCTATTTTTAAGTTACTCGAGGGCTGGGAAGAGGGTTGTCAGTGAAATGATTAGGTTGCAGTGACACACACTTTAGATCCTCGCTTTCCGTCTCTGGGGCTTGCCGGCCAGCCTAGCCTGCTTGATGAGCCCAGGTTCACTGAGACCCTGTTTCGTAAACGAAGGTTGAAGGCACCAAGGTGGTTCACATGGAAAAGACACATACTGTACTACTAGACTTTATGAACTGTGAATTGCCCTGGGGCACATCCTGAAAGGAAGGTCATTTTGTGATCTGTCCCACAAAGAGGAACTGGGTTCTGATGGGGGTGGCAGGGAGAAGTCCAGCTCTATGGCCCAAGAGGAGAAAGAAAGAGGAATTCTGACTTGAGGGGGACAGCCCAGCCTCTGGTCGCCCTAGCTATGAGGGGGTGAGTTTCACACAGAGCCCTCCACTGGCCTGAGGGGAACCCAGCCAAAGACTGAGCTTTCAGGGGAACCTCTGAGATACAATGACTCTGCCCTACCAACTCTGCTCATAGTGGCTGGCCCCTGCAGCCCCCTGAGAACCTGGCATACAGCCCAGTGGTGGGTGAGTCATCCAGGAAGTGACTCACCATCTCCCCCACCAGCCCTTCACCCTAGGGCTCCCTCCAGGACTCCTGTTGTTGGGATTGTTTTCTTGGTGCCTTATTTCCCAGACTGGGAGCAACTCTGTCCCCTAAATTCTCCCAGACTCCCTGCTTCTGAGACACCATCCCTTCCCACTGCCCCTGTTCTTTTTCTCTTCTGTACTGAGCCAGGGCTTCTCACCCACAGGGCCAGCACCCTCACACAGCCTCCACCCAGTGCCCAAGCTCTATAGCCCAGGTTGGGGACTTTCATTACTCTTGCGCCAGCACCCCAGGTAGTCGGCCCTTGGTTTCCATTCTTTGTCTCTTGCTTTAGTTTGTGTCTATGTGTTTATGAGTGCTTTGCTTGCATATATGTGTGTGCACCACATGCATATCTAGTGTCCTTGGAGATCAGAAGAGGCTACCGAAGTGTCTGGATGGAGTTACAGATGGTTGTGAGCCACCATGTGGATTGAATTCTGGGTCCACTGGTCCACTGGAAGAGCAGCTCTTGACTGCTCTTGACCCCAGCTGGCAGTCTTTTTGTTTCTGTTTTTTAATTCATTTTTAGTTTTTGTGTGGGTGGGTATCACATGACATGATACCCATTTAGAGGTCAGTCCTCTTCTTCCATCCTGTGGGTCTCCTCCCCACTCCTTTTTGGTCCTGTGGATGGAACCCAGGGCCTCAGGGCCTTGTTTCAGTCAGGTTCCCACTATGCTCAGTGCTGCCCTTGAACTTTGTGCAGCTTTTTTTTTTTTAAAGATTTATTTTATTTATATATATGAATCTGCATGCCAGAAGGCATGCATCAGATCACATTATAGATGGTTGTGAGCCACCATGTGGTTGCTGGGAATTGAACTCATGACCTCTGGAAGAGCAGCCAGTGAGTGCTCTTAACCGCTGAGCCACCTCTCCAACCCCTTGTGTATCTTTTACCTGAGGAGCCTTAGGCCTCAGCCTCAAGTCACTGGATTACAAGCCTTGCCTGGCACCTCCTGTGCTGCTTCCACTCTTTCCTGCTTCTCATTCCCTCTCCGTCATTCATTTTCTCCCTGCCCCTCTGCTCTCTTGGATGTCGGTCTCTAGTGAGTGCTCCGCCACTTCAGGCTTCCATTCCTGGCTTGGGTGGGATGCCGCCAGCAACAGCAAGGCAGCAGGGCTGTGTTCAGCAGCCACCACCCTCCACTGCAGCCACTTCCTGCTACATGTCACCACCGGGTCATGTGGGTGACAGCGGGTAGGGGTGTGTGGTGTTGGAGTGTCAGAGCTTGCTTGGGACCTGGAAGACGTAGCCCAAGCTTTCATTCTTTTCAAAAAAATGATAAGGGTCTGGCCTGGTGGCACAGGCATGTCTGATTTCCTCAGGACGCAGGAGGATTTCAAGTTCAGACCCAGCCAGAACAATTTAGGAATAAAAGAAAAATAGGGTTTGAGAGTGAGGCTCAGTGGTAGAGCACTTGCCTAACATGAAAATGCATTGGATGCCACCCCAGCATTTTGAGAGAAAAAAAGAGAAAGAGAGAAAACAACAACAACAACAACAACAACAAAACCCTGATAGAAACCAAACTAAGAGTAAGAGTAAGCGTAAAAGACAATGTTAAGCTGGGGGCATGGTGGCACCTCACCTTTAATACCAGCACTCAGAAGGCAGAGGCAGGTGCACTGAGTTCAAGGCCAACTTGATCTACATAGTGAGTTCCAGGGCAGCCAGAGCTATGCAAAGAAACTCTGTCTCAAAAACAAAACAACAAAAAGGACAGTGTTAAACACTTAGCCATGTAGAGTTTGTCCCACAAAAGGAAGCCATTGTTACCTCCATCTGCACAGAAAGGGAAACTGAGGGAGAGAGTGAGGAAGCAATACCCAACATCTGCTGGGGCCTGCAGGTCCCTTTGTCCACCTCTTGGGCCTGGAGAGCCAGAGCCCAGCTTCCTGTGTCCAAACCCCGCTGGTCCCCAGGTCCTGGACTGGCCCGCAGCCCACCATGGGTACTCATCTTCTGACTGTGGGTGCCTAAGCCACAAGAGGCAACCCTTGAGTTGTGTGTTTTGTTTTTCTCTCTGGTTTGTTTTTGAGACAGAACCTCACTGTGTAACTTAGGCTAATCTCAAACTCATATCTGGAACTCTGCATCTGGCTTTTTGTTTGTGATGTTGTTTTGTGTGTGTGTGTGTGTGTGTGTGTGTGTGTGTGTTTAATGTTCTATTTGTTTTAGAGATAGGATTCATGCAGCCTAAGGTTGGTCTTAACCTTGCTCTGTACCTCAAACTTGTGATCCTCCTGCACCCTCTTCCCAAATACTGAGTTTACAGGCATGTACCCTTTACTTGATTCTATACAAGTTTGTTGTTTGCTTGTTTCTTTTTTCATCTATTTATTTATACATATTGTGTTTGTCTGCATGTATGATACCAGAATTGGGTATTAGATCCCTTTACAGATGGTTGTGAGCTGCCATGCCGGTACTGGGATTTAAACTTCTGACCTCTGAAGTGCATCCAGTGTTCTTAACCGCTGAACCATCTCCCCAGCCCTGGCTGGTTGGGTGGTTTTGTTTATTTGTTTGTTTTGTTTCTATTCTTTTCTTTTTGAGACAGGGTCTCAGTATGTAGCCCAGGGTTGGCTTTGAGCTCCTAATCCTGCTGCCTCAGCATCCTGAGTGACAGAATTATAAGCAAGTGTCATTAGACCCAGCTGCTGGGTCTGTCTTTGAATATTACCTACAGAACCTCTACCTGGGCAGGGTCAGCTCCCAGTGCCCACAGATGCACAACTTTGGCTTCCTGCTCCTGCTCTGGGTTCCACCTGATCGTCCTTTGTTTTGTTGCAGTGGTGGGCACCTTACTGAGTCTGTCAAGAGCCAGAAGTCAGATGGATACGGGTGAGTCTATTGGACAGGAGGGCTCCCCTGCCAGAGCTGGGGAGAAAACCCCACTGCCAACAACAGAGCCTTGGGAGGAGATGGGCAGCTGCTGGGGAAGTCTAGGGCCCTTCTTCCACCTTTCTAAAATTCTGTTCTAGGTGGCACTTCCCTCTACTAGGCCTCCTTTACTTTCTTACTGAAGTATCTGTCCCACAGGCTGTGCCCAATGGTGCCCTCCCAATTCAGAATGTATCAATAGTGAAAGCTGTCGCTGCAAGGCAGGCTTCACGTCACCTGAGACACCTGTCATCGAAGAGCCCTCAGTGAGCTGTGAAGGTACAGAGGCTTGGGGCATGGGCCTATCGAGAAGAGGACAAGGTGTGGTCTAGAGCCAGGGGTTTCAGCCTTCATCAAAGACAGAACAAGAAAGCAAGGTGGGGAGGCAAGAAGTGAACAAGCAGGGCTTCCTGAGAGAGGGGCCTGGGTGCCAGGGGTCTGTGCCTGGACTTGGCTTTAGGACTGGAAATGGGAAAGCTGACCTTCCATCCACTCCCACATTGGTATTGTCCAAAGCCAGGGGCTCCATCTAGAGGACTGAGAGGAGCAGAGCTGACCAATCAGTCTTCAGGAATAGCTTGCTCAAGTTCTAGCACAGCCTTATGAGGACAGCCCATAATTTCTCCCAAAAGATAGTAACTCATTGGCAGTTCATGTATTGGTAGTCAGGAAGGGATGGGGTCTCCTTGAGAGAACTTTCAGCTGTGGGAGGTGACCCCTGTTGTGTTGTAGATATCAACGAATGTGTACAGGTCAACTGTGGATCATATGCCGAGTGTGAGAACACAGAGGGGAGCTACTTCTGCATCTGCAACCCAGGATATAAGCTTCTTTCTGGAGCAGAACGTTTCACTAACAATAGCGAGAACACATGTCAAGGTAAGAGCCTGCTGAGGCCTCACCTGCCCTATGGTGTAGCTACAAGGCAGGGCTCTGATGTTGGTTCTGCCCCTGTGGTTTGCTCTGGGTCACGTTTCACATCCTCAAGCATAGAGCTACAGGGAGGAGTGGGGATTCAGGACACCCTAGCCCAACCCCATCCTGACACCTGTGTGGACTCAGAAAGCCCTGTTTCGTTGGGCATTGTGGCATACATCTATAATCCAACACTCTGGAGTTCGAGGCTAGAATACGAATCAAGTAATGCAGATGTCGAGCTCCGGGACAGCCAGAACTATGTAAAAAGACACTTTCTCAAAACAACAAAAATAGTCTGCTGGTGGTCGTGCACACCTTTCATCCCAGCATTTTGGAGGCAGAGGCAGGAAGATCTCTTTGAGTTTGAGGCCAGATTGCTCCACAGAGTGAGTTCCAGAACAGCCAGGGCTATTCAGAAAAACCCTGTATTGAAAAATAATAAGTAACAAATTCTCCAGGCTTCTCTCCCCAGTTTCTTCTGTCTGTCCCTAATAAAGTGGTTTGCTCTGTATTTATTAAATAGCACAGAAAACACAGCATGGGAAAGGAATTAGGGATTCTCTACAGAAATCTTAACAGAATTTTATGAGGGAAAAATTACTTACTCAGAACAGCAAAAAGAATGGCAAAACAGACATCACCAGCTTCTATCCACATATTGTTTGCAGCATTACAGTGGATATTCGTTGGATAACATTGTTTCCAACCTGTTAGTTGTTTTCAGCAAATGATTACCACACATGTACTCCTACACACAAAGGCACACATGTACATTATTCTGGGTCAGGAGCCTGGAAGAGTACATAGTTTAGGATTAAAACTATGCATTTAGCTTAGGTTGTAAAGCTGATTACATGGGAAATCTAAGGCTCAGTATGGTTGGTTACACTGTTCTATTTTTTAAAAAGATTTATTTATTATTTATGCAGATTTCTACCTGTATGTGTGCCTGCATTCCAGAAGGCACTAGATCTTATTATAGATGGTTATGCCACCATGTGGTTGCTGGAAATTGAATTCAGGACTTTTGGAGGAAGAGCCAGTGCTCTTAACCTCTGAGCCGTCTCTCTAGACCCGTTACACTGTTCTCTTAAAGACAGGTTAAACTAAACAGTCTGAGTGCACAGTAGGACAGCAGGTTAAGTGATCTCAAGGCAGATTATTAGCTTGATGGCAAGATCTGGAAAGAGTTTGTTCTCTTTGTATGCAAGAGACATTTTCAAAGCTAGAAGTGAGGCACACGCCTTTAACCCAGCACTGCCTCGGCATACAGAGCTCTGTTGAGACCAGCCTCATCTACATAGCGAGTTCCAGGACAGCAGAACTATGTAATGAGACCCTGTCTCAAAGCGAGAGACTGATTTTCTGAAAAATGTATCATTATATGAGGTGACACAGGAGTCTCCATGGACTGTAAGGAAGGAGACAGGAAGCTTCCACTTAGAAAAGAACTCATTCACGGTTCTTCTCTGCATCCTGCATCTCCTTCATCCTGCATTGCTTGGAAGACACGCCCACCTGGATTCCACTCACAGGATGGCAGGATTCCTTGGGCCATATCCTCTGCTCCTTCTCTACTACTTGGTTCTGGAAGTTAAGAACCTCCTTCTCCACATCTGCATCTCATTTTCATAAGCCACCATCCTTCTGCTCATCTGCATCTCATTTGCATAAGCTCCCATCCCTCTGCTCATCTGCATCTCATTTGCATAAGCCAAAGGGTTGGCATTCAGAGTACTCTGTCTCGACCACAAGCACGTTCCACTGCAGCAACTGCCCTTTTCCCAGCATCAGTGGACACTGGGATGACACCTGTCCCCTCCCGGATCCACACAGTTACTCCTGCACCTGGAAGTCTCCCTGAGCAGCCGACTACAGTGCACCCACGGACACTGCCTGGAGACTCGGGAGAAAGGACACCCAAGGGTAGGTCACATCCCCTGCCATTGCTTCTGCTGGAAGACAATACTTGGTGCCTAGACTCCCTTTTTGATCAGCATTATTCATTGCTCTACCAGTCACCATTGTGACTATCCCCAGCAATTCTGGCTCCTTGAACACAGCATGGAATGGCATGCCCAGATTGGGCAAGATAATATCAACACCCTCGAGACACACACACACACACACTTCAGAGAGCTGAAGGCAAGCACAGTGCAATAGAAGGGGTCATGAAAGACCGTTGCTCCAGAACCTAGCGTCACCTGATGACATCAGCCTGCAGCTGCCAGGCCAGCCAATTCAGTACAAGAAGAAATGGGGCTACACTCCACACATTCCCAGGTCTGCGGCCATGCCGGAAGGACATAGCTCTACCTCTGTGATCTTGAAGGGCTGGCTTCAGGGGAGTGTATGTTCCTACCCTCTGTAACTTCAGCCAGGCGATGCTGGGCTGTACATCAGCTTGTCACCCCACAGGCTGTGTGCCACTGTGGCCACCCTAGTGTTATCCTCCTTGCCCTGCCCCTCCTGTAGAGTTTCTTTCCAGAGGGAGTGTGGCTCAGGAACAAGTGTCAGTCCTTCCAGAGCAGAGGTCTGGGGACCTAGTGTGAGTGTGGCATCATGGTCCTAACGGTCCTGGAATTCCCTGTGGGTCCCTGCCAGGGAATAGTACCTTCTACGAATGGGGCAGGGGCTGCCATGGGGACTAGAGAGTCCCTCCTGCACTGACTCCTAGGAGTCATGTGGCCTCTGGCCCAAATCTTCAGGCTGGGGTACTGATAGCTGCCACACTCATTGCTGGCAGTTAGGGAACCCTCTACTACTTCCTTCCATGTCTGGACAAGAAAGTCCCACTTCCCACAGACATATTCATATGATATATATATATCTATATCATATATCATATTCATATGATGCCTTCATATGAATACGAAGAGAGTCTTCCCAGGAGAAGACTGAAATGCTCCAGATGCTTCTGTGCATGAAGCCTGGCCAATCCTGAGCCTGAGGCTTCAGCTTCAAGCCCACAGTCCCTCTGCTTCTTCTCCTGAGGTAGATGAGGATCAGAACCCTAGAGCCTATAGGAACACAGCATTTGCACCAATACCAAGAGCAGCTATGCATGCAGGTGTGAACCTGACCTCAAGCCCAGGCTGAGACCCACACACACGTGGAAAAGCCCCCAGAAGAAGCTACAAGACTGGACAGGAGCAGGAAGGAAGTAAAGGCAGATCTGCACTGAAGAGGGAGAAGATTTGCAGGGTTCCATGAGCTCCCAGAACTATGAAAACTGCCCTGAGGATTCAGCTCCCGGCACCATGTTTCTTCCACAGGAGAATGAGGCCCCAGGGTGCTCTGAGGCTAGAGTTCTGCGGAACGCCCAGACCTCAGCTCCTTCTCAGCTGTGAGAACAGTATCACATCCTGTTCTGAAAAGGATTAGAAAGCAACAAGAGGCCTTGGTCGAGAAGTCCAATGCCATAACTCTATCTCCTTCTTGGTTTTACTGCCTAGAAACTGGGTTCCCTGGTCTGGTTCTGTCCTGCAGAGGCCACCATAAGGGGCTCTACAGGTAAAGCTGCAGATCACCAGGTAGCAACTGAATTTGGGTCAGTAAGAAGATAGGGAACAGGGAACAGTGCCCGGCGGTGGGAGTGGGGCAGGGATGACCCTTTGGTTTTGTTCCCAGATGTGAATGAATGTACTTCCGGGCAAAACCTCTGCCACCAATCCACCCATTGCATCAACAAGTTGGGCAACTATTCTTGCATCTGTCGCCACGGCTGGAAACCTGTTCTTGGATCCCCCAATGGCCCAATCGACACCAAGTGCGAAGGTCTGGAAGCAACCTTTTTAAGGACCCACAATTACAACAGCTAATGTCATGATTAAAAAATTAGCTAAGTGCAGTGACATATACCTTTAACCCCAGTGCTTGGAAGGCAAGCAGATCTCTGAGTTCTAGGACGGTCTGATCTATATAGTGAGATCCAGGGCCATTTATATATATATGTGCCTTGAGTGTATACATATGTGCACCTCATAGGTGCAGGTGCCCAAGGAAACCAGAGGAGGGTGTCAGGTTGCCTGGAACTGGAGTAACAGGTGGTTGTGAGCCACTTGATGTGGGTGCTGGGAACTGAACCCAAAGGTTAGCTCTCTTCATCCTCATATTTAATCAAAGGAATAAAAGGAGGCTCTCTGTTTGGTCAGGCATTTATCTCCTGTGGCTGAACTTGAAAAGCTGTGGGGTCCAGGAAAGGAGCTGGAATACCCAAAGGAATCCCTGGGAGACCCCAGGTGGCCTTCAGTCACTAAAAAGTCCATCGTTCATATTTTCAGATGCACATTTACACGCCTTAGACCTCTGCACATTCCCTACCCATCACATACCACTCACCAGGGCCACCAAAGATCAGTACCACAGGCCAGAGACTGTGGCAATATCAAGGAAGGGACTGGGGCCAGACAGGAAAGGCTCTAACCCCTCTTTGTGTCCCCAGATGTGGATGAGTGCAGCTCTGGGCAGCATCAGTGCCACCACTCCACCATTTGCATCAATACTCTGGGCTCTTATAAGTGCCGCTGTCGCCCAGGTTGGAAGCCACTTTCTAAGCACGCCAATAGGCCAAGGGACACCAAGTGCCAAGGTACCTGACCTAGCCACCAAGCACCTCCATGCCCTGACAGTGCACTCTGAGATTACTGAACCATAGTCCTGTCCCCACAGAAGCAGACTTTCCTACCTGGACACTGCTGCCCACAGTCCATAGCCAGGTTAGTAGCCAGTGGGAACCAGGAGGTTGGGCCCCTTCACACAGTCTGCCGTCCCCTTCAGCTGTGCTCCTGCTCACCCATGACCCACCATTTCCCTTTTAGAGTCTCTCTCGCTTTTCTGTTGAAGTTCAGAATCTGCTTAGAGACTTCCAACCAGCCACAGTCACCTACACCATCCAGGTGAGGGGGATACTCTGGGGACCCCAGTGCAGCGGGGAGCAAGCCACAGGCTTCAGAATGGACTGACAGCATTTTATCCACCCAAGCGGTACTTCTGATTTGGGGCACATGAGTCTGACATGTGCAGTCATGTGTGTGGCTATGACACAAGGGTTATAGGCAATGACTGGAGCAGTTAAGACGAGTTAAGCTGAGTGTGGTGACCTGTGATGCTTAGAACCTGAAGAAGGATCTCCAGTTCCTAAGATACATGGCAAGACCCTATCCAAACAAACAAACAGGCTGGGATGGCACAGTTCATAGAATGCTTAACAAATACCCCAGGGTTGATTCCCAGCAGTGACTAAACAAGCTGTGTGGCATATGGCACGCCTGTAACCCCAGCAGGTAGAGGCAGGAGTATCAGCAGCTTAAGGTCATGAACAAGTAATTTCAAGATTATAGGGCTGGGGGTGTGACTCAGCAGAGCCTTGTGCCTGCTGGTGCCCGTGTGCTGTTGTGATGTGCAAGTGTGCAGGGCTATAAACCTCATCCTGTTTTCTGACTACTGTAGAAGTCTTACTCTACCCTCCAGCTGCTCCCAAGCAACCCACGTGGCTCTCCAGTGTCTGCGGTGGGAAGCGTGGGAAGCCAGTCAATTCTGTTAAAAGCCTCAACAGTTCTGTCACTCACCCCAGAAACTCATTGAGGCTGTGGACAAGCTGGTGGAAGCCCCCATGGATATGGACCACCTAGCCCGCCACCGAGTGGCCACCCAGCTGCTCTCCAACCTGGAACAAAGCCTTCGGACATTGGCCCAGTTCTTACCCAAAGGCCCCTTTACCTACACGTCCCCTTCCAACACTGGTAAGCCTTCCTCCTGCTCCAGCCCAGACACCATCTCCTGTCCTTTGTGTCCCCAATCACTGTCCCTGTTTCTTCAGAACTGTCTCTGCTGATAAAGGAGCAAGACAACAAAGATGTTACCACAGTGTACCACAGCCAAGGTTGGATGAAGCTGGACTGGGCTGTGACAAGTGGAGCCAAAAGCTCAGAAAATGGTAGGGGTCCAGAGGGGCAGCTTCTAGGGAAGCCAGGATGAGGTCTGGGCTGTAGGGCAGGTAGACAGCAGCCCACCGGGAGGATCTTGACAGATTCGGGTGGGATGTTGTCACTGGGAGGATGGAGACAGAAGAGAAGAGGCAAGCCTGCATGTCTGCCCCCAGGCTACTCCATGGCAGGCGTCCTGTCCAGTCCAAACATGCAGAAGCTGCTGGCCGATGCCCCCGTGAGCCTGGACACGAGGTGGGATACACTGGAGGAACATTATGGAAGCCCAGTTCTAAATGTTACATTTACACTCCATTCGAATATCAGTTCCATCTTTCTGACCAACACGGACACTGAGAAGCTTGCCTCAAATGTCACGTTCAGATACTCGTATTTGGTGAGTCCTTGAAGGGAGGAGGGGAAGGCATGCTCTGCTGCTCACTCGCTAACCAGTCAAGGTGGCCCCTCTTGACCCACACAGTAGGAGAGAACCCATTCCCAAACGTTGCCCCGACTCCTTCCCTCCAACACCCACATGAACTAAATAAATGTAATAACAAAATACGTCAAAATTAAAGCTGGGTATGGTGACACATGCCTTTATTTCTAGCACTTTGGGAGGGTCCCTGTGAGCTCGAAGCCTGCTTGGTCTACAGAGAAAGTTTCAGGATAGAGCTCCATAGAGAGACCCTGTCTCAAAAAATAAAATAAAACCTGAGGTGGGTCTTGTGGCATAGGTGTTTTACTCAGCTTCTGGGAGGCAGGAAATTCAAGGTTCAAGGCCTGCCTGAACTAGAGTGAAGGTCAGCCTGAACAACTTGGCAAGACTTTGTCTTCTAACTCAGTGGTACAGTAGTTGGTTAGCATCCAGAAAGGCCCTGGGTTCAGCCCCACTGCTGGATTGGATGAATGAATTAATTAGTAAATGAATGAGTGAATGAACAAATAAATAACTGGCAGGGAAGGCCAGTAGTTGACTCAATGGTAGAATGCTTTCTTGTCATGTTAAGGTCCAGGTTTGATCCTTAGTACCATAAAATGTTTTGTTTTGTTTTGATTTAGTCTGGGCTTGACAAGATGGCTCGGTGGGCAAAGGTGATTTTCACCAAGCCTCAATTTAATTACCAACCTGAGTTGGCTCTCTAAAACCTACCCTGAAGGAGAAAGCTAATTCTCATAAATTATCCTCTGCCTTCCGTATGCATGCTGTAGCATAAGTGCAGCCCTATCAATGTAATTTAAAAAATTATGTGTTCAGGTATTGTGCCTGCATATATGTCTGTATACATGTATGCGTGGTCCCATGGAGGTGAGAAGAAGACATCTGATTCCCTGGAACTGGAATTAGACAGTTGTGAGCCACCATGTGGGTGCTGGGATTTGAACTTGGATCCTCTGGAAGAACAGCCAATACTCTTAACCACTGAGACATCCCTCTAACCTTGGTAACCCCCTCTAGTCCCTGTGTGAGACAAGGTCTCACTAGGTATATCTGGCTGGCCTTGAACTCAGAGATACAACTCTGCTCTGAGTGTTTGGATTAAAGGTGTGTGCCAAATCTAGCTACACACATTTAATTTTCAAAGTAAAAAAAAAAAAATAGTTTAGGCTGGTGATAGAGCTCTGTTGGTAGAATGTTTGTTTAGCATGCATGTATTCAAAGTCTAACGCACTACGTAAACTGTAACCCCAACACTCAGAAGATAAAAGTCAGCGCATCCTCAGCCACATAGTGAGTCTGAGGTAACATGGAATATATAAAACTGTTTACATGTAGTCTGGGGGCCCTCCCCTTATAGTTCATTCAATAAACCTGGGTTTTGTTTTTAAATTACAATCTGTAAGCAGCCATGTCCCACTGGTTCTTTTAGTTTCTTTGGAATTTATTACCTGTTACTGCTTGTGATTCGCCTCAACTTAAGGCAGGGACTAGTGCCCTGTCATCCATATCTGGCTCCCCATGCTATCTGAGCACAGAGTAGCTGTATTACTCATGCAGCCAAAAGCAAGACTCTCTGCTCACCCCAGACCCTGACCCTAAGTGTGCTTCAGACATCCTCACCATCTATCTGTCCGCAGAATGGCTCAATTCCATCACGTAAAGAGCTACTATGTGCCTTCTGGAAAGTCTATGACGATGGGAGTGGGAGCTGGGCCACTGACGGCTGCTCAATGAATGGCACTGGTTTCTGCCACTGCAACCACCTGACCAGCTTCGCCATCCTAATGGCCCATTACCAGGTGCAGGTAAGTGGTAAGCCCTGACCTCATAGGTCAGGGACCTAGGCAGGATCCATGGGCCCCACTCAAGGGTGCACCCCAGTGGTTGTTCAGATAGGTCCCTTTGGATGGTCCCATGCCCTGCTCCTCAGTTCCTCCCCTGGAATCCTCCCTATGACCCAGTAGCCTCTGCCGGAGTCCCTGCACAACTGTGAAGTACTGCTGAAAATGCACCAGTCCAGGTAGATGAGATGGGCCAGTGATGAGAGGTACCTGCAGGTAGCTTCACCCCTCACACAAATACATAAATGTGATTTAAAAATACCCTGCATAGAATATCCCAGAAGTATAGCTTTCTGAGCATGGCTACACTGGGGCACATGGTGAGCTAGAATTAGCCAGGCAGAGTTGGCCCTGTTGTCTATGGCAGGAGTGTGGGGTCTCTGACTTCCCATGGGTACTTCGGGAGGAGGCGTAGGGGGAAGAGCGGTCCTCCGGCAGGGGTGTGAGGGAACCACTCATCCTGAGTTGCCTGTACCTAGGACCCGAGGCTGGTCCTGATCACCAAGGTGGGGCTGTCCATTTCCCTCATCTGCCTGCTGCTGTGTATCCTGACCTTCCTGCTGGTGAAGCCCATCCAGAGTTCTCGGACCATGGTGCACCTGCATCTGTGCATCTGTCTGTTCCTGGGCTCCGCCATATTCCTGGCAGGCATCGAGAATGAAGGGGGTGAGGTATGTTCCTGTCCTGACCTCACTAGAGCGTGGGTTCCAGTCCTAGGAGTTAGGGTGGCCTTCTGTCAGCCCTGGGGCTCCGTGTGGAACCAGGACCTTAAAGAGGCCAGCGGCTAGAGGCATTCCTTAGGCTTGGAAGGCCAATGGTCCTGCCCTGCACTGACAGCCCAAACCTCCCACCCACAGGTGAGCCTGCGCTGCCGCCTGGTGGCGGTGATGTTGCACTACTGCTTCCTGGCAGCCTTCTGCTGGATGGCACTGGAGGGCGTAGAGCTTTACTTCCTTGTGGTGCGAGTGTTCCAGGGCCAAGGCCTGAATACATGGTGTCGCTGCCTGCTTGGCTATGGCGTGCCCCTCCTCATCGTGGCCATCTCAGCAGCTGTCAAAAGGGAGGGCTATGGGCATCCAACATAGTGAGTGTACTGGTGACTGGTGTTGAGGTAAGGCCAAGGCTGGGTGTTGGGACCTGGTGGGCAGGGCCACTGATGGGACATTCTCCTCCCCCAGCTGCTGGCTGGACTACAGGAAGGAGGGCTTTCTCTGGAGTTTTGTGGGACCCATGGCCTTCATCATTTTGGTAAGTGCTCTCTGGGTACTGGAAGCCTAAGAAACAAGACTCCTACCTGCAGCCTTCTACTCTAACCCAAGATCCCTAATACCCTCCCAGTGTAATGCTGCCATTTTCGTGATCACTCTCTGGAAGCTCACAATGAAGTTTTCTGAGATCAATCCAAACATGAAGAAGTTAAGGAAGGCAAGGTGAGAGAGGCACAGCCAGGCTGAGGAGGGCTAGGGTTGAGAAGGTGGAGTTTGAAGGTCTGGAGAACAGGCTGGTAGCTACAACTGCCCACCCCCACAGGGTGCTGACGATCACAGCCATTGCCCAACTTCTCGTGCTCGGTTGTACCTGGGGCTTCGGCCTGTTCCTCTTCAACCCCCACAGCCTATGGCTTTCCTACATCTTTACCCTGCTCAACTGCCTGCAGGGCCTTTTCCTGTATGTCATGCTCTGCCTGCTCAACAAGAAGGTAGGCAGGCCAGAGCTGGCTATGGGAAGGGCCCAGGGTAGAGGGAGAGGAAGGGCCAGCCCTGAGCCCCAAGCCCACTCCTTTCTCCCTCCTAACCTGGCGCTTTGGCTCCTAGGTGAGGGAAGAGTACCATAAGTGGGCCTGCTTGGTTGCTGGGAACAAGTACTCGGAGTTCAACTCTTCCACAACAGGCACTGGCACCAGAGTAAGGGGCTAGCCTGGGGCAGGGCTGGGAGGGCACACCTGGGTGAGCTTTGCTCAAGGGCTCTTTCTTCTGCAGGCTTTCAGGCCCTCTGAATCAGGGATGTGAAGTCAAGTTCCAGCCAGGACAGCAGCACACACTCAGGTCGTCACTCTCCTGCCTTGTGTCCCTTGTGTCTTCCTAGTTTGTTAGAGAAGGGGTGTACACCTGGCAGTAAGCCCTGCAGTGCACTCATCCTGCTTCTGGTTGCCTCTTTGCCCCAACACAGCTGCTGCCTACCCAGAAACAGAAGGCAGCCAGCCCACTGCCCTGGTGGATGAGGCAGGCAGCCCTAGGACAGAAGTGGAAGTCCCTTAATCTGAGCTCTTTGTAACTGTCTTTGGCATGTAAGAGGCCAGGGTGCTGCGTTCAAATTTCTTAACCTAAGACTGATATCATGTCAGCCACTGAGGATCCTGCCTGCTGCTGAGGCGCACGGTACAGAGGCCCAGCTGCCCCACATCCAGGGCAGAAGGGTCCAAAGTTAAAAGGTTATGTTTTATAATTTTTTTTAAACCTGTAAGTCTTTCAATGTTGACACACGAAATTAAATATCATACTGATATAAAAGAGATGGCATGCTTGCTGGTGGAGGGGTCTGCTGGCTTGGACCTCGAGTTCATGAGATAGGCTGACCAAGAGAAAGATGGGACTGGAACCAGGTATTCACAATAAAAGTTTATTCTTACACAGCTACAACACTTGGGAACAATAAAAAGTGACCCATTTGTCATCTAGAAAGAGGAACTCTGAAGCAGCAGGTGGGAAAGAAGGTGGCCATGGTGCCTTGGCTACACATGTGGTTATCGGCTCTGCTCAACTGTAAAGACAAGAGTGAGGTGGTGAGAAGGGGCCTTTGCTCTGGAGCCCAGCTCTTGTGCCCAGAATGGCCCTAGCCACTTACTGTATGTGGAGATGTCTATTTCTTCTGGAAGCTCTGCCACATTCACCTCAAACCGGTCCTGAACGTCATTGAGGATTTTGGCATCATTCTCATCAGACACAAAAGTGACTGCTAGGCCTTTGGTACCAAAGCGACCAGCACGAGCCACCTGCAGAGAAGAGAGGTGGGGTCAGGAGACAGGCACTCTTCAGGATCTGAGGAAAGGTGGGGGCCCTGACCCATCCACCCAGGGAGGAAGCACTCACTCTGTGAAGGTAGGTATCTGAGTCCTCTGGCATGTCATAGTTGAAGACGATGTTGACTCGCTCAATGTCCATGCCTCTGCCAAACAGATTGGTAGCCACCAGGATGCGACGCTGGAAGTCCTTGAACTGCTGGTAGCGGGACAGGCTACAGTGAGAGACAAACAGAGGCATCAAACACGAGTCCTAGGGGCACCTTGGCCTTGGTGGACAGCATGCACTCACCGCTCTTCCTGGGCCATGCCTCGGTGAATAGCTATGGCTGGGAAATTCTGCTCCACTAAGAGCTGGGCCAGGGCCATGCAGCGCTGCACAGACTTGACAAAGATCACCACCTGAAAAAGGAGAATGCAGTCTAGCCCCATAGAGACTCCGCCCACAGCTCAGATCTTGGTGTGGGCAAGTGGAAGCATTACCTGGTTAAACTCTAGCACGTCAAGGAGGTCGAAGAGCTTACGGTTCTTCTCGCTGTCCTTGAGTTTGACGTAATACTGCTGCAGCCCGTGCAGTGTGAGCTTGGTCTCGTCGTCCACAAACACCTCCATGGGCTGTGTGGGAAGGGAAGCAGGAAGAGGCGAGCAGGGCTCACTTCTGGGCGTCTCATGTGCCCGGAACCTTCCAGGGAGCAGCTCCTCTTTATTGATGATTCCCAGAGGGCCTGTTGCACCCAACCTCAGTAAACAATTCTCTCCCAAAAGCCGGATGTAAGCTCTGCTCTGGCTCAGCAGGTGTGGAACACACTCAGCTCCCCATTTGACAGACCAGGGGAAGGAAGGAGGCTGCATCGGCCTCCAAGCATCCTTCAGGCCATGAGAGCAGTGTGGGTGTCGGAGTGGCCCAGGCCCTCAGGGAGGGCCAAAGCTGCTTCGCTGAGGTGTCAGCCATGGTGGGCAGGCGGCCAGCTGGGGCGTCACCCTACTCACATCCTGCATGAACTTCCTGCAGACTGGCCGGATCTCCTTGCTTAGGGTGGCGCTGAACATCATGCACTGCTTCTCATGGGGTGTTAGGCGAAAGATCTCCTGCACGTCCCGGCGCATGTCTAGATAGGATGCCAACACACAGCAAACCTGAGTGTCTTGTCTGACAGAGCAGACCCAAACCAGAGAGGAACCAGCCCTTCCCAACCTGGGCCAGAGAACACTGGCACCATAGCCACGGTGGAGTGGGCCCAGGGGTGTCCCCGCTGTCTGAGGGGCTGGGCTCGGATGGGCGGGCGTGCGGGAGCGCAGGCATGGGAGGAGCCGCGGTCCACTTACTCGCTGCCAGCATGGAGCGGCCCTGCCAGTGCGCCTTGAGCCACGCTTCGGGAAAGGGAGCCTGAGGCAGAGACAGCCACTGGCGTGAGAGCTGCAGCTGCTTCCCAGGACACATGCCCATCTCTCCCAGCCCCTGATGGGTGGCAGAGGCCACTATATTCCTCCACATCCCCTGGGTGTGCTTACATGTCCTAAAGGAATGGCAGCTCATGGGGCCTACAGTCCCATCTAGTTGGGCACAGAGGTAGCACACATTGTCAACATTACAACATTCCCCTAGACTTCTCCCAGGAGCCCAGAGCTCTGGCCACCCATGTGACCCACCATGAGAGCCACTGCCTGCCCCATCAGAACCCCTAGAAAATGACTATGACTCTGAGTGGGGAACTGGCTGGGCAGGCTGGTATGGATGCTCACCCAGCTGTTCCAGCATCTTGTCACATTCATCTAACACAAAATGCTTCACATTCCTCAGGTTGAGGCTCCTGCTCCGTACAAGTGCCAGGATCCGGCCTGGAGTCCCCACCACAACATGGGGACAGTTCTTCTTCAACACATCTTCGTCCTTCTTAATGGAGAGGCCTCCAAAGAACACAGATACCTATGGGGACAGACAGGAAGCTGTTTCCACCCATCTAGGGGCACTTTCCTTAGGGCATAGGTCCTACCCATCCCAAGGGCACCCGACACTGCAGCCTCACTCCCTCAGAACCCAAGGGAGCCTGAAGAGTAAGGGCAAAGCTGAGAGGCTGTTTTGTTGAAGAGGGGTATGTGGGAGCAGCACATGGGGGTGGGGGGGCTAGGCATAGTTTATCAGGCTTTCAAGGAACATAGGGCTGGAGAGATGGCTCAGGTTAAGAGCACTGGCTGCTCTTCCAGAGGTCCTGAGTTCAATTGCCAGCCAGCACATGGTGACTCCCAACCATATATGATGAGATCTGGTGCCCCCTTCTGGCGTGAAGGTGTATACCCAGACAGAACATTGTATACATAATAAATAAAAACAAACAAATAAATCAAGGAACATAAAGTTACCATAAACCAAGTTTGATAAATGCTGCTTGGGCTGAGCTGAGGCCAGCATGGCTTTACACGGGCCCATGGTGCCCAACACAGCACCTGAGGAGGCTTACCTTGACACTGGGCATGTACTTAGAAAAGCGCTCATACTCCTTGCTGATCTGGAAGGCCAGCTCCCTTGTGTGGCACATGACCAGTACTGATACCTGTAGCGTGGGCAAGGAACAGATCTTTCCCATAATCAACACCTACCTATCCCAACCCACATAAGCCACTTAAAATAGTTCCTTCCACATAAGCCACTTGAAGGCCTAAACAACTCTAGTTCTCTTACCCTTGACCTATCCTCAAACTTTTTCGCATGGCTACTAAGGTGTGTCTCCCTTAAGAGGCCAGGAGCAGAGAATGGCAGCATTGACCCTAAATAAAAGGGTTAGTAACCTCAGGCTGCCATGTCTTCTCACCCACCCACAGCCAAGCCCTCCCCTAAATCCTCATGCTCACACCACACCCTGAAAATACAGACACCCACCCAAGACCTCTAACAGGGAGCCACTCTAGCCCACCACAATATGACTTTGTGTTGTTGTTAAATAGGATCTTCCTATGGCCCCAAGCACTCAATCCTGCCTCAGCTTCCCATACTGGATTCAAGCATAACTCCTAAGACCCTAGAATTTATCTATAATGATGGTATTAAAACACCTGCAAAAGAAATCAGCAGTAACAGTAGTGACTGCAGTCAGTATAGTTTCACTTCACAGCTTAAATTCAAAAGCCGACAGACAATATGGAAGCAGTTTCGTGAAATCCAAGGTTGCACTGCCATATGGGACCCCAGCCCAGAGAGGAGCCCACATCTACCTGGCCATTGATGGGCTCGATCTGCTGCAGGGTGGCCAGCACAAACACAGCTGTCTTGCCCATCCCAGACTTGGCCTGGCACAGGACATCCATACCCAGAATGGCCTGGGGAATACACTCATGCTGGACTGAGGAAGAGAAAAATGTATGAATAAGAGAGTGGATAATGCCTCCTTGCACACTCTAGCACAGAAGGTTAGTGGAGTCAGGCTTTAATCATCTGCTTGCATGGGGCTGCTGATATAACAGACTCATGGTGGGGCGTAACCCCTATCCAAGGCACAGGACAAGCTCAGGATGGGTAGGATTAGCTCTTGGAAGAGGGGATGGCTGGGAGTGACAGCAGAGTAGCATACCCTCAGAAGGATGCTCAAAGCCACAGTCAACTATAGCTCTCAGGAGCTCTGGCTTCAGCAGAAAGTCCCGGAAGCCAGAACTGTGGATGGAGACGTAAGATCCTTTGACATCTTTCTTTGGGGGAGCTGGAGTGCTCTCCTGGGGTGCCTGGGGCTCTTCATCTTCATCATAATCCAAAAGCTCATTTTCCACATCCTGCTCTGCCATGGCACTGAGAACACAAGACAGGAAGGTAGAGATGCATCTGAGATGCAGGCAGGAAAACTCAGTTGGCAGAGAAGGCAGGTCAGGAAGGGGGTTGGCAGGAGCAAACCCTGGAAGCAGGCAGAGCTCTGTGGTGTACCTGCACAATATCCCCCACTTGAGCCTACATACAGTTTCCTCATAACCACCCTCCCGGCTGCCACACACCACACACTCCCATCCACTGTTGTCACCCACCTTAAGCATCCTAAGGTCTTCAGTGAAATACCAATTTCATATTACAGCTGGGAATGTGGCTCAGTGATAGAGCACTTCCCTGGACGGCCCTGTCCCCAGCACCACAGATAAAAGGTGATAGTAATCACATGAATTCTTCGCTAGAGCATTCCTGGCCTGCACCTTGCTCACTTCCTCGCAACGAGACCATGGAACCTCCCCCCAAGGATTCCCTGTTCCCAAGTCTCTGCACACACATTTTTTTTTTAAAGACAGGATCTTACTATAAAACAGGATCATGCTGCCTGAAACTTGTTATGTGAAACAGGCTGCCTCAAAAGTCATAGAGGTCTGCTTGCTCCTGCCTCCCAAGTATTGGTATTACAGGTGTATGCCACCTCACTTTTTTTTCTGTTTGTTTTTATACAGTGCTCCACCAACTGAGGAACACCCCTAGTCTTTGTGATGTTTTTGTTTGTTAATATAGTTCCAGCTGGTCCAAAACTTGCCGTGATCCTGCTGCCTTCACCTTCGAGTTACATTACAGGCAGATACCAGTTGCCTAGCTAATGTGTCTTCACTGACATTCTAAGTTTTGGCACCAATAAGGCTTCTCAGACCACCCTCCAAAAACCTCCTGATACCCACATGAAGCAACACCCAGGACCTGGAGTTGTGGCTGCTTTGGTGCTGAGAAAGGAGTGGTGGGCAAAGGAGAACACAGCATTTGCTATGCCCAGCCCAGCCCATCCTCCCCTACTGTTTGTGGTCTACACAGGGGAATCATTAAGAGTACTTATGAAGAACATTCCCATTGGGCCAGGCTAGCAAGAAAGCCAGCCAGCTGAGATGCTAAATGGAATTCACAGGAGAGGAGCTCTCCCCTCCCTTTGTTAATCCTTTATACAGTTCAAGGCTGACAGCAGCCAGCCTTGTCTCTTGTCCTCGCTAGCCTGCTGAAATAGTTCCATCTTCCTGAGGTCAGATGCTGACACACTAGGACCCACTTCCAATGATATGCAACCATTTCTATTTGAGGCCCCCCAATTTTGTCTCCAGTCATAAGCCTCTCCACTCCAGACTAGTTACCAGCTGCCTTCCCATATCCTTAGAAGTTAAACTCAAGAGGCCTACAGCAAAGCTTTTTGTTTCTCCCTAAGGCTTGCATTCCCCATCTCAGACACTCGCAATCCTACCTAGTGAATCTCACTCACCAAATCCAGGCAGGTCTACCTAGCTACTTCTCACGTAGGCTAGCCCCAAGTTGAAGTGGCCTTTTTTGTTGTTGTTGCTGTTTAAAATTGGGACACCTTTACTGAAATACTCACATGCTATACAATTCAGCAATCAAAGTACACAACTCATAAACATGCTGGCATCAGCACAGTAAACTCTGACATACTTCATTTCCTTTCAAAACCAACCAACCTCTGGGTGGGCTACAGATGGCTTATACTATCAGGACATAGGTTTCATTTTAATAAGTTGTCTTCAACTATTCCTCTCATTGGTATAAAAATAAGAATAATTGAGAAATAACTGATTGAGGCTAGTTGACCTGAGTGGTTAAAAGCACATGCTCTTTCAGAAGATCAGGGTTCAATTCCCACCACCCACATGATGGTCCATAACTCCCAGTTCTAAGGAGACCTTACTGTCCTCTCCTGACCTCCACAGGCATAAAGCATGCATTCAGTGAATATAAACGCATTCAGGCAAAACGCTCACATAAAATAGAATGAATCTTAAGAAAAAAAAGGGGGGGGGCAATGGCACATGCTTGTAATCCCAGCACTCAGGGAAGCAAAGGCTCTCAATGAGTTCAAGCACAGCCTGGTCTACAAAGCAAGTCCAGAACAGACAGCAAAGGCTACACAGAGAAACCCTGTCTTGAAAAACTAAAGGGGGGAAAAAAGGCAGCTCTGGGACTGGGGTGTGGTGGCTCAGTACATGACTAGCATGTGAGAAAACCCTGGACTTAATCCCTGGGGTTGAAACCACAAAGTAAAACTACCTCTGTACCCTTTAGTCATCTCCTAACTCCTAGAACCATTAATCTGCTTCTCATCTCTGCAGACTAGCCTTTTCTGGGCATTTTCTATAAATAGGTTCAGACAGTATTACGTGGCCTTTTGCTTCTTGATTCCTTCACTCTGCACATTCTCAATAAAACATGAATAAATGCTTCATTCCTTTTTATAGCCATGTAAGCACATCACATGGTACCACTGGTAACATTTTTCTGTCTAATTTACGCCAACAGCCCTTCTCAGTGTCCACTGATCCCTATAGACTACACAACTCCCACAGCAGGCACAAGGAGCCTACTCCAGCTAAGGCATGCCTGGCTTGTCAATGTGCTGTTCAAAACAGGCCAGGTTTGGACCTAGAGGAATGTCATAGAAGTTGTTGCTTTTGCAGAGTACATGTTTGGCTCTTAGTACCCATACATGGTGATTCACAACTATCTTAACTCTAGGGGATCCAGTGCCTTTTGGCCTCTTTGAGCACCTGGCAATCCATGTGGTACACATATACAAGTGCTGGTAAAATTCTCACACATATTATATCGTTTTTTTTTTTTTTTTTTTTTCAAGACAGGGTTTCTCTGTGTAGCCTTGGCTGTCCTGGAACTCGCGGAGATACTGCCTGCCTCTGCTTCCTGAGTACTGGGAGTGCTGGGATTAAAGTTGTGGACCACCACAACCTACAAAAAAACATCTTTTCAAAATGCCAGGTGGTGGCACATTCTTAATCCTAGCACTCAGAAGACAGAACAGGCAGATTTGGTGTACATGGCCAGGGCTACATTACCGACCTATTTCAACAAAGCAACCACACCCCTTACTACCACAGCTGCTGCTGCCTACACAGGAGCAATGACCTTCCCTCTCCAACACACATTTAGCTACGTGCTTATTCTCTAGAAGTGTACTTCCTTTTAGTATCAACTTAAATGCCCTCTTCTAGGCAGCGAGATGGCGTCTAGAGGAGAACCTTGCAGTCAGCAGTGGTGAGCAACTACAACTGGGGCCTTACAACCACACACTGACCCCAGTCCTGAGAATTTCCACTATTGCAAAGGGACAGGTTCATTTCCCTGTCCATAAAGATTCCTCCAGATCTAGTGAGATAGCCCCATATGTTAAGGGCACAATTCCCCCGAATCCATACAGTGGAGAGAACTGATGAACTGTCCTCTGATCTAAACATACACACCCATATCCATAGTAAAAAATGCTTTAAAAAGTTATCAGTCATTAAAGCTCCAGACCCTGGCAAAGGTCTACATGACTCTAAAGCAGAGATGGCTAGGAGAGGAGAGCTGGCCAGGTCCAGGGCATGTGTACTTAAACTGCTAACTAGACTTAGGGTTGAATGAGTCAGGAAGAATTTGCTCAAGATGGAGTGGAGGATAAGACCAACAGCAGGGAAAACAAGTCACTGGAAGGAATTAGCTGGGGCCTGAGGGGATGGGGGTGTACTGAAGGGAACAGTAAAAAGGTCAGAGCCATTCCTGAGTAGGGAAGAACCAGACATCTCTGGGCTCAAACACCTGAGTGGCCCAGATGGTGTATCTACTTTTATTTGGGACAGGGTCTCATGAGCTATGTAGCTCAGGCCAGCCTTCACTTCCCTATCCTCCTGCCTCCATCTCCTAAAAGCCAAGAGAGTATGTTAAAATTGAAATTTTTAAATGCCCGAGGCAGGGGCAGGCAAGTTCCAGGCCAGCCGGAGCTGCATAGTGAGATCTTGTCTCAACATGAAAATAAATAAATAAATAAATAAATAAATAAAACCTTAATAGTTCAAGACTGGCCGGGACAGATGGCTTAGGAGTGCCTGATGCTCTTTCAGATGACCTGAGTTAGGTTCCTCAGTTCACAACAACCTTCTAACTCCAGGCACAAAATTGCTTCCAGCCTTCATGAGCATCTACACACAAGCACATATTCACCTAAATAAAAAAGTTCAGGGCTGGAGAGATGGCTCAGCGGTTGAGAACACTGATTGCTCTTCCAGAGGACCTGGATTCAATTCACCCACATGGCAGCTCACAACTGTCTGGAAGTCCAGTATCCAACACCCTGACACATACATAAAGACAGGCAAAACACCAATGCACATGAAATAAAATTCAAAAGTTCAAGAGAGTTCTAAGTTCATGAGAACCTATCTTCTGGCTACACGTGACGCCTTTAATACCAGCGCTCCGGAGGCAGATCTCTGAGTTCGAGATCTCTGGTCTACAGAGTTCCAGGGCAGCAGGAACTATGAAGAGAGATCCTGTCTCAAAAAAATGAGATGTGACACACAAAATGTTCCAGGAACGAGTTGGATGCCCCCAAATGCCAAGCCTTGGTTCCATTAGGAGAACGAAACAAGTGAACCCAGAAAATAGCTATCCCAGACCTCCAATTCCAATCGGGCCCAGAGAAGACGAGACCCGACCGGGCTGGACCGGCTCACACCGGGTGAACGATCGCACTCCTGTGGGCCGCCACACCGGCCTTCGGAGTCTGGAGGAGAATCTCCTGAGAGAACTGCAGAACAAGACGAGAGGCGGGTAACTGCAGACTCGGGACGTCTCCCCATTGGAAGCCTGGGTCCTCCCGCCGCGACTCGAAGCCCGGCGCGGAGCCGCCCCCTGCCTCAGTCCCACCATGACATACAGCCGGCCTCGGAGTGAAGCCATGACACCGTCCCCGGAAGCCGACGCACTAACGGCTGGCCCGCCCCTGGCGCATGCTCACGGGAGCCCAACGGCCGCCGGTTCGAGGTGGGTGCCTAACCGCCCCGCCGCCGCGCGCCCACTCCTCCGCTGCACCGCGCCCCGCGGCGTCCCTCAGGGCTAATCCAAAGCCCGCACCGCGGCCCGGACCTCGGCACCCGCCACTCACCTGCCGCCCGATTCTCCTCCGCGAGCTTAGAGAAGAGCCACCCGTCTGGTTGTACGTCGCGCCCTGGGACTCGAGCCGCAGCGCTTCCTGCCTGGCGCCGACTTGGGTCCTGCTCACTGGGCTGTTGGATTATCACTCAACAGCGGAGGAAGTGATGATTGGGTTATAAGGACGTTGTCGGCCGGCTATTGGTGAAAATGTTGAAGGAGGGCGTACCTAGAGCCTCGGGTTCATTGGTCAATCGCAGAGTGGGCGTGTTCGAAGGAGGCGTGGGCCAAGCGGCGGTCCCGCCCAGTCACGTGATTGAGCGTGCGCGAAAGCTACCATGCTTCCTATTGGCAACCGCTTGTTAATTGCTCATGCGTGTGCCTCACCCTTTTAAAGTGTCTCTTTCTGGCAGGCGTCTCTCTCTTTTTTTTTTTGTTTGTTTGGTTGGTTAGTCGTTTTTCGAGATAGGATTTCTCGGTGTAGACCTGGCTGTCCTGGATCTACATGTAGACCAGTCTGGTCTCAAACTCAGAGATCCGCCTGCCTCCGCCTCCGGAATGCTGGGATTAAAGGTGTGCAGCTAAAATGCCTGGGGAAGCCTGGCTTTTGAATCCACCGCCTCGAGATCCTCTCTCGCCGGGAGGAGCTCAGAAAGGGCTTAGAGGATGGAGAGACCGAAGTTGAAGTGACCACTAAAGAGTAATCTTGTTTGTTCACATAAACGAAATAATGCAGTAGATGCTACCTTGGTAAAAGACTTCTCTTGATTTTTCTTTTTCTTTATTGGGAGAAGTGTGAGGCAACGGCAGCCTCACACTTGAAATACTCCAGCTACAATTCCTTTGTTTGTTTTTTTGTTTTTCAAGACAGAGTTTCTTTGAATACCCCTGGAACTATGTAACCCTGGCTGTCCTGGAACTTGCACTGTAGACCTGGCTGGCCTCGAACTTGCAGAGGTTCACCTGCCTCTGCCTCTTGAGAGCTGGGATCAAACACGTGACATCTCAGCCAGGTAGTTAACAATACTTCAGCAAGAGCTGGGGTGTAACTCAGGAGCAGAGCACTTATGTAGCAGGCACAGGGTCCTGTGTTCCACACTTAGATTGAAAAAAATAATTTTGTTTTAATGCACCTTTAATTCCAGCACTTGGTAGGAAGAGGTAGGCAGGTCCTTGAATTTGATCCTAACCTGGTCTACATACTGAGTTCCAGAATAGCCAGGGTTACCTAGTGAGACTGTCTCAAAAAACAAACAAAACCAGTCATAGTGGCACACCCCTTTAATCCAAGCACTCCAAAAGCAAAGATCGCTGTGACTTCAATGAGCCTGCTCTACATAGTGTAGTTAGTGGCAGGCACAATTCTTTAAGTTTGAGGCCAGCTTGGTCTACACAGTAAATTCCAGATAGCCAGGGCTACAAAGATAGACTGTCTCAAAAATCAAATCAAAACAAAACAACAAACAACACCTACCCACACAGATTAGGTTGCAGCTGAATGACAGCGCTGCACTGGCCGAGTATGCCTGAAGTTGGGGGTTCCATCCCTGCAGAGCCAATACGGCTCTTAAACACAGCAACTCATAAAAGAAAGCATTTAATGGGGCTTGCTAATGACTTCAGAGGCTTAGTCCATTATCATTATGGCGGGGGCATGGTGGGACACATGGGAACATTTTGTTTTACATTTCTTTGTTGTTTTTTGGGAAAAGGAGCACGTGCCATAGTGTGTATGGAGGTTTTGAAGCTCAAGCACAGGTTCTTCAGGCTTGGCAGCAAGCACCATTTCACAGGCCCTTTGTTTTTATGTATTGTTTCATTTATTGAGACAGGATCTCACCATGTAACTCTAGCTAGTTTGGAAATCCCCATGTAGACCAGGCTGGCCTCAAACTCACAGGGATAGTGGCTGCTTCTGCCTCCTGAGTGCTGGGATTAACCAGGTAGGCCACACCTGATTTTTATTTACTTTTGAGGCAAGGTTTCCCTATTCAACCCTGGGTGGCCTGGAGCTTACTATGTAGATTATGATGGATCCTGCCTCTGCTTCTCAATGCTGGTATTTAAAGCCTGTGTCACCACAACTGGCTTTGTTTTATTTTATTTTATTTTTTAAATTTTTCTAGACAGCGTTTCTCTGTGTAGCTCTGTCTCGGAATTCACTCTGTAGACCAGGCTGGCCTCAAACTCAGAGATCTATGTAGTTAGAATTCTGGAATTTTGGCTTCTTTAAAAAACACTGAAATATTATAAGAATGTGTTTCATTTTAATTACGGTTTGGGGATACAGGGCTGCTTTGCAGCAACTGGCTGGGATGGCCTCGGGCCCTCGAAGAGGCGTCACTTTGCCAGCTGCAGATAGTTTCTCTGATTATGCCGGGTTTGGAATTCTGGGGACTTTTCGGAGGGACTATAAATGCCAGAGCATTTATATATGTTGTTTGTGATTTGTTAAGTAGCCATTCAAACATAAAAAAGAAAAAAGAAGAAATTAGATATCCTGATGGTGAAGATCACATTTTCCCCCAAAGAGCTGGATGCCCTAATCAGCAGGAATTAGTCTAAGCTAACATAGCCCCATTTCCAACCCCTGACTTTATTCAAGGATCTCCTTCCTTTCTTCTCTATCCTTTTTTCTCTCTTACCTAGTTTTAGGGGGTTGAGTGGGTGGGAAAATGGAAGTATGTCATGCTCCCATGCCCAGCATACTTTATTTTCTACCACTAAGTTGCCCAGGCCACCCACAGCTCACCATCTTGCTGCCCGAGCCTTTCAAGTACTGGGATAACACATGTATCTAATAATTAGCGGGTTTCAGTGTTTTCTGTTTTTCTTATTTGGTGTGCCGAGAAGGGAATTGGGCCTCACGCCTGCCAGGCAACCCTTCTGCTCTGAGCTACTGTCCCAGTGTCATTGTTTTGGTTTGATTTGGTTTGGGGGTTTGTTTTTTAGATTTTTAAAAAATATGTATTATCTGTATGAGCCTTTTTGCCTGTATGTATGTATGTGTATCACGTGTATGACTGGTGCCCTCAGTGGTCAGAAGATGGTATTGGAGCCCCTGGAACTGGAGTTACAATTGTGAGTTGTCTTCTGGGTGCTACAAGCAAAAGACAGCAAAGGCTGTTACCACTGAGACACACCTCCAGCCCTGGTTTTGCTCGTCCTCTCTCCCTGAGACAGGGTGTGTAGCCCTGGCTGTCCTGGAACTCAGAGATCTGCTTGACTGACTCTGCCTACCCAGCACTGGGATTAAAGGCAAGAGCCACCACCGCCCAGCTCTGATTTTTTGAGATAGGGTTTCATGTGGTCCTAAATAGTCTGAAAACCTTCAGTCATCTGAAAACTAAATAAAGGTAGAAAAAGGAGAGAATGGACTCTGGTAGTGATCTTCTGACTTCCATGGGTGTGCCGTAGAAGAGGCATGTGCACACACACACAGCCCGCACCCAAGCACCCACAGGTACCCCCAAATAGAAAATGGATTGGTAAATCATGTCTTATTCTCAGGAACACATGGATGAGAGCTGTCTGTTGTAGCTCAGGCATGTGATTCCAGCACTGGGCAAGCTGGGGCAAAAGGAGAGATTCCAGATTAGCCTGGGCTGGACAGTGAGACCCTGTCTCCAAAAGTGCTATTGGTTTGAATGAATTAATTACTAATTCAGAGTCAGCAATAATGCATCTATGTCACATTAAGGAAAGAAATCAAAGCACTTCCACTTGGTGTCATTAAGTCAAGGGCAAGCCCTACTTTGAATTCTCCTTGCTCTCCTTATGTTTTCAATCATCCCTGTCTGTTGTCTGAGCCTTAATCTGCCTACTGTGTGTGTCCATAAGAAAGAGCTTGACTCACTCTTTTATTGACCAGCAGAGAGCATCACATAGGGAAGGAATGAGGAATATCTTATGGAAATCTTTGTTCAGAGTTTACAAGGGATTAAGTCAGTAAATCCAACTGACACAGGTAACAAAAGTTATTACAAATATCATTGTTTATCAAGTAGTATCTGTATATTGATTTCAACATTTATGGTGCATATTACTGTATTTGTTCTTTCCAGTAAAATGATTCTCCTAACCAATGTATAAACACATATGCATTATTCTTGGGTCAGGGCCATACATAGACCAGTACATAAATTAAGATTGCAGCTATGCATTAGCTTAGGTTGTGAAAATTGATAAAATCCAAGCCAAGGCTTGTAGCTGTTGTTTGGCTACTTTGCTGGGTCCTTCTTTCTTCTACCCTTTTCCTCCACATTTTCAACCCCCTAACACTAGATAGGATAGAAAAAAAGGTAAAGGGAAAGGGGTCTATGTTATCCTTAGACTTCTTTCTGCTGATTAGGGTCATTGAGTTGCTTGGGGCAAGTTTGATCTTCGTTGTTAGAATATCTAATTTCTTGTTGTTTCTTCTTTGTGCACATGACTACTTAAAATGTGACCAACAACAACCAACCAACACCTTTAGTCCCAGCACATAGGCAGAGACAGGTGGATCTGTGAGTTTGAGGACAGCCTACAGAGCTAGTTCCAGGACAGCCAGGGCTACACAGAGAAACCCTGTCTTGAAAAACAAACAATAACAAAAAAAATTTTTTTTGTTTATATAGTGAGTTTGAGGCCAGCCTGGGCTATGTAAGACCCTATCTTAAAAAACAAAAACATGTGAGGCTGTGGTGGCTCAGAGGCAGGTGGATCTCTGTGAGTTTGAGGCCAGCCTGGTCTACAGTTCGAGTCCAGGGCAGCCAAGGCTACACAGAGAAACCCTGCCTCCAAAAAAATAAAGGGTTTGGGGAGGGACTGGCTGCAGACATCCAGTGAGATACTTGGTGGGTAAAGGTGATTACTGCCAAACCTCACAACCTGAGTTTCAATCCCAGGAACCAAAATAGAAGGAGAAAACCAGTTCCTACAAGTTATTCTCTGACTTGAAAACATAGAGAGTGTCATGTTTGTTTTCACACATGCTCATAACTGAATAAATGTAATAAAAAATGAATACTGAACTGTCACATTATAGTTAAAGTCCTAGGCTAGGTCACCTGCCCTGCCACAGACCCTGCTAAGCAGTCTGACTCTGACTATATATATCTGACTACAGCCCTGATGCTCAGGGTGCCAGGGTCAAGCTGCCGAAGCCTGCCAGGAACCTGCAACTGGGAGCTGCTGCTATAACATGTTTGGGGGGTTTGTGTGTTTGTTTGGTTTGTTTGATTTGGTTTTTCAAGAAAGGATGTCGTGCAGCCCTGGCTATCCTGGAGCCTGCTCCGTAGACCAGTCAGCCCTGAGCTCCAAGATCCAACTCTGCTGGGAGTAAAGGCGTGTGCCACCGTGCACCTTTTGTTCTGTTTCCTCTTTGGCTCTGACAGTCTCTGCATGTAGCCCAGGCTGGGATGCTAGAGTTAGGTGTGAATTATTGCATGATGATGGCAGATGTCAGCTCCCTAACACAGTTCTCACCTCAAAGGAAGTAAGTGATAGTTTATTCTGGAGCCAGATGTGAGTGAGCCTGGCCCAGGAACAGAGATTTAGGTCACAGCAATGTCCGGTGTTCCAACATGGAAGCAGTGTTGTGCAGTTTTTGTGGTAACAGAACAAAGTTATAAATCAAAGCATTTTTTACTTTATTTTGTTTCTTATGTTTTGTTTTGAGACAGAGTCTATGTCTGGCTGTCCCGGAACTCCCTGTGTAGACCAGGCTAGCATGGAACTCAGATCTTCAGGCCTCTGCCTCCCTAATGCTGAGCTTGAAGGCCCTGACCATGGCACCTAGCTAAATGAAGGCATTTTAAAAATGCACCTGGAAACATCAGAGCAGTGGGTCACTGCCAGGAGACAGGCCTCGGATACTGGCTGTCAGCCCTCTTAGCCTTCCGCTAAGCAAAGAGGGTTTTCTAAGTGAACACATCCACTGTTTTTTTATCTGTTTATCAGGTTGTTACATCTGACATGCTGGCGGGTAAGGGATGGTTCTTTAGGTTGAAGGAGAACCTGAGAGAAGCTGTAATTAGGCTCTGGACTGCCAGAATTCCAAACTGCACTGGCATTGAAGTCTTAATCAGTCAGCCTTTATAATCACAGCTTTTTTCAGGAATCTGTTCACACAGGGTTTACTTCTAAGCTCTCAGTCTGCAGCCAAACAAGGCACTTCTTGCCTGTGGGTTTGTTGTTGAGACAGGTTTTCCTCAGCCTGAGCCTTCAGCCTCTGGTCCCCCTGCTTCAGCCTCCCTCGTGTAAGAGTACAGGCATGCAACATCACATCTCTCACCTTAGTACTTATTTCATCTTGTTTTGTTGTGCTGGGAATGGAGCCCAGCACCTCAAACATGCTAGGTGTACTGGCTGGTCTTGTGTGTCAACTTAACGAAAGCTAGAGTCATCACAGAGAAGGGAACCTCAGTTAAGGAACTGCCTCTGTGAGATCCAGCTGTATGGCATTTTCTCAACTAGTGATCAGTTGGGGAGGGCCCAGTCCATTGTGGGTGGTGCCATCCCTGGGCTGGTGGTCCTGGGTTCTATAAGGCAGGCTGAGTAGAGCCAGGGGAAGTAAGCCAGTAAGCAACACCCCTCCATGGCCTCTGTATCAGCTCCTGCCTCCAGGTTCCAGCCCTGCTTGAGGGTCTGTCCTGACTTCCTTCAATGATGGACTATATGGACTATCTGGAAGTGTAAGCCAAATAAACCCTTTCCTCTCCAACTTGCTTTTTGGTCATAGCAATAGAAACCCTAAGACACTAGGCAAGTGCTCTGTCACTGAGTCCATGCACCCCTGCCAAATCTGTTCTGGCTAAGTATCCCAGGCTAGCCTGGAGATCCTGGACTCTCCTGCCTGTGAGTGATAATATTTAGTGCTGATGTTAGGTAAACCTTTCCCACGCTATACATGCTCCCTCTCTCCTGGCTGTTGCTTTTTAAGATGTATTTATTTTACATGTATGGGTGTTTTGCCTGCAAGTCTGTGGTGCCCACCGAGGTCAGAAGTGGGCATCAGGTCGCATGGGATGGAGTTACAGACAATTTTTAGCCACTGTGGATGTTGGGAATTAAAATGGGTCCTCCAGAAGAACAAGCAGTGCTCTTAACCACTAAATCACCTCTCCAGCCCTGTTTTTCTTTTGTTTTTGTGAGCCTCATGTAGCTTAGGCTGGCCTGAAATTCACTCAGTAGCTGAGGAAAGTGAGCCAAAGAGGATGATTTTTGTTTTTTGTGTTTTGGTTTCGAGACAGGATTTCTCTGTGTAGCCCTGACTGTCTTGGAACTCGCTCAGTAGCCCAGGTCGACCTCATACTCTGAGATCTGCCTGCCTCTGCCTCCCAAGTGGAATTAAGAGCATTTGCCACACTTGGCTTTCTTTTGTTTTTCAAGACAAAGGGTTTTTCTTCAAATCCCTGGCTGTCCTGGAACTTGTTCTGTAGACCAGGCTGGCCTCAAACTCATAAGAGTTCTGCCTGCCTGCCTGTGACTCTCCAGATCTGGGATTAAAGGTATGTGCCACCATGCCTGGTTTAAGGTGAATGATCTTAATCTCTCTTTTATTTAAGATCAAGATCTATTTATTTATACATGAGTACTCTATTTGCATGTATGCCTGCAGACAGAAGAGGGCATCAGATCCTATTATAGATAGTTCTGCACTACCATGTGGTTGCTGGGAATTGAATTCAGGTTGCTAGCCAGTGCTCTCAACTGCTGAGCCATCTCTCCAACTCCCTGATCTTAATCTCTTGGTCTTTTTATCCTTTTGCGTTCACCTCTGAATCCTGGAATCACAGGCTAGACTACACTTCCTGCCACACACTCTGTTTTCACCTATGTATGTGAAGACCAAACAAGATACCAGATGGCTTCTATTACTTTCCGTCTGTTTCAACAAGACAAGATTTCTAAGCACATGGGAAGTTTGCCATATCTGCTAGGCTGCTGCCTGTCTCTATCTCACAGTGCAGGGCTTCCAGGCTCCCCCATTCATGCCCATCTTTCCACATGGGCACTGGGGCTTGAAGTCAGGTCCTCATGCTTGCCCAACAAGCACTCTTACAAATCAAGACATCTCCTTTGTTCTCTCTCTCTCTCTCTGCCTCTCTGTGTGTGTGTGTGTGTGTGAGTGTCTGTCTCTAGCAAAAAGGGAAGGGCTAATTTATTTTCAGCTTTATTTTCATTTCTGTGTCTGTATGAAGATTGCCTTGGAGCTAGGGTTACAGCCATTGGACATGGGTACTGGGAATCAGACTATGGTCTTTTGGAGGAATAGTGAGCACTCTTAACCTCTGAACCATCTCTCCAGTCCCTGATGTTTTGGATTTTTTGTTGTTGTTGTTGTTGTTGTTTAGTTTTGTTTGAGACAAGGTTCTCTGACCATCCCAGGCTGGCTTTGAACTGGTACCAATCTTCCAGTTTCAGCTTCCTGATGCTGGGATGAGTACTCGCACCACTGTGCTCAGCTTAGTATTTGGTTGGTAAAGAGTTTTTATCTCTGGAGAAACACAACCTCATTCAGCTCCTCCCTGATAAGAATTTTCTGTTTTTCTCTGACTCAGCATCTAGTTCAAATACTACGGCAATACCCTGGGGATGTGGCTCTGGTAGCTAGATGCTCGCCTGCCATGTATCAGGCTGTGGGTTCTGTCCAGCCAGCTCTGGAAAACAAAATGTCCTAACACATGGAGTGGAACTACCATCTGAGGCACCACAGACTCTGCTCCAATGAGCTCTTCTAGCAGGCTCATCAGTTCAGGCAGCCTGTACCCCACAGCCACACCACTCTGTCAAAACACACAGACCAGATTCCAGCTGTGTCCACGTTATACCTCTTTCCAGTCACTTGGCAGCTATTTTTATTGTTAATATTTATTTATCATTTGGTGGTTCTGGACATGGATCCCAAGGCCTCCAACATTCTAGGCAAGTGTTGTACCATTGAGACAAGTCCCTAGCTCCTCACTGGAGGATTTTAGGAAAGAGCTATCTGCCTCTGGCAGTTGTTGACTAAGTGTCTAGTACATTCTGGACTTCATTGTAGGAACTTGAAATTCAGCTATGAACAAGATGAATCCCTAGTGTCCGAGAAACAAGGAACAACAGAGGAAATTTGTTAACCATTTGTGGGACAGGCCTGTAATCCCGTTACCTGTTACTCCAGATGCTGAGCTAGGAAGACAAGGAGTTTTGAAACCTGCCTAGTCTACAGGATGAGTTCAAGGCTAGCCTGGGCTATGTAGCTAGACTCTGTCTTAAAGTAAACACTGGGGCTGGAGAAATGGCTCAGCAGTCAAGAGTGCTATTCCTGCAAAGGATATGAGTGTGGTTCGTGTCAGAACCACTTGTAACTCTAGCTCCAGGAGATTCAATTGTCCCCTTCTGGCTTTGTTGGACACCTGAATGCATGCACATATCACACATGTATACATAAGTAAATCATTCTAAAACTCTTTTCAAAGTCCTCATTATCTTTATCTGAATGCTGGGAGAATAAAGAGTGGCTCTCAACTTCCTTTTTTCTTTTTCTTTTTTCTAGACAAGGTTTCTCCAGTAGCCCTGGATATCCTGGAACTCATTCTGTAGACCAGGCTGGCCTTGAATTTACAGATCTGCCTGCCTCTGCCTCCCATGTGCTAGGATTAAATGTATATGCTACCACTGCCCAGCTCATCAATTTCTGTAATTAAAAAACCTAGCCTGGAGCCAGTATGGTGGTCAGCCTGGTCTGCAAAGCCATTCGAGGACAGCCAAGGACACACAGAGAAACCCTGTCCTGAAAGAAGTAAGGAAGAAGAGAGAGAGAGAGAGAGAGAGAGAGAGAGAGAGAGAGAGAGAGAGAGAGAGAAAGAAAAGAAAGAAAACCAGCCTGGCATGGTGGCACATGCCTGTAATTTCAGCAGGTGGATCTCTATGAGTCTGAGGCCAGCCTGGTCTATAAGTGAGTCCAGGACAACAAAGGCTACACAGAGAAACCCCATCTCAAAACAAACAAACAAAACAAAAACAACAACAACAACAAAAACCCAAGGAGTCCAAGTCTAGACTTCCTGGGGTTGTCTTGTTCCCAGACCTAAAAATATTTTTTAAAAAAGAAAAAGATATTTAAAAAAAATGAGGGCTGGGAATATAGCTCATTGGTAGGTCATATATGTAGCATGTAGGTGTTCAAGCTTACACTATATGAAGAGATTACAATTGCAGGGAACAAAGCTGGTTCAGTGGTTGAGAGCATATACATGAAGACAAAACACCCATACATGTAAACTAATTAAAATTGTTTTGGGGGAGCTGCATATGTAGTTGAGCAGTAGAACACCTGTCCAGATGCACAAGACCCTGGGTTTAGTCTCAAGTACCACACAAAAAAGTTGTGTGTGGGTGCTGGAGAGATGGCTCAGAGGCTAAGAGTACGTTTTGCTCTTGTAGAGGACCCAGGTTTGGTTCCTAGCACCCACATGTTGGATCACAACCATCTGAAGACCTCTTCTGACTTTTGCAGGGCCAGACATGCATGCAGTGCACAGGCATGCATACAGGCATGTACACACACATGTGAACACACACATATACATTTGCAGAGAAAGCTGAAAACTTGTGCAGGATGGAGGTTGGAAGGGATGAATGGGGCTTGTTTATGGGGAATGTTGAGGTAAGCCTTTTAGAGGCCCACAGGGAATGGCGAGAGAAGCGTCAGCGACTCCTATGACTCCACTGAAAGGTCCTGATCTACTGCACACAGTGTTGATCCTAGCACACTAGTGAAGTCTTAAAATGGATGAGGCGAGGGGGTGACTGCTTCCCCCTTTACGGAAGTCTCCTAACATGACCCCCCCCCATGTCCCACATTTCCTTATAGTTGCACCAAGCTGATTGATTGTTACTGGTGCTTGAGGCAGGCATGGGATGGTCTGATCAGCCTCTTAGTCATTTAAAGGCTGTTACACTGGACAATAAAGTTAGATCTGCACCTTTGAGTCTGGTCTCCCGAGTCTGATTCCCCGGATTCTGTGGACTCTGTCACTACTTAGCCCCCTGCCTCTTGGTTCCTGATCCCCACACTTCTTTTAAGTGAAGGTGCCAGAAAAGGTCTGGTTTAGGTGTTGACATTTGAACAAAGGTGAGCATGAAGGGGGAGAGAGAAAACGTCACAGATAGCAGCATCCAGTTCAAAGCTCCTGAGGTCAGGACAGGCGTGAGGAGGCAATGAGGAGCCAAAGAAGCTGACAGCACCCCAGGACTTGACTACTTTCTCCTCCTCCTCCTCCTCCTCCTCCTCTTCTTCTTCTTCTTCTTCTTCTTCTTCTTTTAGAATCTCTGGGCTCTTTCTCTGCTATGTCTTTCTTTTTTCTTTTTCTTCTTTTGAGACAAGGTCCTACTATATGAATCAGCTGGCTTCAAATTCACAGAGATCTATCTGCTTCTATCCCCTGGATTCTGGAATTTTCCAAACATTTGGCATGTTTCTACTCAATCTTTAATACTCACCTACAGGGCCAGCTCCTCTGAGAATCCTACCTCACTTCCCACCATGGTGTGGTTGTCTTCAGACCTCTGTAGAGATAGTGTTCCACTCCCAGTGTCCACTCATCCTTTGTACAGATGGAGGAGAGAGAGCAAGACCTGTATCTAAGTTACTGTTCTATTGCTGTGAAGAGACATCATGACCAAGGCAACATACAGAAGAAAGTGTTTAACTGAGGTCCTGATTACAGTCTCAGAGGCTTAGTCCATGACCATCATGGTGGTGAGTGGTGGCGGGCAGGCAGGCATGTGCTGGAGCAGCAGCAGAGAGCTCACCTCCTGACACAGGCATGGTGCAGAGAGAGCTAGTCTGGGCCTGGCATGGCCTTTTCAAACCTCACAGCCTACTCCCAGTGACACACCTCCTCCAACAGGGTCACACCTCCTAATCCTTCCCAAACAGTTCACCAACTAGGGACCAAACACTGGTCTATGGGGGCCGTTCTCATTCAAACCACCACAGGCAGAGAAGAGTAACTGAAATTAGGTCAAACCATGCCTAGGACTAAAGATGCAGAGTCAAGCCATAGGGGAGGACTGAGAGAGTCTCAGAATGGTGACTTTTAAACAGTTGATTAAAACAAAAGTAATTTTAAAAATGGCCAGTGAGATTCCTTGGAAGGTGAAGGCACTCACCATGATGTTTGGCAACCAGAATTTGAGCCTAGGACCCACAAGGTGAAAGATGAGAATGACTCCTGAAAATTGTCCTCTAACCTCCATATGTGCCATTTATGGCACCTGTGTTCTCTCTCTCTTACACACCCCCACCCCCACACATACAGATACTAAATACATTTTAATATGTAATAAAAATTGGGGCTGGAGAGATGCCACAACTAAGAGTGTTTTTTGCTCTTGTGGAAGACCCAGGTTTGGTTCCCAGCACCCACTTGGTGGCTCACAACCATCTGTAGCTCCAATTCCAGGGGATCTGATAAACTTTTCTGGCCTCCATGGGTACCTGGACTCGTGGGCACAGATCTGCATATATACATATGTACATACACATTTAAAAATACATTTAAACACATTTTTAACATAATTAAATTTTTTAAAAAACAAATGAGTAAAGGGAGCTAGCCTTGGGGAAATATGCCAGAAAAACATTTTAGATCATAGAAGGGCCTGTGCCGAGGACCCGTGGCTGGCCATTATGAAGAGACCAGAGTGGCTGAACAGAGACAACAGAGACCAAATAAGGATGAGAAACCTTTTCTTAGGCTGCTTCAGAGGTAGGATCAGACTTTCCAGCATGGAGAGGCAGACCATGATGACACCTAACATGTCTGGGATCTAGTGTTTCTAGGCTCCAGGGTGGAGTGGGGAGAGGCCAGGGATGCTGCAGGCATCTGGTGGGGCTTTTTTCACTGCTGTGTGGAGAGTCTTTGTCGGTCCCTTTTAAAGCCTAGAGTGTAGCTGTTTCCAACACACTCCAATCGCTGTTAAAGACTTGATGAGTAAATGAATGTTGGAAGGTTGAAGGGGAATCTGGCTGGATTCCCAAGCCCCGTCCCCAGAGGCAGCCCGTCCTGGTAGGCAGGGCCCTGGGCAAGGTTTTTCCCTAACATTTCCATGCCCTCCCCATCTGTAAAATGTGTGGGTTCCTTGCCCATTATGCAAGGGGCCACGAACATCCTGGCTTGATGGTGAAAGCAAGGGTCTCCTCTCTTTTATCAATCTGCAAAAAGGGAAGTTACATGACTAGTTTGGCAAGATATTTAATTCACTCAACAAACATCTGGCCTGTGATAAGGATGTTAAGTTGCTGAAGGGGTGATCGAACACAGATGTGGAGAAGGCAAAGGCAGGAGATCACAGAGCCTGGTGGGCTCCTCCCAGAAATGTCTTGACTTTAGGTGTCCACAGGCCCTTGTGGTCTGTGGTTTGGAAAGCAGACTGTAGGTAGTTAAGAGGAGGCTGGGGTACGAGGAAGAAGGGTTCTATTCTGGTCCAGATAGATCAGGGATGGTATGTGGGGCCTATTGGGGGCTTAGAGAAGGTAAGAGAGCATCTTCCCTATAGCTGTAGTTTTCCCTCCTCTCTGTTAAAATCCCCCAAGGAGTCGGCCAAAAGAGAAAGAGAAACCCCACAGCTTTGTCACTGGAAAAAACAGACACATAAAATAATCTTGTCCCCCTGTGCCAGCGCTGATTCCTGGAGGGCATCCATTGTAGCCTCCAGTGCTTCCTGCCTGGAGCCCTGGGGACCAAAGTTTGGATCCCTTACTGGGTTTCTGAGTGAGAAGTCCTGGCAGCGACCACAATACAAACTGCCTTCGAGTTACTCTGGGCACCCAAGGGAAATTCTGCGGAAGCCCCTACATTCCACTTGGACACCAGCATGCAGGGATTGCACACCATGTGAATGAAGCATCCAGGAAAAAGAAGCTGGCAAACTTCACAGAGGGCAAAAGCTGAGCCCAGCAGGGACCCACAGGGCCAGTGCATCAGAGGCCATTCAGGATTTAAACCCCTTAGTAGTAGCAAATATATTAAAAGTGACATCATGTCCGGTGAGGTGGCTTGCAGGTAAAGGCACTTAGGGCCAAGCCTAATGTCCTAAGTTTGCCCCCTCACCTCTGAAAATGATAAGCTGGAAGAAGAAAACTGACCCTGCAAGATGTTCCCTGCCACCACACATTTGCCTTGGCCTGTTTGTGTATGTGCACGTGAAAACACACACACTAAATAAATGGAATAAAAATTAAAATAGTGGTTGGAGAGGTGGTCAGAGTTTAGGGGCAATACTGCTCTTTTAGAAAACCCAAGTCCGCCCCCCCCCAGCACCCAGGTGGGGCAGCTCACAAACCATTTATAATTTTGTTCTAGGGGATCCCTGTCATCTTCTGACCTCCAGAAGCACCTGCACATAGATATATGCATAACCCAGGCACAGAAACATATATACACAAGTACGAAATCAAGCAAATACTATAGAACTTGTGGTTTGGAGAGTAATTAAAATCTTTATGTCCCCTACCTTATAAGACTTACAGAGATGTATAAATCCTTCCCATCCAGTTCTAGGAATTTGATGGCTTGAAGCAGTGATCCCTTTCCCCTTCCTCCTCCATTTCCTCTGCATCAATTTTTTTCAGACTAGCCAATTGAATAAGATTGTGAGGTCACCTGAGTTAAGAATAAAAGCCAAATACACTTCCTGTCTCCTTGTGTTTGTTTTTTTTTTCCCCAGCACACTGTCCAGTAAAGATTGCCTCATTCAGACATTTCCGTTAGAATGGTGGGCTCTCTCTCTGCCACCCTGAACTTATTTCTAATACACATAAATCAAAAGTCTTCAAAACGAGATAAAAGTGACAGCTGCTGGTGCTTATTGTGCACTGAGTTCTCTACTTTTGGCTTGCTCTTCCTCATTAAGTTTTACGGATATGCTTGCCCTGAGGGGTGCGGTGGTCTCCCAAGTCCTGGGGCACTGGGATTTGAAGTCAAGTTCTCCCAGCGCTTGCCTTTGGGTAAATGGGAAGTAGGTCTGTGCGTCTGGGCGGTAGGGAGACTGATAGTGACTTTTGCTTTCTTTGGGGTCCAGGGCGGGGGTTGGGGACAAGGCCTCGTGCAGCTCGTGGAGGCTTAGGCTTGCTCAGAGTTCCTGCACGCTGCGAGGAGCACAAGCTCCGCGGAGCATAGGGACCCCACTCCACGCTGCAAGCCCCGGGGGCCGCCGGGAGCCCCGCCCCGCCCCCGCCCCGCCTCCTCCCCAGGCGCGGACCTCAGCGCTCACGTGATCCGTCCTGCAGCCGCCGGGGCCCGAGGGCGCAGCTCGGCGGAGGCCTGGCCAGGCCGGGCGGAACGCGAGCAAGGCCGGAGCGCGCAGCGCGCCAGGGAGGGTCTGGGCGCCGCGCCTCCCGCCGCGCCCGCCCGCTCGCGCGCTCACAAGCCCTCCCTCGGCGCTGGGACCCCTGGAGGGTGGCCGGAGGACATGGCCGGCGACGCTGTGCAGGTAGGCGACTTGTCCGCACCCGCGGGGTGGCCGGACGGCGCGGAGGACCCCGGGGCACCGGTAGAGCCTGGGATGAGGTCCCCATCGGGAGCCCGCGCAGGCCCTGGTAGCAGGTGGAGGCGCAACCTGCTCGGAGGAAGGGGTGCCGTTCGCGATTCTACCGCCGCACCCCCTCCTCCGGGCCTCCCCGAGAGTCAGCAGGAGCAGCGGGAGGCCCCCACTGCCAGCGTCCGGTCCCGGTGCCTCTGGTCCCCACGCCCTAGCCATCCGAGTCCTCGGCGTTCGGTTTCTGGCAGGTGCCGCTTCACCTGGAGCAGGTGCCTGGCACTCTGCCTGCCCCGAACCGGAGGAGTGCCCGGCCCATGCCCCTCCCCCCGCACAACAAATCCCGGGCCACCCCCGCCAGCAGACGTCTTTACGATGGTCTTGACGCCACCAAGATGGGCACCTGTTGGAGGAAGTGCCCAAGTCACTTCATTAGGCCAGAGCCTGGGTTCCTCCTTCCGCGCCGCCCCCCCCCGCCCCCATAGCCACCCTTCAGGCTGAAAGATGGAGCCCAGGTGGGGCTTCTCCTGTCACACAAGCAGGAAGGATTTTATGTCTGGAAGGTGACAGGGCTGGGTTACTGCGCCCCCCCCTTCCGGAACAGACACCTGTGACTGGCATCTGCCAGTCGCATGGCCTTCCCTGTGTGACCTGTTGGCATTTCTGAACTCACCTTCCCAAGAGGAATAGGAGTCGGGGTGACTGGCTTCCCACCCTCTAATTCAGTGACCCCAAATCCGAGATCGGTGTATCTTTGTGGCTCCATTAGTTCTTCACTGTGCAGTCCATTGTCCTGTGTAACTGGTTCTCATCTCCTTCTACACCTGCCCCCGTGTCTCCCCTATACCGTCCTGACCCCTCTTCCCCAGTCCTGCTGATGGCCTGCCGGCCTTGCCGAGGAGCTGGGCGTATCTGGTGCTGCCGATCCCACAAGGTCAGACCTCCAGGCTGCTGCACCGGTGCCGGCTCCCCTCAGGCCCACAGAGGGCTGTGTAGGGTGCTCCCAGTGCATGCGTGTGCTTGGTATGTCCCATGCAGGACGCATATGGAGGCTGTGATCCCAGAACTGGACCCACATCTCGGTCTCCTTCTGGTCTTCTCCCTTGTGTTCATTCCTGCTTGGACTCGCGGCCCTGTCCTGCTCCCTCCATGCCTGTCTGTTCTGTGTCTGGCGAACGGATGTCCTGTCTAGATACTGGAAACGCCCCAGGCATTGAAATCTCAGGATGTGGGGTTTGGGGTTCCTAGCCTCTCTGCCAAGAGAGTTTCCCCAAGGTGAGAGCTCTTGTCTGGTGTTTGCCATCCAGTTCTGGGATGGCAGGGGGAGAAGCTGACGTTCTAATTCTTCAAGACCAGGCCAGGCGTTGGCCCTGCTGCCCTCCCTCAAGTGATTCTTTGTCCCTGGGCAAAAGTGAATCACCCAGGCTAGGAGGGAGGACCCAGGAGCACCTGCCTCCCTCCCTGCATGCTTTTCATGTTCTCAGCCCTTCTCTGCTAGAGGTGGGGCCAAGGGCCTTCACTTTTCCTCTTTGCCTGTGTGCTTGAGCTGGCCCTGCTCCTGGCTGTGTACCTGCTTTGCCTGCTGGGGGCTGGGGGGTTGGGAGCAGTGGTGGGAGACATTGGGTGGGGCCTGGTCATGCCAGTGTTGTTCAGTGAGGCTGGGTTTGAATCCCAATGGATTAAACCCTGATGAGTTCTTGGGTCAAATGCCTTTACCTTTCTGAGTCTTATTTCTGTTTTGGAGAAGGGGATGGGGTTAAGAATGGTTATGAGGGCCTGGTGGTTGCCTTTAATTCCAGAACTCAGGAGGCAGAGGCAGGCAGATCTCAGAGTTTGAGGACAACCAGGGTTACTCAGAGAAACTGTGGGGGGGGGGGGGGACAAGGGGTGGGAGAGTTGCGGTAGTGGTTATAGGGAGAGAGGTGGAGCGTCAGCCAGTGCTCCAATGGCTTCTGTGGCATTTTTACTTGTGAATATGGAGCTTGCCAGTCCAAGCTGTGTGCCCATGTCCCTTCCCAAGATCCCAGCACTGTCGTCTGGGACTGGATCATTTGGTGGTGGGAGCTGTCAGGATATTGACACTTGACAGATGTCCCCTATATACCTTGGTTGTGATGACAACCAAGAATGGCTGCAGACAATGACATATATTTCTAGAGGAGAGGAGAAAACTCGCCTTCACTGAGAGCCGCTGCTATAGCCTCTCTGAGCCTCAGTTTCCCTCCTCAGTGGCTACTATTCAGATACAGATATACAGGGAAGAGATGACAGGGTCACAGATCTGTGCTTTCGGCCTGCAGTCTTTATCCACCCTGCAGGAGGGCTTAAGAGGCTAGAACATTGCTCACTGTGATGGCTAGAACATTGCTCATCACAGCGGCTCAGTGTGACGGACATGGAACTCCTCCCAGCCAGTGTGAATCTTGGCCCTGTTTCTTGCTGCTTGTGGGACCTAGGAGCAAGGGGCCTCAGCTAGTTCTTTCCTTCCTTCCTTCCTTCCTTCCTTCCTTCCTTTCTTTCTTCCTTCTTTCCTTGTTTGGTTTGGTTTGGTTTTTTTGAGACATGGTCACACTGTGTAGCTTCAGCTGGCCTGAATTTTCTGATTAAAGTCATGGCAACAGGCCTTGCTAGGCCTCAATTTCTTCGTTTTGAAGATGGTTTCATATCTATTGGTCTATGTCTCCATCTATAGCACCCACATCATGCTATGCTAGGTGCACAAAGGCATGAGTCACAATCCTAGCACCGGTAAGGTGGAAGCAGGAGGGTCAGGCTAGCCTTAGCTATGTATAGAGTTCAAAGCCACCTTGGGTTACACAAGACCCAGACATAAAACAATCTGGAGCCAAACAAAACAGATAGTCCCTGTACCATGGACCTAGATGAGTAATAGCTGTTGTAGCTGCTGTTATTGTTAGTTTTGAGGTGCAGAGCTTGTACATGCTACCAAACTTCACCCTCCGCCTGTGGCTGTAGTTATCATTACTACTGCTTTTCTGTGCTTTGTTGTTTTCAATTATGTATGTTGGGTAGTATCTGCCCACAGAAGCCAGAGACATCAGATCCACCTGGAACTGAAGTTACAGGCACCAGGAGTCATCTGTCATGGTACTAGGACCTCGGTCCTCTGGAAGAAAGTGTGAGCCCTTAATTGATGAACCATCTCTTCAACACCACTACTACTACTTTAAAATATGGTTTGTTTTTTTAGAGGAGTTTTAGGTTCACAGTGAAATTCAGTGGGAAATAGAATGTTCTCATATGTACCTTGACCTTGATATGTATGGCTTTGAAACTGCTACCACTGGTGTTAAATTCAGGGAGCTACTACTAGGCCAGGTGGGCTTCTTAGGCCTTCAAGCTTGGTCAGCCATGGTGGACTTCTGGGTAGGAGGAAGCAGGAAGTTGGTGCTGCCTGTCTACAGGAAGTACATACATATACACACACCCTACAGAACTGGCTGTTCTGATCCTTAAGGGGAAGTTGAAGTTGGAGACAAGGGACAAGTGGAAGGGTCTCTCCGTATCGACATGGACAGGCAGTAGCAGGGCTGAGGGCCTGAGGGACCTCAAGGCTGCTGTTGGAGCATGAGCGGCGCAACTAAAAAAAAAAAAAAAAAAAAAAAAAAAAAAAAGTGTGAGCATGTGCAAGCCCTGAACCTCAAAAAATAAAATAAAAAACAAAACAACAACAACAAAAAAAAGAGGTGAGAGGTGTGAGTATATACATGTGCATGAGTTTGTAGACTGTGGCCCCTTGGCAGGGGGATGCATCTGAGTGCTTCCAGAGGAGCTCAGCTAGTGCTCACTGTTGCTTGTTTATGAGAATCTGTGCAGGCAGGCACGGGAGTGTGCATGCTTTTGAGGCTGTGTTTCACCCCCACGCTGATACGGGAGGGAGTGCAGTATGTGTGAGACTCCTCTGTGCAAACCCGAGCCTGAGTTCCAGGCACACACCTGCAGGTAGAGAAGTGCACGTACATGTGACTCAGTGTTCCGTGCACTCAGTGAGCAAGGTGCAGACCTGCAGAGCTAGAAGCTGCACATGTGAACCCATGTTCTACCCATACACTCCTGAGCCAGGGATTACTTTAGTTTGCTTTCTGTTGCTGTGATAAAAGACTGACCAAAGCAACTTAGGAAAGAAAGGGTTTATTTGCCTTTATAAATTATAGTCCCTCATGCAGTGAAGTCAGTTGGAGCTCAAGACAGGCGCTTAAAGCAAAACCACAGAGGGACATTGCTCACTTCCTCTAGCTTGCTCAGCTCCTTTTCTTATACAGTCTAGGCCTACCTGCCCAGGGATGCACTGCCCACAGAGGGCTGGGCCTGCCTACATCCATTAGCAATCGTGAAAACACCCCATAGACATGCCCACAGGCCTATCTGTCAGAGGCAATTCCTCAGCTGAAGTTCCCTCTTTACAGGTCTGTCAAGTTCACAACTGAAGCCAGCGGTGGCAAGGATATACATATATATGAGCCTGTATGCAAATCTCAGCCCTGCAAAGCTGGGAATGTGACCACACTATGAGCCTGTGGTCCACACACATACTGTGTATCACATGAGATCCTGCCTGCCAAATACATACTGTGGGAGTATATGCCCAGGATGCCCTCTCAGGTCAGGGATGAGGACTGTCTGTCCCTGGCTTGCCTCCAGAGAAGTGGGCATAGCCATTTAGGGGGTGATGTGTGAAGAACCTCTTACATGGCACACTCCTTTATCCCAGCACCTGGGAGGCAGAAGAAGGTAGAGCTCCGTGAGTTCCAAGCTGATCTCCATAGTGAATTCCAGGACTGCCAGGGCTACGTAGAGAGACCCTGTCTCAAAGGAAAAACCAAAACACACTCCCCCTCCAAGTAAAACACTACACCAAAAAACAAAACAGAAAAAAACCCATGCCCTAGAGATGGCCTGACACAGAGGATGCTGGGAACTGGCAGGAAAGAGGAAGTGGCAGTCTAGAGGCCCTGGCAGGGCTGAGGTTCAGGAAGAGGGCGTGGTCCTCAGACAAACCCTAGGACCCAGATGGCAGCTGATCCCCCTTTGCATCTGAAGCTGGAGGTGAGGCTGGAATCTCCAGGGGATGGGTAGGAGGAGACCCCATGGGGCAGAAACTAGAGATTCTGCTCTGGGTACCTCTCAGTTGGAGACTAAGGATAGGAAGAGGTGGCGCACTAGTGACAGAGTTCGCCAGGGTGAAATCTGGGTGCCGTGTCACTCTCAGGCTCGGGAGATGTGGGAAGAGATGAGCTCTGCGAGGCAGGACCAGCCCTTGGGACCTTCCAGTTTGGGAATGCAGATGAAGTGAGGATATGTCTCTAAGGCCCTCCTGGTTTTGGAGATGGCAAAAGAAACAAGTAGCCTGCCCTGGGGACCTCCTGATTAGGAGAGCAGGAAACTAGAGGAGAAGAAGGATCTGCTGGAGTCTTCCGCCAAAATCCCATTGCATAGGCAACAAATTAAGGGAGATAGGGCACACTTGTGGTGACCCTGGTCCATGCAAACAGGGAAGGACTATTCTTGGCCTGTTCTTTGACCTCCTATTTATTGATTGATATTATTATTATGCATATGTGTCTGTGGGGTTATGTACATATGCACACCAGGGCCTAGAGAGGCTAGAGGCATCGGGACCTGGATCTGGAATTCAGTTCTTCTGCAAGAGCAATACAAGGCTCCAATTTATTTATTTGTGTGTGTACGTGGGTGTGGTGGAGGTCAGAGGATAATTTTTATGAGCTGATTGTCTCCTTCCACTATGTAGATTCCTGGTGGGTGAACTCAGGTCACCAGGCTTGGCAAGCAAGAGCTTTTTACTCCCTGAACTTCTGTCTGGCCCAGATGCCCCATTTCTGAGGGTCAGGGAGGAGGAACAGGCCCTTGCCCTTGGAATTCTAGGGTGGATGGAGCAGGGTGGTGGTGAGTCAGGTGAGCTCTGCCCTGGTGAGGCCACCTGTCCACCAGCCTCTGACCTTGTGTGTCTGGTTTATCCCCCTGCAGAGTGAGCCTCGCAGCTGGTCGCTGCTGGAGCAGCTGGGTCTGGCTGGGGCAGACCTGGCAGCCCCCGGGGTGCAGCAGCAGCTGGAGTTAGAACGAGAACGGCTGAAGCGGGAGATCCGGAAGGAGCTGAAGCTGAAGGAGGGTGCTGAGAACCTGAGGCGAGCCACTACCGACCTGGGCCGCAGCCTGGCTCCCGTGGAGCTGCTGCTGCGGGGCTCTGCTCGTCGCCTTGACCTGCTGCACCAGCAGCTGCAGGAGCTGCATGCGCACGTGGTGCTGCCTGACCCTACAGCGGGGAGTGGTGAGCAGAAAGCTTGGGGGCAGGCAGGGGTCCACTGACCTTCCGGAGTTGATGCCGTCAGGACACTGTTGACACACACTGTGGACGGGAGGCACAGGGCCACTAACACTGAGGTAAACACATATTCACACCTATTCACAGATCCAGGATACACAAACCAGCATCCAGAGACCCATGCACTGTCACCAGGTACCTAAGGACACAGCTACAGCTATTCCCAGACAACATACATCTGAGTAACACGAGAACCCAGAAACTCATAGTCACACTAACACCCAAATATTGCACACTCATTACTCTCAAAGCTCTCTACAATCATAACAGTAAAACAGCACTTGGAGGCTATCTTTCTGTTGTTGTTCTTTGCTTTGTTTTATATATGTGTATGTAAATGAACAGAGGCAGGTAGATCTCTGTGAGTTGAGGACAGTCAGGGCTACCTCGTAAAGTGAAGCTTTTTTTCAGAAAGCAAAAACAAAAAACTGGGGAGGCAGAGACAAGTGGATGTCTGAGTTCAAGGACAGTCTGGTCTACAGAGTTCCCCTACAGCTAGAGCTACATAGAGAAACCCTGTTTTAAACACTGCCCCCTTCCAAAAAAAGCCTCCGTATGTGTATGTGTGTGTGCCTAAATGTCTGCATGTGCATCACATGTCAGATGCCTGAGAAGACCAGAAGATGGCATTGGAGCCCCTGGAACTGGAGTCACCTGATGAATCTGCCCTGGTCCTCCACAAGAGCAGCAAGCGCTCTCTGAACTGTAGTCCCAGCCCCCCACCCCCTTCATTTCTTTCTTTTTTTTTTTTTAAGATTTATTTATTTATTTATTTATTTATTTATTTATTTATTTATTATGTGTGCAGTGTTCCTCCTGCATGTGCACCTGCATACCAGATCTCATTATAGGTGGTTGGGAGCCACCATGTGGTTGCTGGGAATTGAACTCAGGTCCTCTGGAAGAACAGCTAGTGCTCTTAACCTCTGAGCCATTTTTCAAGCCCTGTTTTTGTTTTTGTTTTGTTTTTGACATAGTAAATTTTCACTTACTATGTAGTTCTGGCTGTTCTCAGATTTACTGTGTAGACTAGGCTAGACTCAAACTCATAGAGATCCCCCTGTCTCTGCCTCCCAGGTATGGGGATTAAAGGTGTATGCAGTTTGAGACAGAATTTCCTGTAACCTAGGCTAGCCTTAGCCTCCTGATTCTCCTTCCTCTATCTCCTGAGAACCAAAGGGCTGGAATTACAGGCCTGTAAAACTACATTCAGTTTATGTGGTGCTGGGAATGGAACCCAGTTCTTTGTGCATGCAAGGTCAACACTCTTCCAGTGGAGCCACATCTCCAGCCTGAGACTTTTGCACATTTAATATAATTTAATTTTGATACAGGGTCTCTGTGTAGTGCTGACTGTCCTGGAACTTGTTCTGTAGCCCAGGCTGGCCTCAAACTGAGATCTACCTGCCTCTGCCTCTCAAGTGCTGGGATTAAAGGTGTGTGCCACCACTGCCCAGCCAAAATTTAAAAATTTTTAAAAATATAAAAATGACCGTTACCAGATTTGGGGGCACAGGTCTGTAATCTGTGCTACTTAGGAGACTAAAGGGCGACCAAGCCTTGCCTGGGCAACTTAATGACATATTATCTCAAAAACATATAAAGAAAATGAGAAGAAGCCAGGGAGGCAGGAGGATACCTGTGAGTTTGAGGTCAGCCTGATCTACAAAGCAAGTCTAGGACAGCCAAGGCTACACAGAAAAACCCTGTCTGGAACCACCCCCCAAAAAACAAACAAACAAAAACAACAAGAAGGAAGAAAGAGAGAAAGAGAGAAAGCAGAAATGAGAAGAGTGCTGGGGTGAGGCCCAATGGTACAGAGCTCATTCCACATGTGGAAGGCTCTTGAGTTCCTTCCTCAAGACAGAATTAAATTAAAATTTTTAGGGCTGGCTGGTGGTGGTACATGTCTTTAATCCCAGCAGCACTTGGGAGACAGAGGCAGGTAGATTTCTGTGAGTTCAAGGCCAGTCTGATCTACAGAGTGAGTTCCAGGACAGCCAGGTCTACAGAGAGAGACCCTGTATTGAAAAATAAAAACAAAAACAATTTTTGTTTTATTGTATTAAAAGTGAAAACCCCACATGCAGAGGAGCTGACTTAGCCAGGACAGTGTTTGCTGTGCCAGGTCTGTGTAAATGTTGGGCTTTGTGCACCAAGTACCCAAGTCAAGCCGAATGTATTGGTAATCCTACCGCTTGGGAGGTAGACTATAAGGGTCCCGGCTCAGTCATACTCGTCAAACCAGAGCTCCAGGCTCCCTGAGAAACCTTATCTCAAAATAAAAAGATAAATTAAAAAAAAAAGTGGAGAGCAATTGAGGACTTTACCCGCTGCCCCTCTGGCTTCCATGTGCACTCACACATGAAAAGAAAACCCACAGTATAATTTATCATTGGCAGAGTTCATTAGTTTTATGTGTGTTTATGTAGCAATAAAACAAGGTCACAGCTCCTTCATCTTGTAGGTAAGATGTTCATGGTCACAGAAAGCGTAGAGGATACCAGAGAGTTCATACTGTCACACACGACTAGAGAAGTACACAGTTATGCCACCTCAGCAAGACAGCAAACATGATGACATAACTCCAAAGACTGCAGCACAGTCCTGACAGCACCTAGAGAGACACACTGACCAACAACGACACCAGAGCTTGTCTACCTGGTCACGCCAACCCCAGAGGTGTCCCGCCATTGTCCCAGCCACAGCAGACTTTACATACAGTCAGTGGGCTCAGCTCCAGAGCCTCTCCATATGACTGTCAGCCATTGGGGTCCAATACTACCCCAACAACACGTGGGTGGAGTTCACCATGAATCTCATAAGCCCCTTCTGCAGCGAGCCCCCCATAGGACTCTTGATATACAAACCTCACCTGTGATCATGACAACAGCCAAGCCTCAAAACAGCACCCCAGAGGCCCCTAGAGATCAGAACTGAGCTGAACCATCAGAAGCAGTGATGTGAGCTCACACATACACACCTGTTACACCTACATCTAGGGAACTACACTCCTGCTACCCCCTGTGGCTTATGGATACAATCACACTCACACCAGTGGGCTTACACACCCTTAGGAAGATGCAGGCATTTATCCCAGCTAACCCTGAAGCCCTGCATACCTGGCACTGACCCAACTTCCTTCATGCTGAGGCCCACTCTGTCACTGAGAGCCAGATGTCTTCTGCCTGTACACTGTCCCCCAGCACTAGGCTGGGCTGAGGGCTTCCCACTGGGTGGGGCAAAGTCTCCTGGGTACACTGAAATGGCAACTATGTGATTCTCTTTCCTCAGATGCTCCCCAGTCTCTCACAGAGGGCAGCCCTATCTGCTCATCCACCAACCTGAACAGAGTGGCTGGCCTGGAGAAGCAGCTGGCCATTGAGCTGAAAGTCAAGCAGGGGGCAGAAAACATGATCCAGACCTACAGCAATGGCAGCACCAAGGTGAGACAGTGTTCTAAAAAGAACACTGGACAGGAGGCTGTGTCCCAGTTAATAACTGCTAGTCTGCTTCCTGTCTCTTGGTTGGCCTGCTCTAGGCCTCTTATATCATTGCAGAATACAGCCACTTGTCTGTGCCCTGCAGACGCCTGCTCACAGGTGATCTGAGAACTGAGGAGGTTGTAGCTCCAGCTGGTCCAGGCTGGGCTATGGTCCCGTGTGGTCCAGACTTTGAAGATGGTCCTTAGTCCAGTGTGGTCCAGACTTTGAAGATGAGGGAGTTGAGGCCCAGAGAAGTAGGAGAGCATGATTGAGGTCACAGAGCTCAGCTGTTGTGTAGCAGAGCTAGAACTGAAGCCCGTGGATTCTCTATGCTACCACAATGGCCCCAGGACAGTGGAATATGTGTCCTTGTATGCATGTGTGCGTGCACAAATGCTCTGTCTTACCCAATGGATAGCAGGGTCAGTGGTCAGGCTTGAGTTCCTCAGGCTTCCTGTCACCTTACATGTCTCTCTGCAGGACCGGAAGCTGCTGTTGACAGCCCAGCAGATGCTGCAGGATAGTAAGACCAAGATTGACATCATCCGCATGCAGCTTCGCCGCGCGCTGCAGGCACTACAGGCTGGCCAGCTGGAGAGCCAGGCAGCTACTGATGAGGTCCCAGGTAAGACCTTCACCTGCACATTGCCTGCCTGCATTCGGCCTTCTGGGAGTCAACCTTCAACCTATAAAGCTTTGCTGTGGAGTGCAAGGAAGCCAGAATTAACCTCACTGTGAATGGAGCCTAGCCCTGCCTATCTCTGGCTGATTTCCTTTTGTCCATTAAAGGTTGGGCTAGGACAGTGGTTGCCAGTTGCCACCCTCAGACCAATTGTACCTGCTGGTTTGTTTGTTTCTTCTTCCTTCCTCCTCTCCCTTCCCTTCTTCCTTCCCTCCCTCTCTTTTGTTGCTCTTAGGATGGAACCCAGGGGCTCCTATATACTAGGCCTGTGTTGTATTACTGAGTCATGTCCCCAACCTTTGCTGGAGGTTCTGTGTAGGCACTGTGTAGGCACTCAGCCATGTGCTAGCCCTGGTTTTTAGAGTTGTTTTAAAGATTTATTTGCATGTGTATACATATGTGAATACGTGTGTAGGTGCTGGAGAGGCCAGAAGAAGGCATCAGATCTCTGGAGCTAGAGTTACAGGTGGTTGTGAGTCATTCAGTGTGGGCCTGGGTAACCAAATTTGGGGCCTCTGGAAGAACAACAAGCTTTCTCCACAATCAGTCTGTTTAGCCCCATCCCTTGGTTTTTTTTACTTTAGTTTTTTTTTTTTTAATATAATTTCTTTATTTTATGTGCAGTGGTGTGAGTGTGTCAGATCACCTGGAACTGGAGTTACAGATAGTTGTGAGCTGCCATGTGGTTGCTGGGAGTTGAACCTGGGTCCTTTGGAAGAGCAGACAGTGTTCTTAACCAATGAGCCATCTCTCTAGCCCATTTACTTTAATTTTGAAAAAGGGTCTTTCTACAATAGCCCTGGCTGTGCAGGAACTTACTATGTAGACCAGGCTGACCTCTAACTCACACAGAGCTCCTCCTGTCTCTGCCTCCTGAATGCTTGAATTAAAAGTGCGTATTACAAAAAAAAAAAAAAGTGTGTATTACTATGTCCATCCTGTTTTTGTGTTTTGAGACAGGGCCTCATTATTTAGCCCTGGCTGGCCTTGAACTCTGTAGAGCAGGCTGCCTCTAACTCACAGCGATCCTCCAGCCTCTGCCTCCAAAGTGCTAGGATGAGTGTGCCAGCATTCCCCACTTTACCTTTTTATTTTTATTTTTATCTTTTATTTTAAGAAAAGGTTTCTCTCTGTAGCTTAAGCCAGACTTGAACTTTCAGTCCTCCTGCCTTCGCCTTACGAATGTTTGGAGTCGTAGGCTTGCAATACCAGTCTGGGTATCTTTGTAGATAAAACTGTACTGGTACACGGGTAGAACTATTTTTTCATGTTTGCTTTTACCACATTCACAGAGCTGAGCAGGGGTGACTGAGCCTTAGTGAGCCAGGCATAGTGACACAGCCCAGTATGCTGGAGGTTGAGGCAGGAGGAATTTTGAGCCATGAGTCAGCTTCAACTACATAGTATGATCCTGTCTCAAAAAGGCCACAAAGCTGAGTATATCTTCTGCCCAACTCCTTATGGAAATGGGACACAGGAGTCTGCATCATGTTGTTTCCCTGTCACACTGCTCTCAGATGTCCAAAGCTGTAGGTGTTCCCAGTGTGGTTGCATATTACTTTTCCGTGTGCACTTATGTGTGTAGCCCAAAGCTAATGTCAGGCGTCTTCCTTGATTTGTTTTTAAATCTAACACACAACACACACACACACACACACACACACACACACACATTATGAGGGCCTGGAGATGGCTTAGTGGTTAGAGTTCTGACTGCTCTTTGAGAGGACGCAGGTTCAGTTCCCAGAATCCACATGATGGCTCTCAGTCTGTAACTCCAACACCAGAGGATTTAATACATTTTTTCTGGCTAATGTGGGCACTGTATGCTCATGGTGCACAGGCATACATATACAACATAAGAATAAAATGGAAAAAAACAATAAAAAATATCCGACAAAAGCAATTTAACGAAGCCCATCGTTTAGGGAAGTTTGGGCAGCAGGAAGCTGGAGGGGCTTGTAACATCCCAGCCACAGCCAAGAGAAGAGCCCAGTGAATGAACGCATGCGTGCTGGCGCTCAGTTCTCTTCACTCTTGTATGATCCAGGCTCCCCGCACCAGGAATGATACTACACACAGTGCGTGGGCACTCCCAGCAGTCAGTACCATCCCACAGCCCCACAGGCCATCCTTATCCAGACAGTCCTCCTTGAGACTCCTTCCCCAGATAACGAGGTTGTGGCAAGTTGACTTTTAAAACTAACCACCACAGTGCTTGGCACATTGGTGGTGGCCTGCAGTCACAGCATGCAGAGGAGAGACAGGCAGATCTTTGTGAGTTCCAGGCCAGCCAGGGCAACACGTGAGACAAAACAAAACACCCATCTCCGATGCCAAGAGCTGGTCATCTGTCCTGGTCACTGACCTTGAACTTTTGGTAATTCTCCTGCCTCAGTCTCCCAGATGCTTCAATTATAGGCATGTGCTATTATGACCAACATTTTTTTTGTTTCATTTTTTTCCTATTTATTTACTTTTATGTATGTATTGGCATGAGTGAGGCCAGACGACAACTTTTGGGAGTCATTTCTCTCTACCATGTGGGTTCTGGGAATCAGATTCCGTCTTGGTGGCAGCCTCCTTTATCTTTCCTGCCCCTTTGCTTTCTTTTTCTTTTTTCTTTTTGGTGTCTTGTCCCCCAGGCTGGCCTGGGACTCACTACCTAGTTCCAGCTTCTAAAGTGCTAGAACTGTAGGTGTGCGCCACCACACGCAGCTTTACGTTTGTTCTGATTTGTCCTTGCTGCTTTTTGTTTGTTTGGTGCTAGGGATGGACTGGGTCCTCCTGCACTCAGCAGTTGATTTACCAGTGGGTGAGTCACATGGCTAGCTCTGCTGTTCCTCTAAGGGTGATCCCTCATGACCTCGTCTAACCCAGAAGCCCCGTCTCCAATACCATCCCCACAAGTAAACTGGTACAGGGCTCACACACTCAGGTTCTTACTATATCCCTGTTGGTGGAAGTTCAGTAGGACATGAAGGATGCCAGAGTCATATGAGAGTCTGAATTAGGTCTTAATGACATTTCCTTGGTAAGAAAATGTCTGGGTGATGTCCCTGAGTGTAGATAGTATCTGCCCTTGTAGATTGCAGTGCTGCCTTTGTGCTGTGGTCCTCCCTGAGAATGACAAGGGACTGTTACAATGTGTCTGTCCCTAAGCCTAGGTTGACAATATGCCTGTGTGTCCTTTCTACAGATGTAGGAATCATGTCCCTAGAGGTTTTGGTGTTTGAGGAAGAGTGACTGAATTTGTGTGGAAATGTGACAGTCCCTTCTGGTGGAAGAACCATGGTGCACTTTGGTGGCAATGTGTGGTGTGCCTGTGCCTGCACAGGGTGGTGTGACTGGGATCAGGCTAGTCTGAAGGTTGTCTCCTTGTCCTGTGGCCCATGTGCTAGGGGGTCCAGACCTGGGAGCCGTAGAGCTGCGCATCGAGGAGCTGCGACACCATTTCCGAGTGGAGCATGCGGTGGCAGAAGGCGCCAAGAACGTCCTGCGCCTGCTCAGTGCTGCCAAGGCCCCAGACCGCAAAGGAGTCAGTGAGGTGACACTAAGGGCTTCTGCTGGGGTGGGGCATTCGAGGGAGGTGTGAGGCTGGGGGATGGGCATAGGCGAGGAGGGGAGTCAACAGCAGCATCTAAGCCACGAGCAAGGCAGAGTCTCAGGGAGAGGCCTGGCAATAGAAGAAGCAAGGCTCCAGAAAGGAAAAGGCTTTGATGAGGGCGGTTGCTCAGTGGGTCCTAGCTCCATCAGGGGGCAAGGCCTGCTTTACAAGGCTCTACCTGACTGGACCAAGAAGGTTTGAGGTTTCGGCCAGAGGAAGAAGTTGCTGGTGGTGGGTGGGTTCTTAGGGAAGGGCCTTTGCCTGTCCTCAGCTCTCTGCCTTCCTGTATCAGGCTCAGGAGAAATTGACTGAGTCCAACCAGAAGCTGGGCTTGCTGCGTGAGTCACTAGAGCGGCGCCTCGGGGAGCTACCTGCTGATCACCCCAAGGGACGGCTGCTTCGGGAGGAGCTCACCATGGCGTCCTCAGCAGCCTTCAGCACCATACTGCCTGGGCCCTTCCCGGCCACACACTACAGCACCTTGAGCAAGCCTGCACCACTCACAGGTAGACTCCAGACTGAGCGCACCCCGGGGGACCTAGCTCTGAGACCACATAACTGGGTCTCCAGGCTCCCCAGCCTTCAACGCAGACAATCCGTTGCCTCCTTCCCCGTCCTATCCCGGTCCGCATTACCGTCAGTGCCAGCCAAGCAACCCCCATCTTCTTGCTCTGTTGTGATTCTAGACTGTTGTCCCACCTATCCTCCCTGGCCCTGCTTTGTACCTCTCTCTACAGCACATTGCAATTCATCAAATCTTAACAACCCCCCCCCATCCTACTCTTGCCTTTGGTTGCCCCGAATGTCTCACTCTCTCAAAATTTCAGTACCCTGAACCTCCTTAGACTTATACTCTGACACCGTATCAAAGCCCCCGCTGGCTGCCCTTTCTCAGCTGCCACTAGCAAGAGGAGAGGCCCCTCCTTGCTGACCTATCTCCTCAGCTTGCCTTCCATGAGCCTGCCCCTCCTGCAGGGACCCTGGAAGTACGAGTGGTGGGCTGTAGGAACCTTCCAGAGACCATCCCCTGGAACCCTTCCCCCTCGGTGGGGGCATCTGGGACCCCTGACAGCCGCACCCCTTTCCTAAGCCGCCCAGCTCGGGGGCTTTACAGCCGAAGTGGAAGCCTTAGCGGACGGAGCAGCCTGAGGGGGGAGGCTGAGAACTCAGGTGAGTGGGTGGGTGGGCGGCTAAAACTCAGGTGAGTGGGTGGGTGGGCGGGTGTGGGGGAGGCTGAAAACTCAGGTGAGTAGGTGGGTGGGCGGGTGTGGGGGAGGCTGAGAACTCAGGTGAGTGAGTGGGTGGGCGGGTGGTGGGGGAGGCTGAGAACTTGAGTGAGGGGGTGGGTGGGTAGTTAGGAGGGAAGCTGAGAATGGGGAGGAGTGGGTAAGTGGGTAGGTTGGCTATTTGTTTATTTGTCTATTTGCTTATTTATTTAAAGCCAAGCTTTTACTATGTTGCTCAGGCTGCCCTCAAACGCTGCGCATAAGTGATCCTCCTGCTTCAGCCATCTGAGTAAGCTGGGATTGTAGGGATCATAGGGATCTGGCTGTTGTGCTATTTAAACATTGTATGAGAACAAGGACTCAGCAGTTACAAGTATGTACTGAGCAGGCTGAGGACCCCAATCCACATCAGGTGTCTCTTAACTGCTATCACTGCAGTTTCAGGGGATCTGAGACCCTCTTCTGACCTTCCTGGTCACTATACCCATGTCCACAGACTTCTACTCTCACACACATAATCAAAAAAGAAAAATTAGGGGCTCAGCAGTTAAGAGCGCTTGCTGCTCTTGAAGATGTGAGGTTTGGTTCCTACAACTCATATAGCTGCTCACAGCCATCCATAACTCTAGTTCTAGGCAATCTGACACTCTCTTCTGATCTCTGCAGGTACCAGGCACACACCTAGTGTATATACATACATGTATGTAAACCATACATACACATAAAAATAAAATTAAATAAAAATTGAAATGAATACATAAAATAAAAAAAAATATGATCTGGGAGCAGTGGCACACACCTGTAATCCCAGCACTTGGAAAGGCGGCAGCAAGCAGATCTCTGGTCTACAAAGTGAGTCCAGGACAGCCAAGGATACACAGAGAAACCCTGTCTCAAAAAAACAAAACAAAATTATATGACATACATTGTGATGACTTACCAAAACAATAACAAGACAAACAAACAAACAAAAACCTCACAAATGTAACAGAGGATGTAGAGAAAATGGAATCTTTGTACATGGGTGTGGGAATGTAAAGGGAGATGGTCACAATGAGAAATAGTACAAGGGCTGGAGACACAGATCAGTGGAAGAGCTGCTTAGAATCCCCCAGTGAATGGCTGGAGCATGGCTCAGTGGTAGAGCATCTGTCTAGAATGTGAGGGGATGGAGTCACTGGTTAGGGGTAGAATACTTGCCAAGTATATTTGAGACCTCGGTTCCATCCTAAGCCTAGCAAAGATAGAGGGGAAATTAGCACTAACCACACGACCTAGCAGTTCAGCTTCTGCATATCCATTAAAGAACTGAGTGAGGGTCTGAGTCAGTAGATACCCAATTTGTGGCATTATTCACAATGGCAAGAAGGGGAAGCTACGCTGTGGCTGGACTGGCACATTGCATTTAACAAAACAGTGGATTAGGAATCAGTCTTAGAAGTGGGGAGACCATGTGCCATGCCATAGCACAGATAAACACTGAGGACAGTGTGGGAAACGAGGAAAGCCAGTTGCAAGGAGACAAGGACTGCCTGATTCTGCTTATAGCATGTCCCGGAGCCATCAGACCCATGGAGACAGGAAATAGAATGGCAGATGCCAGAGGCTGGAGTGTGTTTAGTAGGGAACGATGTTCTCATCTTCTCAAACTAAAGCTCAGAACCCATCTGAGATGAAGGAGGTGAACGGGAGTGGTCGGACACACAGTGTGAATGTGCTGGGCTCCATGGATTTGCAGTGAGCCCAGCGGGCTAGGGGCACGGGCCGGGCGGAGGGTGTGCCTCGCACCCATGAGCCCCTTAGTTTGATGCCCAGCACATAAAACAGGTATGGTAGCACACACCTGTAATCCCAGCAGGCTTGGAAGTATAGGCAGGACAGTCAGAAGTTCATAATCATCCTAAAAACAGTATCCAGGGTCAGCCTGAGCTACTTAAGATTCCGTCTCAAAAACCAACAAACCAAATGCTTGTCTGGTGTGGTCATACAAGCTTTCCAGAAATTAGAAGGTAGAATCAGGAAGATTAGAAGTTCAGGGCCAGCCTGGGCTACATGAAACACTCTCTAAAAACATAAAACAAAAACGTGGCTCGCTCTTATAATCTAGCACTTGGGGAGGCAGAGGCAGTTAGATCATTGTGAGTTCAAGGTCAGCCTGGTCTACAAAGTGAGTCCAGGACAGCCAAGACTACACAGAGAAACTCTGTCTTGAAAACCAAACCAAACCAAAACAACACACCCTTGGGGGCTGACATGTGGTGCATGCTTGTAATCCTAATACCTGGCTGGCTAAGGCAGAAGGCGGCCAGGCCAGTCTGGTTTCTAGCCTAGTAAGTTCTAGGCTGGTCTTTGGAGTAAGATTCTATTTCAAAACCAAAAGAAAAACACACACACATGAACAACCCCTCTCCCCAAACCTGCAATCTGAATTCAAGGTTTTACAGTGAAAGGAGAGCTAGCAGAACAGTGGGGGAGTTGAAAGGCGCTAACAGGAAGTGGAGCGAGCACTCCCCTTCCCTTTCCCATGCCCCTTCCACTTCCCACGCCCTCTCCTGATTTCAGCTGAGGTCAGCACAGTGCTAAAGCTGGACAATGTTGTGGTGGGGCAGACAGCCTGGAAGCCATGCGGCCCCAATGCCTGGGACCAGAATTTTACGCTGGAGCTGGAGAGGGTGAGCTGCACTGGGGACCATCCGGAACACAGGAAGGGGAGCTTAGCTTTCAGACACACAAAGTGATGGCCCATTCTTCTTCCTCGAGGCACGGGAGCTGGAGTTGGCTGTGTTCTGGCGTGACCAGAGGGGCCTGTGTGCACTCAAATTTCTGAAGTTGGAGGACTTCTTGGACAATGAGAGGCATGAGGTGCAGCTGGACATGGAACCCCAGGGCTGCCTGGTGGCTGAGGTACAGCCTGGTCTCTGACTTCTGACCTCCAGATGTTTCTTGCCTCCTTGCCCCTGACTGTCCAGCAAGGGGAGATTAACTTCAGAGGTTTCCGAGCCTTAATGGGAAGTCAGCTTCATGAGAGCTGGGATTGGTGCCAGGAGCGTCACATCTCACATAAGGAAAATTCAGCAGTAATGAACCACATGTGTGACAGTGTTCCCACAAGGCTGTGCCTCATCAGATTACATACTGATCTGGTGATAGGGCTCTGGGTAGAATGCTTGTCTAGCATGCACAAAGCCTTGGGTCCCATTTCTAGTTCCAGATAACACTAGGTATGGGCATTGGAGAGATGGCTCAGCAGTTAAGAGCACTGGCTGCTCTTCCAGGGGACCTACACAGCCACTCACAGCCGTATGTAACTTAAGTTCCAGGGGATGCAACACCCTCTTCTGATCTTGGTCATTAGGTACATATGTGTTGCACAGACATACATGCAGGCAAAACACCCACACACATTAAATAAACAGTCAATAAAACTAGGTGTCATATGACCTCAAACCACATGGCAGGAGGCCAGGAATATAAAGACCAAAAACAGAATCAAAGCCAGGCAGTAGTAGTACACAGCTTTGATCCCAGCACTGGGGTAGCAGATTCAGGTGACTCTCTGAGGTCAAAGCCAGCCTGGTCTACAGTATGAGTTCTGGGAGAACCAAGGCTACACAGAGAAACCCTGTCTTGAATAAAACAAACAAAAATGAAAAGAAAAGCTGGATGTGGTGGTGCACACATTTAATCCTAGCACTCAGGAGGCTGGGGGAAGAGTGTCTCTAAGTTCCACTGTGGATTAGAATGTTATGTCTGAAGAGTGACTAGTGTAAGTGGAGATCAAAGTTTGTTCGGGTGTTTTTTTTTCAAGATTTATTTATTTATTATGTATACGGTATTCTGCCTGTATGTATGTTTGCAGGCCAGAAGAAGGCACCAGATCTCACTATAGATGGTTATGAGCCACCATGTGGTTGTTGGGAATTGAACTCAGGACCCCTGGAAGAGCAGAGTTAAGTTAATTCTGAGCCGTCTCTCCAGCCCCTGGAAATCAAAGTTTTTAACTCACTGAAATTTTGAGTAATTTAAAATTTGATCTCCACATATGGCAACTGTACAGGGAATTCAATGCCTGTAGGTGTTGGAGTTGGGAACACTAAGCTAATTCGTCATGTTTTCCCTATATGGTGCTCCATCGTCACCGGACTTGTGAAGCAAAGGGCCAGGCTCCATCCCTAATATTTCTGATTCAGTCTAATATAGGGACCTGAGAATATATTTCTCAAAGTTCCCAGCTATGTGAGGCAGCTCTCTGAAATAATTAGAAAGAGGAAGGTTGTTTTGGCCCATGGCTTCTGACCATGGTCCCTCAGCCATCCTATGTATCTGGGCCTGTAGCTCAGTACGTTATGTTATGCCAGCAGCACAATGTAGGAGGCCTGTGCATCCAGTGGAATGCAGAAGCAAAGAGAGACGCAGGAAGGGGCTAGACTCCTGATATGCTGTATGAGGATGTACCTCACTTCCTCCCACTAGGACCCACCTCTAAAGGTTACACCACCTCCCAAACAGAGCCACAGGCTTGGAACCAAATCTTGGCTACACAGGGCCATTTTGGGGCTACTAAGCCTAATTGCAGAGCCTGATGGTGACAGGATGGCCAGCCTGGAACTGCACTTGGGGATCAAGTCTGTGGTTGATGCGAGACTTGTTCTTTAGACTTACATGTCAGTCTTATTGCTCCAGACTCCTTCCATCCCTCCAGAGGAGGGTCTGATTGCCTGCTTCCTCCATTGCCAAGATAGAGGCCTGTTGTGTTGAATATGAATGTGGTAAAGTACCCTAACAAAAGCAAACTTAAGGAAAAAGGGGTTTCTTTGGCTCACAGTCCATCATAGTGGGGAGGTCAAGGCAGTAGGAGTGGTGTCGCAGTACCTAGGAACTGAGTCAGGAAGCGCAGTGATGCCTGCCTGCTGCTCAGCCTGCTTTCTCCTGTTGTCCTGCTTGGGGTTCCATCTAGGGAGAGACGCCTATCAGGCATGACCACCTTCAGTGATCCTCACAAGTGTGTTTGGAGGCTGCTATCCTAGTGATTCTAGTCAAGCTGACAGCCAACAGTAACTATTATAGTCCCCCATGAGGGCGCCCCAGCTGGTGGCTCTTTTGCGAGGGTATAGAACTCTCAGAAGGTGGACCCTCACTGAAAGAATGTGTCAGTAGGGGACAGACCAGGAGAGGACAATATTTAGGCCCTATGACCTGCGGGCTTTCTGTTTCCTGGCCCTCTGATGTGTGACTGGGCTCCAGTGTTCGGCCTCTGTGGAGTGCTGCCTGAACTGCCATGTCTTTCTCCCACGGCTGACTATTCCCTAAGCCTTGCACCAGGACAGCCCTTCCACTTCAGCTGTCTGTTAGGTCCTTCGTCCCAGTGAGGAGCAGAGCAATGCATACCTCAGTGACTTGTATTGGTCACCTCTTCCATGTGCATCAGCTCTCTGTTTCTTGACAAAAATACTTGAGAGAAATAAACTTAAAGGAAGCAGGTTTCCTTGGGTTCCTGGTTTCAGGCATCACAGCCTTTTCACCCCATTGCTTCTGGGCTTGCAGTGAAGTGTGGCATGGGGCAGAGCTGCTCACAGGCTGATGGGGACGATGGGGTGGGGAGTGAAAAGGTCTGGTGGCTGGGGCTCACTATCCTTCCTGGGATGACATCTTTCCTTGTGAACTTTCCCTATTCCCAGCAGTCTGCCAGGCTCTGAAACCATCAGTAGGTGAACCATGAGTGAGATCACTGACCTGTGCATAGTCATTGCCAAAGGCTCAGCTTTGCACATAGCTGCTAGAGCCAAGCCACATGCCCTCAGGGAGGCCTGGTGCCCTGGTTCCCCATGCTCAGGTTGTGTGCCTCTGTTCCTGAGACCACTGCAGCTGAATGTGTCCTCGCAGGTCACCTTTCACAATCCCATCATTGAGCGGATCCCTAGGCTCCAAAGGCAGAAAAAAATCTTCTCCAAGCAGCAAGGTAAGGAGTGGCCGGAGTGGGCAGGGTTGGAGAGCCAAGAATTCCAGGATGTCATGGGTGGTGATCCTACCCTTGTAACCCCAGGGAAGGCATTTCAGCGTGCCAGGCAGATGAACATCGATGTGGCGACGTGGGTGAGGCTGCTCCGGAGACTCATCCCTAATGCTGCGGCCACAGGCACCTTCAGCCCCAACGCATCTCCAGGCTCCGAGATACGGCACACTGGGTAAGGAAGTAGCATGGCCCCAGTCTCGCCGGTCCCTCTTGTTTCTCAGGATGCTAGGTCTCCAACTCATCCCCCTCTCCTGCAGAGACATATCCATGGAGAAATTGAATCTCGGTGCTGACTCAGACAGCTCATCCCAGAAGAGCCCGCTGGGGCCGCCTTCCACCTCAGGAAGCCTGGTGAGTGTCCCCCCTCCACTAGCCAGGGCAGCCTAGGGCACCTGCTTCTTTTTCAGAAACCTCCAGGAACTAACCCAGGACCACACAGCAGACCCAGGCTTTTTGTTCTTTTGTTTTTGTTCAGTATAGTTTCAGGCTTTGAACTCTTGAACTCCTTATCCTCCTGCCTTCGTCCCCTGAGTGTTGGGATTACTATGACTGGCTTATAGGGTACCAGTGAAATCCAGAGCTTTCTGCATGCTAGGCAAGTATTCTGCCAACTGAACTATGTCCCCAGCACCTCGGCTGGTTTCTGTCCCTGCTTAAAAATGTCAGCTTGGAAGCTGGGCAAGCAACATTGAACATATCACCCCAGCAGTGGAGTGGCTGAGGCAGGGTGCCCACCACAAGTCCAGCTACATAGTAAGTTCTAGGCCAGCTTGGGTTATACATCCAAACCCTGTCTCAGAAACAAAGCTAGAGGGGATGTGCACTTGGGGACTAAAGGTTTACTTACTAGCAGAGCTCTTGAGTAGTGTGTGCAGCTCTGGGTTTCATCCTAGACTGAAGAAAAGAAGGAGGAGGAGGAAGGAAGAAAAGGAAGGAAGGAAAGAAGAGAAAAGAAAAAAAGAAAAGAAAAGAAAGCTAGTGAAAAGAGGACAGGAAAGTGCCTGGCCGTGGTCCCTGCACTGGGAGGCCAAGGCAGGAGGATCAGGAACTGAAGGTCATTCTTGGCTATGCAGCAGATTTTGTGGGGATGGAGAATGCTTTTCTCTTATTTTTGAGATTATAATATACCTTTTCTCCCTCAAAATCCCCCAGTAGACCCCTTCTTGCTCTCTGCCAAATTAATGGCCTGTTTTTTTTTTCATTAATTGCTATTGTATACATTTATGATTGTGCAAATATTTATGTATTCCTAAATACATCCTGCTCAATCTGTCTAACATCACTTTTCTCTATGTTTTCAAGGCTGGCCATTTAATGTTGGATAACCAGCTAGTGTACTCTTTTTTGGGGAAGACTATCTCTCTCACTGTAGGCACACTTGAGTTGGCTGTAGTCCTGTTAGAAGGGCTGGGGCCTCGTGGGCTTTCCCAGCCACTCTGGCATGTCAATTGTTATTGTCCTTGTTCAGCTCACATTTGGGCAGTCATGCTGTTGAGACTGCTGTAGCTTCTGACACCTGTAGGACACACAGTCCTACAGCAAACTCCCGAATCCTCTGCTTCCAGTAGTTGTTCCACACCTCTTCCTATTCCAGAATGTTCCCTGAGCCTTAGGTATGGGGCGTTTTGTGGATAGATCCATTGGAACTGAGCTCCACACTTCTGCATTTTGATTGATTGTGGTTTTCTGTAATGGTCTCCATCTGTAGCAAAGAGAGGTTTTCTTAACCGCTGAGCCATCTCTCCAGCCCTAGAGAAGTTTTCTTAATGATGGATGAGGATCACTTTTTTCTGTGGGTATAAGACAATGGTTCTCAAGCTTCCTAATGCAGTTCCTTCTTTAATACTGTTCCTCAGGTTGTAGTGACCCCAACCATAAAATTATTTTTGTAACTATAATTTTGCTACTGCTATGAATTATAATGTAAATATCTGTGATGGTCTTAGGTGGCCCCTGTGAAATGGTTTCAACCCCATCCCCCAAGCCACTGTGACCCACAGGTTGAGAAGCACTGGTGTAGGACATTTAGAATGTTTGGGATTATGCTGGTATAGTAACGTGCTGGCCGTAGGCTCTCCTCCATGATCCACAACCTCTCTAGGCCTAGGCAGCTGGCTAGCTTTCCAGGACCTGGCATGGTTTTCTCTTGTTGAACTTCTCTTAAGTTTAGTTAGAGAGCTGTTCCAAACAATTTATTTCAAGAGCAAATTGTGTTGCTCTATTGATAGGGGTTACCAAATGAAAAGGGGGTGGGGATGTCATGACCTTCCTCTAGTTCTGTGGTGATAGACGTTTTTTAAAAGTCAAGGTCTGTGAGCCTGATGAGCGCTGCATGGCTGAGCAGTCGCAGCCAAGGAAGATACTGTTATTGGTCACATGGTAGGAATGTTGTGGGTAGAACTTATGTGTGTTACCAGACACCTTTTCTTTTTCCCTCCAACCATTCTAGCTCTGGTGGGTATCTAACTGCAGTCCATTGATAGTCAGCCTCTGGTGTCAGGTGTGAGTGTAAAGGGGCTGACCCTTTGTCACCTTCACCAAATGCAATTTTCCTTTTCTTTTCCTTTTATATTTATTCATACACCCCACCCCACACACACCTGTTTATTTGAGACAGGGTCTCTCTATGTTGCTCTGGCTACCCTGGAACTCACTATGTAGACCAAACTTGAAATCACAGATACTGCCGTCTCTCTCCTGAGTGCTAGGATTAAAGGCGTGTGCTGCTATGCCTGGTTTCTTTTTATTGCCTTTCTATTTATTTTTTTGAGTATATAGGCACTCATGTGGAGGTCAGAGAACAACTCGCAGGAGTCAGTTCTCTCCTTCCACTCTGTGGTTCCCAAAGCTCAAACTCGAGTTGTCAGGCTTGGCAGCAAGAGCCTTTACCCACAAAGCCATGCTGTTGGCCCAGTTTTCATGCTGCTAAGTGCTGAGGTTGTGTACTGCCGTGCCTGGCTATAGTGCCTACTTGTCACCTTCTTTCCATTTGGAATAGAGGATGGAAGGTGGAACCCAAGGTCTCACGTGGCTCAGCCAGTGCTGTACCACTGAGCTGCACCCTCAGAACCTCCTCCTATTTTTCATTTATGTGTTTGTGTTTGGTGGTGGTGTTGTTTTGGAGGGTACACTTGGGTTATACCTCACATGTGTGTGGAGCTCAGAGGACAACTTCAGGAGTTGATTCTCTCCTTCCACCTAGTGTGTCCCAGAGATCTGCCTCAGGTTACCAGGCTTGGTGTAGTAAGTAAGCATCTTTCCTTTTCCTGAGCCATGCTGAAGGCTGCCCCTGTCCCTGATTCTTTTCCATCATATGCTCATGTGACATGGCTAGGTTGGGACAAAGCTCTGTAGCAGAGCAAACATGTGAGGTCCTGGGTTCCATTCCATGCCCAGTATTATAAATCAGTCCGTCCATCAGTCTGTCCAGGTGAAAACCAGTAAATATAATAAGCAGACAAAAGATACTTGAATACAAAGTTTACTGGGAGGAAAATGAAGCGAAGATGGACAGGGTGTGTGTGCTAAGGGGCTTTGTGCTCCAACGCAGGCGTAGTGACGCCTGCACGGGTAACATCTCAGCAAAGGTGACAGAGGGAGGGAGAGCTGGGCCTGGTGATGCGAGCCTTGGGTCCAAGTTACCTGGCAGGTGGAGGCAGAAGGATCACAAGTTCAAGATAGTCTGGGCAATTTGGGGAGAGCCTACTCAAAGAAAGTGAAACAGTGTTGGAGGTTGTGCGTTATGGCCCAGGGTTATCTCTAGTCCTACAAAGAGAAAGAAAGAAAGAAAGAAAGAAAGAAAGAAAGGAAGGAAGGAAGGAAGGAAGGAAGGAAGGAAGGAAGGAAGGAAGGAAGGAAGGAAGGAAGGAAAAGAAAGAAAAGAGAAAAGAAGTCTTGTAAATGTGAAGGCAAAGTAATTTAAGAAGAAGGTCCTGGGGAGGAGGGTGTGGGCCAGGTGGGAAGGTGGTGTGAGGCTCAGGGCCCTCTTGGCTCTTGAGGTAGATAGCTCTGACTTATGGCTCCTGTGACCTCTGCACCACAGAGTTCTCCTACCCAGGAATCCACCACCTCTCCAGAGCTGCCTTCAGAGACCCAGGAGACCCCAGGCCCTGGCCTATGCAGGTGATGCCCCCCCCAGCCCCCGCCTGCACCCCTGCACGCCCTCTGAGTCCCCACAAGCTCTTTCTTCACAGCCCCCTGAGGAAGTCTCCCCTGACCCTTGAGGACTTCAAGTTTCTGGCAGTGCTAGGCCGGGGTCACTTTGGGAAGGTGAGGCAGGGGAAGGATTTAGGGGCTGGGAGTTTTCCCCCAAGGGCCTAGTCTGTCCCCTAAGGCCCTGTGCCCACTGTATGCCAGGTGCTGCTGTCTGAATTTCGCTCCAGTGGGGAGCTCTTTGCCATCAAAGCCTTGAAGAAAGGTGACATTGTAGCCCGGGACGAGGTGGAGAGGTGAGGCCCTGCCCTGATTCTTGGGGATTTTTGGGAAACAGACCAAGAATAGTTCACTGTCAAGCATTTCAGTGAGAGGAACTTGGAAGTACTAGAACTTAACAACCCTCTTACCTAAGGGCGATGACCATGGAGGTAGTTATTGTGATTCATTTGTGACCACCTCTCCTTTCTAGAGTGAATACTCACACTGTTCCCCATCCTGCTCATCCTTTAACAGTCTGTTTGAGGTCACACGGTCATAAGCAGGAGGTTCAGCACTCAAATGTAGGACATGGGACTGCCCCAGTTTTGGGATCAGGTCCCAGGTTAAAATCATGCCTCTGACAGCTGTGCTTCCAGATGCTGGGGAAGGCAGGCTTCCCTTAGAATGCAGTTTCCTCATCTGTCAGGCGCTCATGGATTTGCCATCCTCTTAGGATTGTCTGGCAGACCAAGGAGGAAGGTCTATTTAAAGTGTTCTTCACAGGCCTTCTTGATCTCTATGGAAGCATCAGGCTGTCCCTAGACTTCCCAGCCACCTTTTTAATAACCAGGAGCTTTAATAAGTAACAAGAGCTTGAATAAGTAAGAGCTTATTTATTGATCTGAGCCAGAGAAGCCCAGTTGTGTCTGCCTTAAGGTGCCACTGTGTCCAGGTGCTTGGGTGCTGCTGGTTGTGTTCCTCTGTGGGATGTGCTTGCAGTCTTCATAGACAGGGAAGCCTCTCCACACCAGAGATCAGGTCCCATCTCTCCTCCCGCATCCGTCCTCATGTGCCCTGTTTAATAGGCCTGCCAGTTCCCCAGCACAGACTTGGACTGCTGTGATCCTCAGCCTTGTGCCCTCCCCATTTCCCAAAAGACACTGGGTTGAGTCTGGGTATTTAGCAACCAAGGCTACCCAAAACAAGAGAAATTAATTCAGTTGCCCAAAGTTGCACAGCAATGCAACTCAGCAGATATCTGTGAGTGAGCCTTAGAGGGCATGGGTGTAGGGCACGGGGCAGCTGGGCTCTCTGACTTCTGCCTCCTGCCCAGCCTGATGTGTGAGAAGCGGATTTTGGCGGCTGTGACCAGGGCAGGACATCCCTTCCTGGTGAACCTTTTCGGCTGTTTCCAGACCCCAGAGCACGTGTGCTTTGTGATGGAGTACTCCGCGGGTGGGGACCTAATGCTGCACATCCATAGTGATGTGTTCTCAGAGCCGCGGGCTGTGTGAGTTCCCCCCCCAATGCCTCTTCCTGCCCACCCGAGGCCCTGCCCCTCCACCCTGAGGCCTGCCTCCTGCATAGCTTTGGGACCCCAGGGGTCAGGGACTTCGGTGCCTGTGGAGCCAGGTTTGTGTGATCTTATGCGTCTCTGCAGCTTCTATTCAGCCTGTGTGGTACTGGGCCTGCAGTTCCTCCATGAACACAAGATTGTCTACAGGTGTGTACACGAGACCACTTTCTGCCCATAGTCTGACATGTTCAAGCTCTGTGCAAAGCCCCAATCCCTACCCCAACCATCCCTCTTTACATCCCCTGACACCCCCATTCCCCAGGGACCTGAAGTTGGACAATTTGCTCCTGGATACTGAGGGCTACGTCAAGATCGCAGACTTTGGCCTCTGCAAGGAGGGTGAGGGGCTGCCTGGGATGAGAGGAATAGGGGGTGGGCTACTTCTGGCGCAGCTGTACCTAGGTGGTCAGATGACATTTTCTTCTCTGTGGGCTTTGCTTGCAGCTACCTGCTCACCTTAACAGCTTCAGGGTAGTTCGCCGGCCTGAGCCCCACCTGGGTCACTCCATACTGATTCGGGGTAGGGCTGGCTATTGGGAGTATCTCATGCTCTACTCCCCTAGCCACTGTAGGCTCATGTGGGCTTGTTCTCCACCCACCCAGGGATGGGTTATGGGGACCGGACTAGCACATTCTGTGGAACTCCAGAGTTCCTGGCGCCGGAAGTGCTGACAGACACATCCTACACACGTGCAGTGGACTGGTGGGGACTGGGCGTGTTGCTCTATGAGATGCTGGTTGGAGAGGTGAGATGCAGGCTACTGTTGTTTCTGAGGACATGCATGAGCCCCCGGGATGGGATGGGAATGTGCTCCTACCACGTGCTGTATGATCTGGAGTTTTGCCTCTCAGGCCTCAGTTTCTGTAACTGTAAGCGGGACACTTACCCTGAAAACCAGCACTGCTGCATGGGTGCTCCCTGAGGCGGGGGCCCTTTGGTAGTGCTGGATGGGTGGATTGGCTAAAAAGTGGAATCTTACTCGGCCTGGCCCTTTCTGTCCCCAGTCTCCATTCCCTGGGGACGACGAGGAGGAGGTATTTGACAGCATCGTCAACGATGAGGTTCGCTATCCCCGCTTCCTGTCAGCAGAGGCCATTGGCATCATGAGAAGGGTAAGCATGCCTCTGACCACTCTATCACCTCGTGCAAGGTAGGTAGGGCAGGGGCCTGGGGACTAGAACCAGATACATTTTGACACTGTACCCTCTCACAGCTACTGCGAAGAAACCCAGAGCGGAGGTTGGGATCCACTGAGCGGGATGCAGAAGATGTGAAAAAACAACCTTTCTTCAGGGTAAGCAGACCCCCTCTGAACCTGTCAGTCACCCCAAGGACCTGAGTGTTTGTCCCAGTTCATTCCTACCCCAAATCTAGTTGCTTCATCTCAAGAGTTTTGTTGCGCCCACCCCCAGCCTTACTCATTCCTCCAACCGCTTCTCTAGGCCATGTCAGTCTGCAGGGCTTCCTGGACCACCCCAGACTACCTTAACTTGTCTGAGCTCCCAGTCCCTCCGTATCCTGTGTACTTTGCTGATCTCCAGGTTTCCCTTCCGACCCTCAGCCTCCATCATGACTTTCTGTCCCCTTCTCCACAGACTCTGGGCTGGGAAGACCTGCTGGCCCGCCGACTGCCTCCACCCTTTGTGCCTACGCTTTCGGGGCGCACAGATGTCAGCAACTTTGATGAGGAGTTCACTGGGGAGGCTCCCACACTGAGCCCACCCCGGGATGCGCGCCCCCTCACAGCTGCAGAGCAGGCTGCTTTCCGGGATTTCGATTTTGTGGCGGGAGGCTACTAGCCCCAAGCCCCTGCCTTGCCCAAGAGTTCTTGGTTTTTAAAAAAGCCTTTGGGGTTTACCCCTAACGTGCATTTTCAGCCTCTGTGTGCAATCTGGGGTGGGGTGTGCTTGGGGTAGGTGACAGAGGCAGGCAGACTTATTGGGGCAGGACTGTGATGGGGCTTATTTGAAAGGTTAACATGGGAACTTGCAGTAGTGGGGAGCGAGGACTGGGCTCAAGGCTGTGTTGGGGAGCGTTGGATTTTTAGGGCTGTTACAGGTACAGGGTGTTGAGATTCTTGGGCTAGCTAGGGAGCAAAATGAGCAGAATGGTTGCAAGAGTCTGTTGTGGTGGCGGCAGAGACGGGAAAGTGAATCCAGGACCTCACTCTGCTTGCAGGGAGCCCCAAGCTAAGGTTGCAGTGCTGTGTGCATGCTCTTGGAGCTGTTGGCCTGGGGAGCCCATCTCTGATATTTAGAGCATCCTGTGTATCTGCGCCATCTCGTGGCCAGCATTAGAATTGCACTCGTCCCAGGGTGGAGCCTCTTTGGTCCCCGTGCTGTCACAGTGTTGCTGCCCTCCAGGACACATCGCCCTGGGCACACTGTATTTGAAACTGTATGCCCTTGAGCCCTGCCCAGAGAGGTCTGGCTTAGCTTCTGGGCACATTCAGAGATGGCTAAAGGCACTGTGCCGGGAACTACCCAGTGAACTGGCCTCCCAAGCACTCTTGGTTAAGCCCAGCTCCGTTGGGCCACCCTTGGCACCGGCCCTCATGGGTAGGAGGCGAAGCAGTTGGCGCAGCATGGCCTGGCGCAGCAGGATGTACACCCAAGGGTCCAGGATCTGGTTCCACGACGCGAGGCGCACAGCCAGAAAGAGCGGCCGCTGCAGGGAGCTAGAGTTCCAGCCCCCGATGGCCAACACCACCAACACCTGCGAGAAAAGCAGGTGTGAGAAGTGGAGTGGGTGGGAGAGAAGGGTGGGGTGAAAGGTTAGGATGTGGGGGAGGGCCAAGCAGGACAAATATGGGAAGGAGAGTGCGGGAAGGAGAGTGATTAAGCAAAGGTCATCAGTGAGTGTGGAGTCTGGCTAGACAGGACCCAGTATCCAAACACACAAGAAAGGTCAAAAGGCTGGGGGAAAAGACTGTGAATAAATGAAGCAGAGGAGGGTGGAAAGTGGACTGGAGAGGCTTGAGTAGGTAGGAGTCATTACGGAGATCTCAAAGAGGGTGGAGGTAAGGGCCAGGGACAGCAGAGGAGTTGTCTTTGTCTGCAGGCTGGGTCTTAAGGGGGGCGGAACCCAGGAGGGGACAGGAAGGAGGGCGGCTTGAGGAGCGACTGCGCCCCTCACCAGCAGGGGGCTCCAGCAGATGCACGACACCACCATGATGCCCACGAGCTGGCCCACCATTTCCACGTCGTGCGCGTGAACTCTCCTCGCCGAGCCGCCGCCCCGAGAGCTGCGGAGGGTGGCGGAGGCTGAAGCAATGGATGAGGCAGACGAGGCGGAGGCCAAGCGGGGTCCACGTGAGCCCCAGCGCCGGCGATCATCCGGACCGGTGGTCTCTCGGAACCGTCGAGAACGGCTACGCCTCCAGCGGGCACGCAGGAGCGCCAGGCCGCTGAGCGTATTGCACACAAGTGCGGCAAGGAGTGCGGCCAGGCCAAGACCAGCGAAGAGGCCGGCAAGCAGCGCCTGGCGCCAACCTCCACGAGGCCCAAGGCTAATGAAACACCAGGTGCCAGGGTACTGTAGCTCGTAGCGACCCACGTGTGCTAGCGGCAGCAGCGCCACTGCCAAAGCCATGGCGGCCAGCATGGCTAACGCCAGGCGTGCACGGGCAACCGACACACGCGCCGCGTGGAGTAGCGGCTGCGTGACGCCCACGCAGCGCTCCACAGCCATACCACAGCCAAGCAAAAGTGGGCACAGGCCAAAGAAGACCATGCAGCCGCCCAGGAAATGACAGGCCCCGCCAGCAGGCGCACGTCCTGCAGCATACAGGCGAAGCACCAGGGCACCCGGGATCACATGGCCTGCCAGGTCGATGGCCAGCAGGCTGGCAACGAACAAAAGGAAGGTGGCAGCAGAGCGGCGGCGCCGCAAACGACCTGCAACCTGGGCCAGCAGCGCCAGTGCCAGCACGTTGGACACGGCACCCAGTGTCATGGAGAAGATAGGCAGTGCTGGTGATGTGCCAGAATCGCCTGCTGGCAGCACCACAGATGTGTTGGGGACTCTGGGTGTTGCACACGTTGTCGCCTCATCCACTAGGCTCAGGTTAAGCCCGCAGGGGCTCATATCAGTGGCCAAGAGGGCTGCGTAGATAAGAGGAGGGCACAGTGAAGCTAGGGTCCCACCCTTCTGTGCCCAGGGCACCTCCACATGACCCTGGCTGCTCTTTTTAAAAATCCTAATTCAGTCACTGGCACCCATCTGTTGCTCCTGGCTTTACTCTGCCCTCACATCACCTGGCTGCTGGGGGGGATTTGACCAGGCACAGGTCCCCAGTATTTGTCCTCATCCCTACCCCACCCTCTAGCACATCAGATTCCTGGTCCATAGACCCTGACCCACTTCTGATCCCAATTCCAACCTTAACCACGTTTGCCCGCCGTCATTCTTTTTGGAAATCTCCTTGGCTGGTCCTGGAACGGGCTTTGTAGACCAGGATAGCTTTAAGCTCCACCTTTCTATGCCTCCCGTGTCCTGGGATTAAAGGCTCACACCACCATGACTAGCTTTGGTCACCTTTTAATCCTGTCTTTGATGTGCAAGTCCCACTATCTCAAATACATTAGCTCATCTTTTCCAATGGCCATGTCCCTGTCTCCAGAGACCCACTCGATCTGCAGTTTCACCTCTTCCCCAATAACTCTTCTCCATACCTACAGACCTGTTCTTGTGCCACAGGGCCTCTATGCCCTGTAGCCGTAGCTCATCTCCCCACAGACCTTTGCTGTAATAGACCCCATCTCTCATCTCTCTGGTGCTCTCAGACCCCGTGGGCCCACTTCTTTCCTGGAGGCCCATTTCTGTCGCCATCTCTGTCTGGATGGCGATCTCTTACCAGTCTGGAACTGCCTCATTCAGATGCCCATCCCATGCCCCTGTCTGAACCCGTCTGCCCTTGCCGTTCATTCTCCAGTTGAGAGGGCTAAAGCAGATGTAAAGGATAGAAAGCCTAGGGCTGAGAGCCATGAAGGAGAGCAGGATGGCTGTAGCCCCCCCTGAAGAGTCCCAGCTTCTTACCCAGGGCTGCTCAGGATGAGGGTCCCCATGGCCCGGAACTTGGCTCCTGCTGCCCGCTCCAGCTACTCCCTGGCTCCCGGCAGGCCGCTCCCTCTTCCTGGGGCGGCTCCTCCGTTCCGTGCCGCCTCCACCCGCACCCCACTGGCCTCCAGGGGCTGCTCCACCCCACGCATGCCTGCCCTCTGGGGATGGAAGCCTGAAGTGGGCAAAACCTCTGCTGCCGGCAATGATCAGGGCAACTAAGCCCAGCTCCTTCCCACCAAGGACTGAGGTTCTCTGAATTGGTCTGGTCTCTTGTGACCCCCTCCTCTCAGCGGGGCAGGAGCAACCCCCCCCCCACCCGGGCCTCCTGCCTGCCTCATTAATAAAGCGGATAAAATCTAAACACTGGAAAATGTGAGCATCGCCTGGGGCAGGCTGGGAGGGCTACCCACTCCCGTGAGGGGGGGTGGGGGCTGTCCTCATTGGGCTTAAGGGTTTGGGAGCTGCCTGGGTGTGATGGGAGCCAGCAACGCTGCCTACCATCAAACCTTTGTGACTGTCACATTGGGGTGGAGGTGGGAAGCCTAGACTAGGGCAACAAGGAGTCATCCTAGGAGAAAGGGAGGTGGCTGAATAGCTCAGGGGGTTAGGGTAGCATCTGCATCCTGTCCTCAGGTGGGGTAAGCCATCTGTAGGGCATCTGAGTCTAATGTTGCACCCACAGTATGCTCTCACCCTATGTGTTGAAAAGGGGCACATGCAGACACTGTCAGAGCAGGCATGACAAGTAAACCCTGGATAGCACCCATCAGTGCTGACTGTACCATCTGCTCCCCCCAAATCCAGGCCCCTTGAAATTGATGCTCACCCACACCTTAGCACCAGGTTTAAATCTCACTGGCACTGTAAGTCTGTTCCCAGTCCCAGGGCACACCTCCTGAAGACAGTTCCCCCAAACCAATGCCCATGGACATCCAGACGTCCCATCTGAACCACACAATCACATCTCAGACACTCTAAGGCCTGACTGTTTATCCTGATCCCCAAACAAGAATACAGCTGAGAGCCATGCACACATTGGACACAGCTCCCTGAAACTCAGGGATCCCAGGCTTACAATAGTCACAGCCCTGGTTCTGCTCGGTTCCCAACCATCCACTTACACATAGTTCCACCCAGCAAAGCCACACATTCCCAGCTGCTTCCATTAGATGTGCAAGACCCCAGTGTAGGACTTGGGGCAGAGCTCAGTGACAGAGTGCATTCCTAGCATGTGTGATGCCATGGGTTCCACTATCAGCACTAAAAAACGGCCACAGCGATCAGGGCTGGCAAGTCACCCTGACAGTGGATGTCTGTAGGCTTGTGCATGCAAATATCCCATATCCAGATTCTTCTCTCCCGCCTGGAACCAGAGAGCCAGCCCCACGCAGCCTTTCTGCAGCATCTCCACAGGGCTCACCCCCAAACATTCCTCCTGGGCGCTGGAGAGGGACCTCTGGCCAGGCTCCCCTTGTTCCAATGGCCTCCCTTCTCCCCAGGTCTGGCCAGGGTCCCACCCCACCCTTTCCTTGATCTCCCTAAATCCTGGGACAAAGTGGACTGTCAAAACAAGCTTGGCAGGTTTATATCCCTGTGGAGCACTGTGCCATGATGCCTGTGCCCTGTGTACAAGCAGCTTCAACCAGGGTGCTGCAACAGGGCAACAAGCATTGCGGCCCACAGAGGAGTAGTTAGGTGTACAAGAGGGGCACGGGAGGCCTTGTGAATGGGGAACCAGGTCTGAACCTCAAGTAAGCCAGAAACTCCACCATTGCCTGGAAGCTTGATGGCCTACAGCCAGGGGGAGGGGGCAGCGAGTCAGCCAACTCCTAATTCAATTTGGAATCCAGGAGATAGATTTCAGCTGCTGCATTCTTTCCCTGGCCACCCCTCCAACCCCAAGGCCAAACAGCTCCCGGAGTAGAATCTCTATATCCAAGAGTCTGTGTGGATACAAAAGCCACTGCCTCGCTCACCCTCCCTCTTGCTTGTCTAAGGGAGATGATGAGGAACGAGGGTTCACAGCCAGTGTCCACTCCAATGGGAGCTAACAAATTCAACTCCTCTCTGGTGGGATATGCCAAAGGGGAAGGTATTACTGCCTTTACTAAGGGGTGTTGTGCATTTCTGCATTTCTGGTGTCAAGGAAGTAGGGAGAGCCAGGAGTGGTGGAGCACACCTTTAATCCCAGCATTGGGAAGGTATAGGCTGGTGGATCTCTGTGCGTTCAAGGCCAGCCTGGTCTACATAGTGAGTTCCAGGACAGCCGGAGCATCAGAATGACTCTGTCTTGAAAAAAAAACAAAGCAAAAAAGAAAAGCAGGGAGGATACGATCCAGAAGAGAACTGAGGCCAGGGAGACAGAAGGGGCAGTTTTGCTAGCTGATGGTGGAAAGTGCTGGGGACAGAGGTGGCTACCCAGAGTGTTGGTCCCTCCCATGCACTTACTCTATTGAGGTAGGTGGGGAAGCTGGCAGGGGTTTGCCGGGGACCCCAACCAGGATGGGCACCGTGGTGGCACTGATTGGAGTGGGGCCAGGACCACAGGCCACTTCCACCCCATGCCATCCCCAGGCTGCTGAGTTAGTGCCTAAGCTGGATACTCAGGTCTTCCCTTCTGGAAGCCTCAGCCAGGCCAAGCCCAGGCTATCTCAAGGTCCAGGTTCAGTTCCAGTCTTAGTAGCGGCCAACCTTGGCATCCCCGATGGCTCCCCAGACATCAAAGACGAATTCATCCGGGAATGCAAAGTCACCAAGCCGTTCATCCAGGGCCTCTGCCAGTTCGTCTGGGTTCCGTTTGTCTTTTCCCAACTCCACCATGGTGGCAGCTGTCAGGGAAGAGAAAGATGGAGGCACCGATGACATGAAGGACAGAGAGGTACAGGCTCAAGTCAGCCTGCTCCTATCATCCAAGCACAGGTGCCCACACTCACCCAGTTCTGTGTCTCTGATCCCCATGTAGCTCTCCAGCAGGTCATCCACCTTCTCAATGGCCTTTTCCTCAAAAGCCGATGGCTGGAGGATGGGGACAAGACAGCACGATAAAGTCAACAGAACTGCTGTTGTACACACTGAATGCCTGCAGTGCTGGGGACAGCACCCAGGGGCTCTGCTGGGCACCAGCTCTACCAATACCCAGAGGTATTGCGTTTTTTAACATTTATTTATTTTACGTGTAGGAGTGTTTTGCCTGCACATATGTTTGGATTATGTGTGTGCCTGGTACCTGTAGAGATCAGAAGAGGACACCGGACCCTAGAACTGGAGTTAACAGATGGTTTTGAGCCACCTAGTATGGGTAATTGGAACTGAACCTGGGTCCTCTCTCTGCAAGGGCCACATTGCTCTAAACTGCAGACCCATGTCTCCGGCTCTGAACACTAAACCCTACCTCAGCCCCCAGGTGGCCAGGACCACAGGTGCATGCTCATGCTGGGCTGCTGGTCACAGGTTTTCTTTCTGGCTTCAGCTGCTTGAATGTGAAATCCTCCTGCCTAAAAGTACATGCCTGGCTGTGTTCTTATCTGTCTCACTACAGTCCACTCTGACTGGAAGGTACTATGACTCCTATTTTACAGGTAGGAAAACCAAGGCTCAGTTGCCCAAGGAAGGTCCCAAAGCTGGGAGAAGGTAGATTTAAGCAGAGGTATCCACAGTCTCTCAGGCAATCAGGAGACTGACACTGGCCCAAGGTGGCTCCTCACCAGATCCTCCACCGTGGCAGGGCCCCGGGATCGGAGCCGAAGGGTCCCTCGGCCAGTGCCCAGTTGTGAGCCTGAGCCAGGGTGGCCACCTGCTGAGCGCTGGCTGATCATATCTGTGGGAGGTAAAGGCACATTTTAGCATACAGTAAATACAGTACCCAGGCACCTAGCCGGACAGAGCCATCTCACTACCTCCAAGTTCTACAGGTGCCTGGGATGGTGGCTGGGTTCTAGGAGGGCAGGACTTTGCATAGATAGAGAGACAGACAGCTGGGGGTCAGGCATAAAAGCAGCTAGGGAAGAAAATGAGGGTAGCTTCTACTTGAAGGGGTGACTATAACTGCTGGGTCCCAGGTCAGCCCTTTGTACTCATACCAGGGGTGCCTCAGGCCCATTCCTGAGAGTTAGTGAAGCCAGGTAGTGATGGGGGTAGGGCACGGGAGTTGTACAGTTCAGCCAAGCCTCACTTCTCCAGGCTGAGGGGCTGGCCAGGGTTGGGGGCACTTGGCTAAGCTAATGGCTCCTGGAAGTTGGGTGTGGGGGCAACTTCCTTCAAGCTGGGCTGTCAGCCAGCCCTCGGTTCCAGGGTAGGGTGGGGCTGTCCTCACTTTGCTTAGCAGGCTTGGGTGCCATCTGCTGGTGGTTCCCAGTACTGCAGCCTGTATTTCTCAAGAATTCAAGGTCATCCCAGTGGGTGGCCCAGACTGCAAGAACTACTTACCAAAGGCTTTTCGGGGCTCTGTGAGTTTGAGGGTGAAGGTTCGGCCTCGGGGCAGCTCTTTGAGGAGCCTGGCAACCTCGTAATGTCGACAGCCCAGCAAGCTCTGCCCGTTAATGGCTTCAATCATGTCACCCACGCTGATGAGCTGGATGTGGTCAATCACGCTGCCTTCCTTGATGCGCTGTGGAGGGGCAGGCATCAGCCCTGGAAGCTGCACTCTAGGTCCCATTATAGACCCTGGCCACTGACTAAGGGTGTGCCACCCACCCTGGCACCTTAATGAAGGCATAGCCGGCCCCGTTGTCGGTGATGGTGAGCCCCAGAGCGTCTTCAGACTTGAATACTTCCACCTCTTTGCGCTGCCCCTTGACGTGGGCAAAGATGAAGTCCTCCAACCCGATCTGGCCCCCCAGGAGTTTGTCCATATCCACTTTATGGGTGTTGAGGGTGCAGAACATCACCTGCAGAGGTTGGGCAAGATGCTCACTCCCTCCTCCCTGGGGCCCCTTTACTAACATTTAAGAGTTCACAAAACACCCGTATCCCATGGATTGGTGAAACCAGAGCCAAGGCAAGGCCCAACACTACATCAAATGCTACAAGCGGGATTTCTGTCTGGTAAGAACTCAGTGCTGGTCTGATGTCCAGTGAACACCCAATAAATGTTGAGGAATGAAGGAGTCTGGACTTCCAACTAGCCTCACTACCTGTCTCCACCTGATGCTCAGCTCCACTGTTGCCCTCCCTGTGGCTTCTCTGCTTCTATGGAGTCATGCCTCCAGTGCATCATGAAGAAATGATGGCTGACTCCAGCCCCGACAGTGTTTGGGGGCACAGGCCTCCCAATGCCTTACAGAAACCCAGTTACCGCCTCTGGCTGTATATCTTCCACCTACTAGGCTGCAGGCAGGCTACTTCAGACCCAAAGGGAACCCATTATGGTGCTACAGACACACTTTCTAGATTCAGGGGCTGCTGGCCAACCAGGAGTATGAGCCTCAGCTCACAAGAACACATGCCCAGGCCTGTGGCTTGCTCTTAGGGGACCCTGGTCTCATGGGTACCTCTGCAGCTGGTAGTCTGAAAGCCTCCGCGATCTTGCCATACAGCTCCTTGACATTGGTGAAGCCCTCGATGCGGCCTGTGGGACTGCCGTGTGCCAACTGGGTGTGGAACACCAGGCGAGGCCGGAGAGCAGCAGGAGGTGGGGGCAAGCCCATCTGGGATTCCCCTGCTCCACTTCCACCCAGGGGCCCAGGCTCCCCGACTCCCAGCCCGCTCCGGCTTGGCTCCGCTTCCTCATTTTCCACCAGAGGTGGTGCTTTCTTCCGCCGCCCCAGTCCCAGTGGCATGAGCAGCCAGAAATGGGGACTTGGCCAGGAGACCTGTAGAAAGGGAATTGGTCTTCATGCTCTGAGTGACAACAGCCTTGGGTGTCACCCGTCACCACTACATGGTACCAAAATGGTTATGTTTTGCAAAGCGGGGGTCCTTAACCAAGGGGCCTGGTACAGGCTGGGAAAGCACTTTACCACTGAGCATAGGAGCCTGAGGATGTGATTAAGGCTCCTAAGCATGGTGTGCCAGACCATCTCCACCACATAATGTGTTGTGTGTGCGCTCTGCTGAGGGCCTTACTCTTTTCCCCATGCTTGGCTAGTGCTCAGCCAGAGCCACAGCCCCTCTCATATACTGGAGTCAGCTCCGCCCATTTAAATCTATGAACACTCTTGTTCTGCCAAATTATTTTAAAGAGCAATAACAAAAAGTTCTTTCTCTGTTCAGCACAGGTGCAAGGCTCTCCCTGAATCAGCCAACCAGCCTGCCTCCCTCCTGGGGTTTGATTTTGGCCTTGCACACGTGTTCCCAAGCTACATGCCTACAATGCTTCTTACTTTTTATATTGACACAGTTGTTAGTTATGCAGGCTGTCCTTGAACTTGTAATCCTCCTGCCTCAGTCTCCAGAGTGGCTGGGATTACCAGCACATCTGCCTTGACTGGGTGTTTTCCAAGTAGAATGGATTCAATCTGGGTCCCCAGAACTGATTCGGAGCAATTCAGTGGTGGGTCACAAGCTAATAAAGCCCAGGTCTCACCCCACGCCTGAATGAAGCCTCACACTGCAGAGTAATAATTATGAGCAGACACCCATTACAACCACACACTGCTATGAGCTCACCCAATCCTCATTCCGTCTTCGGTCCTCAATGCATCCTGCTCTAACCACTGCTACCTACACGGTAAGGGAAGGGAAAGTAAAGCACTGACCCTTGGCTTCATTTTTCATTTCTCTGAGACAGACTCTCACCCTGCAGTGCAGGCTGGCCTAGAACTCACGACCTCCTGCCTCTGCTTCTCAAGTGCTGGGAAAACAGATGGATACCAGCACACCCAGCTTCCTTTCATTTTTCTATCAGCTGCAGTAACTAATGCTGTGTGCAAAAACCCTGACTTTGATCCCCAGAATTTATGTGAAAAACTAGAAGTGGTAACAAGAGCTTGCAGTCCTAGGGCTGGAGAGAGAAGGATCCCTCCGGCCCAAAGCCAGCCCAGCCTACTTGCTGAGTTCCAGGCCACAGAGAAACCCTGCCAAGGCAGGTGACTGGTAAGATGGCTTGGTGGGTACAGGCGCTTGCCATCAGGCCTGCAGACCTGAGTCTGATCCCCTGGCCCCACATGGTAAGAGAGAGCCTACTCACGTAAATGTTGTCTGACCGTTACCTGTGCACTGTGCTTATGAATCTACACACATACATACACATGTGTGATAAAAAAAATACACCCCAAAGCGGACAGCTCCTGAGGAATGACTCCACACACAACTGCACTTGCACACCTGTGACGCATACACAAGGGAAACAGGTCCAGAATCTCTTCCTCAAAGCACACAGTGCATGGCCCTGCCACGGCTCCTGGGACAGGACAGGCAGAAATTTGTGACACAACCCCATAGAAACATCTAATTGCTGGAACAATTCTGCAGAGCTCCTGTTCCTGGACAGCGCCCAGGACAATGGACACGGTGGGAAGAACGTTATCAGGCTGCACGGGTCTTTAGTGACAGCAACTGTGCTGCTCTGAGTGAGAACGGGCCCCAAGGGCTCATATATTGGAATGTTTGGTTCCTACGTGACAGACTGTTTGAAGAAATGTGTCATTAGAAGGTGGGCTTTGAGATGTCAAAAGCCCATGCCAGGCCCACCCAGTGTCTGTCTGTCTCTGAAAACACCATAAGCTCTCAGCTGCTGCTCCATTACCATGCCTGCCTGCTTGCTGCCATGCTCCCTACCATGATATTCATGGACTTGCCCTGTGAGACTGAAAGGAAGCCCTTAATTAATGCTTGCTCTTGGACGTTGCCTTGGTCATGCTGAGTTTTCACAGCAGCAGGACAGTAAGACAGAGAGACACAGGTTCTCCGACCAGGTGCAATGGATGTGTAGGAAGAACAAAAGCACCAGGCAGGCATAGGGTGCAGTGTGGACTTGGACTTGAGGTAGGACTACCATAAGCTCGAGGTCAGGACTACAAGGTGACTATTGTCTCAAAAACAAAATAAACAAGGGCTGGGGAAATGGCTTAGTAGGGAAAGCTCAGTGTAAGCAGGAGGACCTAAGTTCAAACCCCCGGAACCCATATAGCACTAGATGTGGTGATCCCAGAATGTTTACAGAGAAAGGTGGAGACAGGAGAAGTTTATGGCCAGTTAGTCTGGTATATGGAATCGACAAGAAAAATGTCTCAAACAACGTGAAAAGTGAGGGCTGATGCTGAGGTTGTCCTCATAGCCTTCACATAGGCTCTGGAGTATGCATGTACCTGCACACACACACACACACACACACACACACACACACACACACACGGGGGGGGGGCAGGGAGAAGAAACAACTCTTTTGAAGCTGTGGTTGGATTCAGCCAGATACTTGGGCATTGTTTGTCACTGCAGTAAAAGCTGTCCTGATGGAGCCTCATGCATCACAGCAACGGTCTATCCAACAGTGGAGCCCACATATACAATGAGTCTCCCTGACGATCTTTAACTCCAGCAGGCACAGTGGCTTTACATGTGCAACCCCAGCCCCAGGAGGCGACGCAGGAGAGCAGCTCAAGTACAGCCTGTACTACGCAGGCAGTCCCAGGCCACTCTGGGTTCCAGAGGGAGACCCGCCTGTCTCAAAAAGTATGAATAAAGAGGCTGCAGGTGGTGAGAGTAGCTGCTCCTTTTCATTGCACTCAGAAAACTCTTCCTAATACACAGACAAAGCAAGACGCTTCTATCACTGTGAGGGATCCTAGCAATCATTGCCTTAAGGCCACATCCTCTAATGATAATCCACCATTAAGTGGCATGTGACTGTACTTGTTTTCTTTCTTTCTTTCTTGTCTGTTTGTCTCTTGTCAGGCAGGCCACTGTGTTCGAGTGGCGCTCAAAGGACAATTTACAGGACTCACTTCTTTCCTTCTGCCATGTGAACTATGGATTAGAACTTAGGTCAGGTTTGCTGGCCAGTGTCTTCATGCTGAGCCATCAAACTGTACATATATGCACACGTGTGCTCACTTTTGTGAAGGCAAGCCTCAGTACTTGGAAGGTAGGCAGACGGATCTCTGTGACTTCAAGGCCACCCTGGCCTTGTTAGAATTTCAAGCTAACTAGAGCTACATAGAAAAATCCTGTCACCTCGCCCCCAACCCCTGCCAATAAAGTCTTGGGCTACCATGTCCATTTATTTATTTATTTATTTATTTATTTATTTTTACTATGTGTGTAGAGTATTTGCTCACATAGGCCAAAGGGAGCCACATGGCGTCTTCTATCACTCTCCTCTTTATCCTTTGAGGCAGGGACTCTCTCTGATCCTGGGGCTCCAGGACTGTTTGTTTTTCCTTATGGCTAGTAGCCAGCAAACCCAGCCATACTGCTGCCAGGATCAAAACCCTGCTGGTCACAGCAGTTAAAAGAGCAGTTCTCCAGCTCTTTTCCCTTTTCTTTATTTCTTTGTTCTCTCTCCCTTTATCCTGCAAACTTTTTTTAGGGAGGATACGTACTATAATCATGCTCTTATTTTATTCACAGTTATGGGGTTATATTGTTTTGTTTTTTGTTTTTCAAGACAGGGTTTCTCTGTGTAGCCCTGGCTGTCCTGGACTCACTCTGTAGACCAAGTTGGCCTTGAACTCACAGAGATCTACCTGCCTCTGCCTTCTGAGTGCTGAGACTACAGGCGTATACCACCATACTCACACTCACATCACCTGAATAGCATGGTTGAAATAGAGGGAAGAAGGGAGGGCGGGGAGGGGAGAGAATTTCCTAGTGTGGGACGAGACCAGGCTTCCTGCACATTAGGTAAACACACACACACCCAGACCTTGATTTCATATTCAAGTCACTTGTCCAAAGCAAAAGAAGCCACAGCTCCCTCAAGGGTGCCTGATCTACAATCCCCCAAGGAAGCTCCCTGGCCTTGACACCTACCCTCAGTCATATTTCACCTACTTCACCAGGGCTCACGTAGCCTAGGGTGGCCTCAAACTTGGTACATAGCCAAGGTTGACCTTGAACTTGTGACCTGCTTGCCTTATCTGGAGTGCTGGGAACACAGGTGCTCATGAGCACACCTGGCTAAATTCATCTCTTTATTATTTTCAGGCAGGGTCACACTAAGTAGCAAGGCTTGTCTTAAATGCCTGGTCCTCTTCAGCTTCCATACCAAAGTACATCCTATGTGCTAGGAACCTCCATCTGCAGACTTTCACCCCCGAGGGGCCATCCCAGGTACAAGGGAATCCAGCTGGCCGGATCACATCTTCTTGAAGGGTTCCGTGCTCAAACTGCCATGCATTCCTGTACTGACCAGCATCTCCACTCCCCTCCCCACTCACCTACACTCTAAGTTCCCTCTGGGTCTTCAGGCTTCCTTTTACCCTCCAGTTTCTTGCCAAGACAGCAAGCAGAACGACCTTATGAACACAGTTATGCCACTCCATTCTGTGCCGACCTCCCCCAAGAATCCCACTCTCCTCTGTGCCCCAGTGGCCTACACTCCCGCAGTCGCTCTTCCTCCATGCTGCTCAAACAGGTAGGCCAGAGCTGCCTCAGGGTCTTTGTACTGGCCGCCCCCTCTGCCATCCAGGAGCCCCCTGACCCCTCCAGCCAGGCTGGGTATTTTATGCCACTGTCTGCTGCAGGGAGAAATCTGCGTGTCACTCATGTCTAACCCTGTGTAATAGCGGTTGTTACAGATAAGTCACTGTTGGATGCATGAGTGCCCTGTGTGGCTGGGGGAAGAAAGGCAGGACTGGCCATTTCCCCAGGCCACTTCATGAGCCTCATTCTGTTCCCAGCACAGTGCCTGGGCAGGGAGGCACAACCTGACTTTTTGCTGTAGGCTTGCCTTTGCGCTCTGGGCTAACCAATAGCGCCAAACACCTTTTTATACATATTTAATGATCTTGATTCACTTTTTATCAAGTTGCCTAAATTTAGTGAATCCCTCCTCCCTGTAGGTTTTGTCTGTGTAGCCCTGGCTGGCATTGGACTCACTGAGGTCCACCTGCCTCTGCCTCCTGAGTGCTGGGATTGGAGGAGTGCTCCACTACCACCTGGTCTTTTTTATTTTTTTAACTTACATATTCTATTTACATTTACTTATTCTGTGTGCATGTGTGTAGGTGTGCATGCTTCAACATATTTGTCAGTCAGAGAACAACCTTCCTTAGTGGGGTCAGGTCACCAAGTTTGGTGGCAACTGCCTTTACCCATGGAGCCATCTCACCTCCTAAAAGACTGCATTTTGTTTTATGTGTACAGGTATGAGTCTCTGTGTGGGTGTGTGTGCCTGAGTGCAGGTGCCTGCAAAGGCCAGAACTCCGCATCTGGATCCCCTAGATATGGAGCAATAAGCAGTTGTAAGCTGCCCAACATGGGTGCTGGGAACCAAACTCAGGTCCTCCAGAAGAGCAGCAAGCATTCTTAAGTGCCAAGCCATGTCTCCAGCCCTACTGTGCTCATTCATGCCAAAGATGTGTGGGTATGTGTGGAGTTCAGAGGTCAACCTTGGTTATCAGTCCTCAAGGAGGACTGGAAAGATGGCTCAATGGTTAAGAGCATTGCTTACTCTTCCCAGCATCCACAGGGCAGCTCACAACTGCTTCTAACTCTAGTTGCAGGGAGGGAATGATGCCCTCTTCTGTGTGCAGACATGCATACAGGTAACATACCCATAAACAAAATAAAAGTATTACACAAAAGCTAGGCTGCTCAACATAGCAAGTTCTAGGACAACCAGAACTACATAGTGAACCCGTCTCAAGGAAAAAACAAATCTTTTTTTTATTGTGTTCATGTGTGTCCCCACAGTAAGCCTGCAGAGGTGGTGGGAGTCAGTTCTCTCCCTCTACCATGTGGGTCCCACGGACCAAACTCAGGTCACAGGCGTGGCAGCACGCCTTCACGTTGCTGAGCCATCTCTCCAGGGTGCTCACCCCATCTGTACTGGGAACTGAACTCAGAGCCTTGCATATGATAGGCAAGGGGTCTATCACTAAGTTATAGCCCATATCCCCAGGCCCACTTTGTCGCTTTCCAATTAGGCTGGTTGTCCAATGAGCCCATTTATGTCCTCTCAGAGCTGGGGTAACAAGTGCAAACCACTGTGCCTGGCATTTTCATGTGGGTTCTGACTGTCAAAATCGGCTGGCACAGCAATTTACCTGGTGAGCCACCTCCATGGTCTACATGGCCCCTACAGTTTTATCTTGAAGAAAATGAGTGACTAAGACGTTAGTACTACAGACACTGAGATACAGCGGGGCAGCCTGGTTTCAAGTCCTACCCTTGCCACTTAACAGTGGCACAGACAAAACCAAGTTGCTTAACTTCATTAAGCTCCAGTTTTCCATCTGAAAATTTAGCAGAATTCTGGCCCTTCTGGGAGGGACTCTAAAAACTGTGCTACATGCAACCTGTTCAGTACTTTAGTTCACCACTTCAGGAAGTGTTATTTGCAAGTAAAGGAAACAGACACTAGTACTTTTATCTGCTAGGAAGGCACTCTACTGCTGAGCCACACACACCCTATGCCACCCCTCGCTGATGGATTCTAGGCAGGGGCTGCACTGCTGACCCATGACTAAAGACTGTTCCAGCCTTTATCACCATTACATCATCCCTTCCCTGGCCCAGGAGCACCCCAGGTCCTATGCCTGGCAATGCCTACTCTAGACTTCTCCAGGCAGCTGGCTTGCCACAGCCCAGTGGAGCAGCTCCCATGGTTCACAGGACTCAGGCCTATGAACTTAGTTATCTGCAGCCCTGACCGACAGACCTCATCTTCTAAGCTACCGGCTGTTTTTTATCTTTGTGTCTGTTTTTTTTTTTTTGTTTGTTTGTTTTGTTTTTTTTTAATGTCTTTGAGGGCTTTGCTGCATGTCTGTCTGTGTACCACTTGTGTACCTGGTGCCTGCAGAGGTCAGAAGAGGGAGATAAGAGTTAAGAGATGTAGTGAACTACCCCTTGGGTGCTGGGCATCAAACTCCCAGCTCTCTGAGCTGTCTCTGCAGCCCCTATGTCTCTTTAAAACGAGAGCCAGATGGCATCCCTCATCTATGTACGATCTGACAGTGGGATCCCACCGTATAGGGGAGAACCCTTAAAAATTAAAAATAAAAGATGTGTCCTGTGTATCAGGCACCTCTAACTCCTATAGCTTCATTCATCTCTAGCTTCATTCCCTGCATCAGCTATTCTACACTTTGCTCTACCTGGTGTGTGTGTGAGATCTCCACACTGCAAAAGGCATATTGTTCCAGAACCCCCTGCCCAGGGATGCTCTCTCAGAAGCCACTCAGCACTTAGAAAGCTCTACCATAGCTGCTCATGTTAACTCACTGCCTGTTCCCCACCAGAATGCAGGAAATTCCATCCTGCATTTGGAGGAGTTTCCTCCAGGCAAAATACGGTGCCTGGCACAGTGGCTGCTCAGTATTTGTAAGTGATGGGGGTGTAGCTCAGCAGGAGGGCACCTGCCTTGCATGTGTGAGGCCTAGGGTTCCACAGGGTGGGGGTGAGGGGGGAGAGGCAAGCGGCGGCTGAACTGTAAAATGAATATATCCCGGACCCACTGTGGGCCAAATCCCTACTGCTACACACCTAAGTGTGAGCACCTCTCCAGTCCTTCAGCAAGGAGCTGAAGGGAAGTGGGTTGGATGTATTTCCGGAGTCCAGTACTCTCGTCCCCAAAAGGGCCTGAAAGTTAGCAACCCCGCAGTCACAGAAAAGCTAAGGGGTGGGGGGTGGGGGGAAGCAGGAAGCAGAGTTATCCTGTGGCTCGGATAACGCCTGGCTTACAGGACACCAAACCTGCTCCCCAGCAGTCCCTCTCTCCTAAGCCCCAGCACCGTACTGCTTTGGGGTGCAGGGCAGGAGGCCTCTGATTCATTCTTGAAAAACCGGATCCTGAAGGTTTCAGCTCTCCAGTGTTTCCGGGGCGGGGGCGGAGGGGCGTGAACGCACTGCTTGCCCGATCGCCTTAGCTCAGCTCCCCTGACACCCAGTCTCTACACTCCCGGTCATTTCTCTTCACAGAGTGGACTGGGTGGGTGGAGAGGGAACAGGATTAAACGACCCGTCGTGTTTTGGCCTTGCCTCTCCTGCTCAGAGAAAGGACCGGAGGGCAACTTGGAAGCTGTCTAGTGGCCTGTGGGCGCAGGGAGGAAAGCAAAAACCAGCAGGTGCAGTTCCAAAGTGAATTCAGGGACGGGTGGGCAATAAGTCCGGGGCTGGTTAGGAGCACCTGATCTCTGGGACTAGTTTCTGGACTCAAAGAGTACGAGCCCCTCATTCCCATCGGCCACTCAAGGCTGTGTGACCTTGAGTCAGTCACTCCACCTCTCTGGAACTGGTGCCTCACTTATAAAAGAAGTTAACAGCCCCTCCCAGGAGGGTGTTTTGATTCAACGCTGTGCACGTCGGCGGAGGAAGCGCTGGGTCCGGGCTAGCGAGGGGGCAGTCATCAAGCTAGCACTGCAGCTGTGATTGTTATCCGACCCTGAGTGGTCTCGGTGTCCCCGCTGGCCAGCTTTGGGCAGAGGCCTGGGAAGGGTCGGGAACACTGACCCACCACCAACGGGGAGCGTCCCGGGAGCAGAGAGCAGGGGCGGACCGGAGGCCCCGGCCAGCGGTCCGTATTTGGGGGTCCCGACGCGGCCAACCCCACCCCGCCGCCACGGGCTCCACACCAGGCGGGGGACACTCACCTGCGCCGCCGCCACCCCGCGCGCCCCTCTCGGTCCTCTGGAAACTCCGCCCGGCTTCTCCCTCGGCCTCCGGGACTTGGGCGGGGCCGGCGACCCGAGCGGACTAATCAGCGGCGGCCGTCCGCACTCGCGGCCAATGGGCGCCTCCCGTCGGTCCGCTCCGGAGGATCCCTCCGCCGCGCCTCGGGCTCCCCCTACCGCGCGCGCAGTGGTCCAACCTTCCTCGGTCTAAATGGCGGCGGGCTGAACCATTACGGGGGCTGCGCGGGTGGGCGGACGGGTGGACCCGGCGGAGCTCTGGCAGGAGAGTCAGATGACCGGGTTTGGAGGACTGTGCTCTGTTTCCAGGAAAGCGCGCTCTTTGGGAGGTCAGCGAGGGCCCCCCCGAGGGCAGCCCCCAGCCCAGCTTCCCTCCCAGAAAGATGCTTTGATTCCAACGGGTGGACTGCAGTGAATAGGGAGGGTCCCGCGTGTCTCTGCTTCTTCCCGTCTACACAATAGACAAAGGCAATCGTGCATTCATTCGATCTTTCAGTATTTAAGTGGCCTGCCTGGTACCAGGCTCGGTACTATCTCTACAGACAAATGGGATGGAGTATGCCCAACGTCGGCTACAGGGTGTGCAAAGACTCCGAAGCTGCACAGAGAGCTACAGAGCATTTGCGACCAAAGCCATGTAAGAAGACACTATGGGACACATCAGAACAGTAAAACAGTCGCTTGCCAGTTTAGCACCTACTGTGCAGAATCAAAGATGGTGACCAACTAGTCCAGGCCTCTACCCACACGGGAAATGGACTATATTCACCCCTTCTTTCTCCTAGGTGCTCTATGGTTGAGCCTCTTCTCAGTGCCTCCTCCTTTTGTTTTAGGAATCAAACCACTGTCCGTACATGCTGAGCAAGTGCTCAAGGCTGAGACACTATCACTGGTGGGTTCTAGGCAGACAGTCTACCTTCAAGCCACGTCTGTGGCTTCCCTATCCTGGGTTTATCTACATTTAACTGTGGGCACACCTTGTCATCCACTTTCCTACTTCTACACAGAGCGAGAAAGAGAGAAAGAGAGAAAGGGAGGGAGAGAGGGAGAGTGTGTATGTGTGAATGGCTTGAATCTGAAAGCTCAAAGCCCTCCCACAGTAACACGCCTCCAACAAGAACAAACCTCCTAAACCTTCCCAAACGATTCCATCAACTGGGGATTCTTTTCTTTCCTTCTTTCTTTCTTTCTTTCTTTCTTTCTTTCTTTCTTTCTTTCTTTCTTTCTCTTCCTTCCTTCCTTCCTTTCTTTTTCTTTCTTTCTCTTTCTTTTTTTATTAAATTTTTATTTTTAATATATTAATTAGCTTATTCATTTTGTATCCTAGCTGTAGGCCCATCCATTCCCTCCCCTTTCTCTTTTTCTCTTTCTCTCTCCCTTTCTTTCTCTTCTTTCCTTCTTTCTCTCTCTTTCTTTTTTGGTTTCTCTCTGTAACAGCCTTGGTTGTCCTGGAACTTAATCTGTAGACCGGCCTCAAACTCACAAAGATCTGCCTGCCTTTGCCTCTCAAATGTTAAGATTAAAGACACCACCATGCCCGGCAGCGAGGGTACCACATACTAAAGCGTGAATCTGTGGTGGTCATCCTCATTCAAAGTACCATATTCCATTTTTTTGGCCCCCTTAGGCTTGTAGCCATATCATAATGCAAATGCACTTAGTCCAATTCAAAAGTCCTTGTAGTCTATAACAGTCTCAATAGAGAATGAAAGTCTCTTTTGGGACTCGAGGAAATCCCTTAACTGTAACCCTCTGTAAAACAAACAAACAAACAAACAAAAAACAGTGAATTTCATACTTCCAATATACAACAATACAGAATATACATCACCATTCCAAAAAGAAGGAATGGGGACATAGTGAGGAAATAGTGAACCACAGCAAGACCAAAACCCATCAGGGCAAATCCCAAATTCTGTAGCTCACATCTCTTGTCAAACGCCTTAGATATATCCACCCTTCCCGCTTTGTTGCCTGAAATAGCGATTTTTTTAATTTAACTTTTATTCTCTCATACATTGTATCCCGACTACAGTTTCCCCTCCCTTCACTTGTCCCAGTCCCTTCCCTCCCAACCTCCCCTCTCCCCCCAGATCAACTCCTCCTGTTTCCCTGAAAAAGAAGAAGAGGAGGAGGAGGAGGAGGAGGAGGAGACCTCCCAGGGATATCCACTGAACATGGCATAGCAGGATACAGTAAGACTGGGCACAAACCCTCATGTCACGGCCAGATGTAGAAACCCAGTAGGAGGAAAGGGTCCCAAGCACAGGCCAAAAAGTCAGAGACACGCCCACTACCACTACCAGTCACACAAGAACACCAAGCTAATGGAACCGTAAGGTATATGCAGAGGCCCTAGCTCAGAGCCCTACAGGGATCGTGTTTGTTGCCTCTCTGAGCCCCTGTGAGCCCTGATTAGTTGATTCTATGGGCTATGTTCTTCTGGTGTCCTCCACCCCTCTGGCTCCTAAAATTCTTCCTCCTATTCTTCTTCAGGGTTCCCCTGGTTAAACCTAGTGCAATAGTGATTCTAAATCCATTCAGGCTGACAAAGAAGATGGACCAGCACGACTCCATCTTTTATCAATGTGACACCAAATTACAGCACATTAAGTAGTAACATTCCACCCTTGGCCCCCAAGTCACTTCACATTTAAAACTCATTCAGTCTATCTCTAAAAGGCTCTTAAGCCTTCAAAGTCTCAACTCTGTTCAAAAGTCCAAAGTGTCTTCTAAGACTGAAAGCGGGCTGCACTGTAAACTGGGTGAGGTTTGAATTTGAAGTGTCCCCCATTGGGTCATATGTTTGAACACTTGGTCCCAGGCTGGGGGTGTTGTGTGGGAAGGTTGTGGAACCCTTACTGTGTGTGACCTTGCTGGAGGAAGCATGTCACTGAGAGCTGGCGCTGAAAGTTTGTAGCTTAGTTCCACTTGTAGCTACCAGACTGCCAATGCACCACGACAGCTGGCTATGCACCTGCTGCTAGGTCTTCCTCACCATGATGGAGTGGAAAAGCAGGCCAAAATTAACCCTTTGTCACCTAACTTACTTTTGTCAGGGTATTTTTATCATAGAAGCAGAAACTAAGACAGAGCCCCCGTAAAGTCAAGTCATACTTAATATGTATGATGGCACAAAGTCAACCTTGCCATTCCAAAAGGGAGTAGTGGGGATGTCACAGGCAAAGATTGGCTCAAAGCAAACTAAACCCAAGCAGGGAAAATGTCAAACCGTGCAACATCTGGGCTCCAAAGGGCGAAGGTAGGCCTGCCTCCCCAGCTCTGCTGCCTCTGTTACACCCCCTCTCCCATGGGCTAGCACCACTCCACACACAAAGCTTTCCTTAGCAGATGTCCCATAGTCCTGCCATCTCCAATAATTTGGAGTTTCCATTGCAACTTAAACTGTACCTTTCTAGCCTTACTCAGTGGCTTCTTAAGGCTTCCTTGCAGGGAACCAAATTCTGCCACACATTTCTTGGCTTTCTGCAACTTTGGTCAAACTTCTGTGTCCCACTAACAATTGTATTTTGGTGATATGTTAAACCAGTACCATGGAGATAACACTTCCAGATTCCAGTGCCAGCTTTAGATGTAGCTTGTCCCTATGTTGTGGGTAGACCACAATGAACACAGTTGCACTGGCCTTTATACACCTTCTGGGCTGACCCTGAGGGAACACGTCCATGTGTGGTCATTTAAGGGCAGGGAACTCATGTGTCTTAGCTACTGTCCTAGCGCTGTGAAGAGACAACCATGGCATGGCAACTCTTATAAAAGAAAGTATTTAATTGGGGCTGGCTTACACTTTCAAAAGTCTAGTCCATTATCATCATGGCAGAGAACATGGCAGCAGGCATGGTAAGTGTGGTTCTGGAGAAGTAGTGGAGAGCTACACCCTGATGTGTAGGCTGAGAGAGAGAGAGAGAGAGAGAGAGAGAGAGAGAGAGAGAGCCTAGCCTGGTGTGGGTTTTGAACCCAGTGACACAATTCCTGTACATCTCCTAGTCCTTTTAATCCTTTCAAATAGTGCCACTCCCTGATTTTGACTAAGCATTCAAATATATGAGCCTATGGGGGCCATTCTTATTCCAACCATCACACCCAGTGACAGCATGTTCAGTCTGAGACCTCTGCTTTCAAAAGAATCTGAGTGTTCAGACGTTGAAGCCTTCAGTTGGTAAGGTCTTTCCCTAAAGGTACACATTGTCCTAGTGTAGAGAAGGAGGAGTCTCTTTAATGGGGCTTGTCTCTTTCTGTAAACAATTACAGCTGTTCTCTCTGTACTTACCTTGTGTGAAACCTTAAAACCACTCAAACTCCTTTCCCCATCAAAACAATAATTTTCATATCTTTCTGCTGTATTTCCTGCTCTTTCTCAATGTAATGCTGGAAAAGACCAGTGAACAGGAACCATGCCACACTGCGAATGCTGGCTACCACATGAACACTATCCTGGCCTGAAGTTTTTTCTGCTATAAAACAATAGTTGCTTACATTTTAATTCAGCTTCACTCATGTTTTTAGATATAATACAGTCATATTCTTTGCCAGAATGTAACCAAATGCCTGTGGCCCGGTTCCTAGTAGATTTATTGTTCCTCTCTGAAACTTCATGAGCAGTCTTTGCTGTCCACATTCCTTTTTCCATTTTAAATTTTTTGTTGAAAATTTATACAATATATCCTGATCACAATTTTCCTTTCCATACC